>NC_052159.1:23948140-24248140 GCF_902713615.1 Scyliorhinus canicula
CACCCCCCCCCCCCCACCCCCCCGCCCACCCCCCACACACAAACGCCGGCACTCTCCTCTCCCCCCCCACCCCACAAACGCGTACTCTCCCTCTCCTCCCCCCCCCCCAACACACAACGCCGGTACTCTCCTCCTCCCCCCCACCCACAAAACGCCGGCACTCCCTCCTCCCCCCCCACACACAAACGCCGGTACTCTCCTCCTCCCCCCACACACAAACGCCGGCACTCTCCTCTCCCCCCCCCCCCCCACCACACAAACGCCGGTACTCTCCCTCTCCTCCCCCCCCCCCCCCACCCACAAACGCCGGTACTCTCCTCCTCCCCCCCCCCCACCACACAAACGCCGGCACTATCCTTCTCCCCCCCCCCCACCACACAAACGCCGGTCACTCTCCTCCTCCCCCCCCCACACACAAACGCCGGGTACTCTCCTCCCCCCCCCCCCCCCCCCCCCACCACACCACCACACAAACGCCAGTATCTCCTCCCCCCCACCACCAATAAACGCCGGTACTCTCCTCCTCCCCCCCCCCCCCGCACAAACGCGGTACTCTCCTCTCCCCCCCCCCCCCCCACACACAAACGCGGTACTCTCCTCCTCCCCCCCCCCCCCGCAAACGCCGGGTACTCTCCTCCTTCCCCCCCCCCCGCAAACGCCGGTACTCCCCCTCTCCTCCTCCCCCCCCACCACACAAACGCCGGCACTCTCCTCCTCCCCCCCCCCACACACAACCGCCGGTACTCTCCTCTCCCCCCCCCCCCCACCACACAAACGCCGGCACTCTCCTCCTCCCCCCCCCCACACACAAACGCTGGCACTCTCCTCTCCCCCCCCCCCCCCACCACACAAACGCCGGTACTCTCCTCCTTCCCCCCCCCCCGCAAACGCCAGTACTCTTCCCCCCCACACAAACGCCGGTACTCTCCTCCCCCCCCCCCCCCCCCCCCGCCCCCACCCCCACACACACCACACAAACGCCGGTACTCTCCTCCTCCCCCCCCCCCACAAACGCCGGTACTCTCCTCCTCCCCCCGCCGCACTCGATGTAGGTTACTGAACGGCGTCAACCATTGATGATGGTTGACGCCGTTATAAACCTACTGTGATTTTCGCCGATGTGACCCGTGGCCACGTCGGCGGGACTTCGGCCCATCCGGGCTGGAGATTTCATGACAGTAAAAATTAAATGACATCCCGCCGGCGCCAGCTGTTCTCCGAGGCTGCCGGCGGGATTTGCACAACGCCAGTTTATGGCCGTTCGGAAAATTCAAAACCTGGCGGGTGCGGGAATAACACCGCCGCCGGCCGATTCTCTGACCCTGCGTGGGGTCGGAGAATTTCGCCCGAGCATGAGAGATTTATTAAGCGGTTTGCTCATTTAAACAAGATGGTGATCTGCCCAAAGCCTAAGCAAACACTCTGCTGATATCGGCACTCTGCAAAGGTCTGAGACTGCTTCCTCCTCTTGGAAGTGTTCTTTTCCTGCAGACAGACAGAAGTGCGCATCATCCTACTGAGTGCATGAGCAGTTTAGCAACATGCTTATGCCATCTCCTGGGCCCTGTCCAGTAATAGATTGGCGAACGCACTATCCTGCAACTGGTACAACATTGGCACCATGAAGTAACTGTCACACATTTAATCCACATATTTCATCTGCGATCCTCCTATCCGACATGCCTTTGCACTCAAATATTTACACTGCCCCTATGTGGGTCAGTTTGTAGTGACTGGATGGTGCCGCATGCCTGTTGTGGAGTGCAGCAGGTTGCTCATCCTTTGTCAGCACGGCACCCAGGTTTGTTTGAGGACTGCACTGACTCTGATCTGCACTGCTACCTCCTTCCAGGATGGTGTGGCCAGACCGATGGATCTCCTCATGCCATTCCTGGAAAACACGACCTCCTGCCTTGCCCGCACAGCCTAAAGAAGCACCTGTAATGAGGCTCAACGTTGGGGTCACTATTCCTTTTAATAATAATAATCTTTATTGTCACAAGTCGGCTTACATTAACACTGCAATGAAGTTACTGTGAAAAGCCCCTAGTCGCCGCATTCCAGTATGCCTGTTCGGCTAATCAGAGGGAGAATTCAGAATGTCCAAATTACCTAACAGCACGTCTTTCGGGACTTGTGGGAGGATACCTGAGCAGGCAGAGGAAACCCTTGGAGACACTGGGAGAATGTGCAGACTCCGCACAGACAGTGACCCAAGCGGGAATCGAACTTGGGACCCTGGAGCTGTGAAGCAACAGTGCTACCCACTGTTATCGTACTGCTCTAGTATGTTCTGTAGATTTCCCCTCTGGAACAACAGGCAGACTCATGCTCCTGTCTTGCAATGAGTGAATGCCTGTCTGGGTGTCCTACAATTATGGTGCCTGGACCTTTGAGCTCCTGAGGTAAGAGCTGGGGTGAGCACTTCCTGCACGTCCCAGTGGAAGATTAATTGATCTCCTCGCCTGTGCATATTTAATTAGCTGACCAGCTTGAGATCGGGCAGCTATCCCGCCCCCGAGCGGAACTCTTTCCCACTTTTGCTCCCGCCTCCCAATTTATACCTCAGATTGGAAGATTCTGTCAGGAGTCATGGTTGTTATGCAGGGAACAAGGTAGCCAGTTCTCACACTACATGCTCCCATAAACAGCAAAGGGCCAATGAACAGATGACCTGTTTTTTGGGATGCTGTCTAAGGGATCAGTATTGGCCAGGACACTGGGGATAACTCCCTTCCCCCTTTTTCTTTGAAATAGCGCAATGAACCCTTATATTTCCACCCAAGGGGGACAGACTGTGCTTCGGTTTAACATCTCCAAAGGACAACAGTTAATCAACCCTACCGTGTCAGCCTACATTTTGTCCTGAAGTACCTGGAGTGGGAGTTTATCAACACAATTTTGTGACTTGGAGATGAGCATGTTTCCCATGCAGCCACAGCTGACTTGGAAAAAGTCACTGCTTAAAAGCCCAAAAGACAGGGTTAAATTCTCGCTAAACCTCAAGAGCATTGTCGCTTTCCGTAGCGTCAGCCTCAAGAAGAGTGACAAAGACATATTCTGCTGAACTACGATTCCTCATTAATAGCTGCACAGCTGATGAACTCTTCACATTTTAAAAAATCATTCAGTGGTTATTGTCTCTCCGAAACAACGTCCCAAGGCTGCACATTCCTGTTGCGATTCCTTTTAATCTTTTGTCAGTCAAAGGTGCATGTAACATCGTGTTCCGCAGCAGCAAGGTTTGAAAATCACAACCTCATAGGTCCCCTGATAATTCAGTTGATTACGCCGGTGAATAGAGAGCAGGTTTAACCAGATTTGAATGCATGGCTGTGATAAATAAGACAATCTCCACTGTGGGTAAGAACATCCCTCTCTCTCAGTGGCATCCTCGCTGTCCGAGAGTTGCACACATCACTGTAGCCAAGCCAAGAACAACTTCAGCTCGTACAGGGATTGAACCAAGGATGCTGGCATCATTCTGCACCCCAATACAGCCATCCAAGCTTGGGCACTTGGTAAGGTTTCCTTCCATACTCAGAGACTTTCCAGCCCAGCAGTGGCGGTTTTCCTGTGGCGGATATGGCGATCCATTTAAATTCTCCCCCAGAGGGAGGGGTCGGAAAATCGGATTATTCTTGGGTGGAAAAGAAGTTAATAAGGAAGCACGTTGGGGTGCAGACAGTTGGAACTATTGGTGAGGAACTCTTCAAGCTTGGTCACGTTTGGGTTTGATGTACTTCTTAGAAATATTTAATTGTCTTTTCAAATTTTTATCGATGCAGCTGAATGATTTTTTAAAATGTGAAGAGTTCATCAGCTCTGCAGCTATCAACCTGGGGGGGCCTTTATTCGGTTCTGGAGACGATACCAGCCTCGCGACTTGACCAAATGGAAGAGATTGCTATCCCACACATCACTGTTTGTAAACCAGGAAATCCCTGGCAACGACAGCAGAGCTTCCGTTCAACTCAGTCACCCTGCGCGAGGGAGGGGAATGCAAGGCAGAGCTGATTGCTGATGGTTTATTCAGCGACCCTGCGCCCGTGTGAAGTTGTCAAATGTGGGCAGGGTGGAGCTTGACTATGATCAAATACTCCACTGGTACAGGCGGAGTATCCTTCATCCTTAAATCTGAAAACCCAACACATCCAAAAAA
This sequence comes from Scyliorhinus canicula, assembly GCF_902713615.1. NCBI lineage: Eukaryota > Metazoa > Chordata > Chondrichthyes > Carcharhiniformes > Scyliorhinidae > Scyliorhinus > Scyliorhinus canicula. The sequence continues at coordinate 23,952,303 of NC_052159.1, forward strand.
TGCACTTTTTTTTAACCTTATTGACCTTCAGAGCAGGAAGCCTCCGACCCAAACTGACACAAATCAAGCCAACATGAACCGAGATGGCCATACCTGGCCTTTCGAGCGGGAGTCTAGTTGCCTACATTGTTTGCGAACCATCACCTACAAGCAGAATCGCAGATGGGGCCATGGCTGGGAACTTATTACAGGTGCCCTGTATTTATTATTCAGAGGGCGTGGGTACCGTGCCGCTGTGGTTAGCACTGCTACCTCACAGCGCCGAGGTCCGGGGTTCAATCCCGGCCCCGGATCACTGTCCGTGTGGAGTCTGCACATTCTTCCCATGTTTGCATTGGTCTCACCCCCACAACCCAAAGATGTGCAGGATAGGTGGACAGGCCAAGCTAAATTGCCCCTTAATTAAAAAAATATATATTTATTATTCAGTGGAGCATCTTATTTTTCGATCCACTTTATTTAATTTAGAGTGTAGGTTTCTTCAGCTTCAGCCTCTGTAATGTTAGTAGAGCGAGGCCTAGAAGTAGTATCCAAACCCCAAAATGACCTGAAATTCGAAATGCAATTGGTCCCCAGGGTTTGTGAAAAAGGATACTCGTCCTGCCAATCACGGCCAAGATTTTCACTGAACCGGCAGAAAAAGTTGGGAGAAACTGATACCACGGAAACCAAATTCCAACACGGTGTCTATTACTGCAGCAGATGCGGAGAGAAAATTTTGGAGGAATAGCATTTCATGCCGTATTTGTTAACAGGAAAATACTAGTGTTAATAGATGGCATGCTATCTATTGACAATGTTTGCCAAAGTCCTCAAATGTTAAATGCAAAGAGGCAAGTGCATTATTAAAGAGGAACAAGCCGTACAGATTATGGTGGTCCATGATTTGATCTTCCCAGTCTGCAGTGAGCTACTCGATTTCAACTTGGTCAACCACTGATGTGGCAAGATTGGTTTTAGCAGCCCTGAATGATAAGTTCACCCATGATCGCTTTCCTTAATTGCTATCCAATCACTGCAGGTGGAATGTCTTCTTTCAGGAGCCTGATGCTATTGATTGTCTACAGTTCACGAGATTGAGGGAAGAGAAGGCAGTAATAGTTGGAATACGAACCCTCTATTAGAGCCAACTCCTGCAGGAGGGGAGGAAATTAAGATGAATTTCTTTATTAAAGCTCCGCACTCCTATTTTTACCTCTAACTTCCCTGTGGATGGTGATACCATGCTTGTCGATAACACAATGACAACCCAACACCTGACAGGACCTTAAATAAGTGGTTGTTACTCATGTCACAGAAGGAGGCGCTTTGGCCCATCGGGCCCAAGTCGACCCTCTGCGGAGCTATTACCCAACTCTGTCCCCTTAACTCAACAAGTATATTTCCTTTATGTGCCCAATCAATTTATTTCTTAAACCATTGATTGTCTCTGCTTGCACTGTCGTCATGACCAGCAAGTGTCAGGCCATTACTACAACTGTGTGATTCATTTTTAAAATTATATATTTCATTTCATTTCATTTCATATTTTTAGTCATGCAATTTTCCATTTTACAACCTACACACAAAAAAAAATCAACTTTGTACAATTTTTAATAGATTTCCCCACCAACCAGTCGTATACTCTATTATTCAAATTCTTCCCCCCATTCCACTCCCCCCAACTTGCTGTTGACTACCAATTCTTAAAGAAGGAAATAAACAGCCTCGAATTGGACCCCTCCTCTGACCCCCTAATGATTTTCTCCTGGTACAAATGATCCGACAGGACACCCAACCAAGTTGTCACTTTAGGCGGCACCGATGCTCGCCACCCAAGCAGAACCTTCCTCCGGGCAATCAGAGAGACGAAGGCCAAGACATCAGCCTTCTTCTCCTCCTGCAGCCCTGGCTCATCTGATACCCCAAAAATCGCCACCGAAGGGCACGCCACCACCGTTACTCCCAAAATCTCTGACATAATTTTGAAAAAGGAAACCCAGAACTCCAGCAACTTAGGCAGGACAAAAACATATGCAAGTGGTTTGTTGGCCCTTGAACACGATTCGCTTCTGCCCTCCATCCCCAGAAAGAACCTACTCGAGCGCGCCTTAGTCATGTGCGCTCTCTGCGCCACTTTAAACTGAATCAAACTCAGTCTTACGCACGACAAGGCAGAGTTTCCCCTGTGCAAAGCCTCACTCCACATCCTCCCCGTCAAATGCGCAAACCATCTCTTCCTCCCATTTTCCCTTTATCTCCTCCAATGAAGTACTCTCGGTCAACTGCCCATAGGTTTCTGAAATCCTCCCTTCCTCTATCTCATCCAAAGACACTACCTTATCCACCAGAGAAGGGGATGGCAACCGAGGAAATGTAGAAAGTTCCTTCCGAACAAAGTTCCGAACCTGCAGATATCTGAACCCATTGCACACCCCCGGAAGCTGGAACATCTCTGCCAGTTCCTCCAGCTCTGCCAGCCCAACCTACCCTTCATGAACAAATTCCGAAACCTCTCTATCCCCACCCGTTCCCAGACACTGCAAGATGAGTCCATTACCGCTTGAATAAATCTGTGGTCCCGGTATATCAGCACCATTAGCGACATAGATTCAAGCTTAGAATGCTTATAAATTAGTTTCAAACTCACAGAGTAGCTGCAACCTCTAGGCTCGTAGAGTACCTGGCAGGAGTGTAGTAACCTGCAGACATCTCACACCGAAGGAGGACTTCAAACTCTTCAACTGTATCACGTTTTCACCTGCACAGCACCAGTTAAATGGGCAAAAAGGTACTAACAGAAAAAATACCCTCGAGCTTCAGTGTTTTCACTCGCAAGAAACTGACACGCACCAACTTAGAAGGAATTTGGAAAGATCCAGGGTGCAGCCAGAAATAATTCCAGGTCCCATTCCTAATTTTATTCAACGGATGTTAATCATGGTAAGTAGTGTCAGTGCTAGGTTACAGGCACCTTCCATTTCATGAAGCCGCACCTGAACCACTTTGTGTTAGTACCAAGTATGCTGAATGTTGGTACAGCATACTTTTCCGTGTAGTGAAGTCCCCACCTCTGTTGTTGTGGCTCAGTTGTGTGCTGAAGGACTACTGCAGAGAGTTGATCACAAAATCCGCCCTGACCAACCACCGCAGTATTGAAGGGGCGCTGCAGTGTCACAGGTGTGATGGAAAACTGAGGCCCCCCATCTATTCTCTCTGAGGTAGATGGGAAATATCCCGTGACACTAATTTGAAGAAGATAAGGTGAGTTATCCCCTGCGTCCTGGTCAATATTCATTCCATAAACAGCATCACTAAAAAAAAATAGTTTCTTTGGTCATTATCACGGTTTGTGCGAGCTTGTAAACAAATTGGCTACTGGTTTTCCTGCAGTGCGTGCACTTTAGACATACCTGATTGACCTGAAAGTGCAGTATAACATGGATAAATGTGAGGTTATCCACTTTGGTAGCAAAAATAAAAAGGCAGATTATTATTTGAATGGGAAAAAATGAGAGAGGTAGCTACTCAGTGAGGTCTTGGTACCTCGTGCATCAGTCGGCGAAAGTAAGAAGCAGTAAAGAAGTCAAATGGTGTGTTGGCCTTCATGGTGAGAGGATTTGATATAGGAATAGAGTTGTTTTACTGCAATTGTATAGGGCATTGGTGAGGCCACATCTGGAGTATTGTGTGCAGTTTTGGTGTCCTTATCTGAGGAAGGATGTTCTTGCTATGGAGGGAGTGCAGCAAAGGTTTACAAGACTGATTCCTTGGATTGCGGGACATCATTTGAGGAGAGACTAAGTTGGTTAGGAGTATATTAATTGGAGTTTGGAAGAGTGAGAGGAGACCTCACAGAAACTTAGAAAATTCTAATAGGACTAGACAGGATAGATTCAGAAAGAATGTTCCCGATCGTGAGGGAGTCCAGAACTAGGGGTCATAGTTTGAGGATAAGGGGTAAACCTTTTAGGACTGAGGTGAGGAGAAATTTCTTCACTCAGAGAGTGGTGAATCTGTGGAATTCGCTCCACAGGAAGTAGTTGAGCCAAAAATGTTGTGTGATTTCAAGAAGGAATTAGATATAGCTCTTGGGGCTAAAGGGATCAAGGGGTATTGGGGATGGGGTGGGGGAGGGAGGCGGGATGAGGGTATTGAGCTTGATAAGAACATAAGAACTAGGAGCAGGAGTAGGCCATCTGGCCCCTCGAGCCTGCTCCGCCATTCAATGAGATCATGGCTGATCTTTTGTGGACTCAGCTCCACTTTCCGGCCCGAACACCATAACCCTTAATCCCTTTATTCTTCAAAAAATTATCTATCTTTACCTTAAAAACATGTAATGAAGGAGCCTCAACTGCTTCACTGGGCAAGGAATTCCATAGATTCACAACCCTTTGGGTGAAGAAGTTCCTCCTGAACTCAGTCCTAAATCTACTTCCCCTTATTTTGAGGCTATGTCCCCTCGTTCTGCTTTCACCCGCCAGTGGAAACAACCTGCCCGCATCTATCCTATCTATTCCCTTCATAATTTTAAATGTTTCTATAAGATCCCCCCACATCCTTCTAAATTCCAATGAGTACAGTCCCAGTCTACTCAACCTCTCCTCATAATCCAACCCCTTCAGCTCTGGGATTAACCTAGTGAATCTCCTCTGCACACCCACCAGTGCCAGTACGTCCTTTCTCAAGTAAGGAGACCAAAACTGAACACAATACTCCAGGTGTGGCCTCACGAACACCGTATACAATTGCAACATAACCTCCCTAGGCTTAAACTCCATTCCTCTAGCAATGAATCAGCCTTGATCATAATGAATGGTGTAGCAGGCTCGAAGGGCCGAATGGCCGCCTGCTTCTATTTTCTATGTATGTTTCTGGGTGACATGCGGTTGTAATTAAGCATTGTGAAACTGTAAATCTTGCCTTAACGCACCTCAAAAGCAAACAAAAATATTTACTGCATCAGCTTGAAACTATTCCCACTTGCTGCAGCAGCCAGGGCGATGTTTGGCCATTGTAGTTGCGAATGAGTGCCAATCTCTGTGATGTGGACTCATGCCCACCAAGACTAGCCAAACCCATGTCAGTTAAAAGCTTCATTACCGTGGGAGGCAGGAGGCTCTCGGCCCTCGAGGTTGTATTGAAAGCCAGGTCTCCGAGGTGAGAAGATACTGCGAAATCCATTTGTGCCACTCAGTCCCTCTTCATTATTGTTCTGTGAAGCTCATCCTTTGCTGTGTGTGTGTGTGTGTGTGTGTGCGTGTGTGTGTGGCGGTGATTTATTAACAGCACATCATACGGTCAGTCTTGACAACAGAGCACACCCCTGTGTGCAGAAATTTGTTTTCTCGGCAGTCTCTTATGACCAGTCAGACAAGATTTAGCTGTCAGACTTGAAGGGTGCAGCACATTTTCTGCCAGTGACAAAAATCAATACAGATTGTGGGACAAGAATAATGGAACCCCTTCAGATGGAAGGGAAAATTCTCTTGCCATTCCCCCTGCCGGTCCACGCTGCGCCTTACTAAGACAAGCCAGCATAATTTTATAACTTAACCAGGTGATGTAATGGAATGTTGTTTGCGCTATCAGAGCATTCTTGTAAGGAGATTGAACAGCTCTGAATGATTGTAAGGATAATGGATTTTTTGGAAACTTTTCATTATAGAGCGAGGAACATTTGTACAGGGAATTTCATTTACTAGTGCAGAAATCAAAAGGACAGAAAATGTTGGAAATGGCATTGTGCTTCAATATATTTCATTACTTGGACAAAAACAAGGCCCACAGGGTGAAAAACAGTGGTAATACTTGCAACAGCATCCTGAACGGTAACTTGCTGGCCTCTTTATTTTTTTTCTCCCTCTTTCTGGATGCTGACTGAGCTGTTGTATATTTTGAGAGTGCAGTTTCTTAATTTCTGATTTGTAATTTTCTATAGCATTTAGTATGGAATAACACTATTATAAATGAGAAAGTCCAGACTGAACACAATGTGTGTTACTTTTATGTCACTCCAGGGATTAAACATTGCTTCTCTCTGAAGAAAAGTGATTTTGTCCTCTTTGCCCATTAATTACCGAAACAGTAGTTGGAAGTATTTATGAGGCATCATTGCTTCCTGATGGAATTTGTGGCAATGTGGCACAGTGGTTAGCACTGTTGCCTCACGGTGTCAGGGACCCGGGTGATGTGACTATCAATTCACACGACACGTAGTTGGAAGTGAACAGTGGTTTTAATGATCTTACAACAGAGCCTGCCTGTGCCGAGATGAACTGGCAGACAGGCTCACGACTGCCAAGCTTTATACTTCCGGTTAGTGGGAGGAGCCAAGGGTGGAGCCCAGTACAAACTCCTCCTTCCCCTAGGGGCAGAGCCGCGCAACTGCTCGTATAACGAGCTTACACAGACACAGTACATCATATATAATAACAGTGTGAATTACACGGACTGTGATTCACCACACCGGGTTTGATGCCGGCCTTGGGTGACTGTCCGTGTGGAGTTTTCACGTTCTCCCCATGTCTACGTGGGTTTCCGTCGGGTGCTCCGGTTTCCTCCCACAGTCTGAAGATGTGCAGGTTAGGTTGGATTGTGGGGATACTGTGGGGGAGTGGGCCTAGATAGGGTGCTCTTTCAGAGGGTCAGTAGAGCCTCGATGGGCAGACTTTGGCCCATCGCGTCTGCACCAGTCTTGCCTTTCTAAATTATGATGTATTCTGTCACCTCAGAATTCTTTTCAATCATTTCCTCACCACCACGGTGAGGCTGACTGACCTGAAATTACTGGGCTATTCCTCTCTCTTTTTAAGCATAAGTTTTGGGTATTCATTATTCATAGAATGATACATAACAGGGGTGGTGGGGGGCAATTAGCTTATTGTACATAAGTTGACTCTTTTAAAGACCCATTCATTTAGTCCCACTTCTCCCTCATAGTGCAATTGTTTTCAGCTATATATCCAAATCCTTTTTGAACGTTACTTTGGGTTCGCTTCCATATCCTTCTAGGAGGTGCATATTCCAGGTCACAATACCTCACAGCGCCAAAACAAAATATCTGCATCTTTCCCATTGCTTCAATTAATGGCGCTGATGGAATTGTTGCCTGATTTATGAACCCTGGATAGAAAGCTTGCATTTCCTCAAGGCATCCCAAGATGTTTTAGATCATGGATCATAGAATTTACGGTGCAGAAGGAGGCTATTCGGCCCACCGAGTCTGCACCGGCCCATGGAAAGATCACCCTCCCTCCTTAACCCAGTAACCCCACGCAACCTTTTTGGACACTTTTAAGGGCAATTTAGCATGGCCAATCCACCTAGCCTGCACATCTTTGGACCGTGGGAGGAAACCTAGCACCCGGAGTAAACCCACGCAGACATGGGAAGAACGTGCAGACTCCTCACAGACAGTCACCCTTGCCGGGAATTGAACCTGGGACCCTGCAGCTGTGAAGCAACTGTGCTAACCATTGTGTTACCATGCCTCCCACAATTAAGTACTTTTTGGAGCGTAGTCATTGTGGTAATGTCAGAATGACAGCGATCTGTGGACTATATGATACCATGAACCACCAATGAGAAAAGGGTTCTGTTTTATTGATGCTGGCTGAGAGATTGGCCAGCACACCAGGTAGAAATCCCGTGCACCTCTTCAAAATTGTACCGTATGGGATCTTTTACTTGCACCAGAAAGGGCAGGATTTTCCCTGTGGGCTTCAGCATCTCATCACCTGTCTCCATCATAAGAACATAAGAACTGGGGCAGCACGGTGGCGCAGTGGGTTAGCCCTGATGCCTCACGGCGCCGAGGTCCCAGGTTCGATCCCGGCTCTGGGTCACTGTCGGTGTGGAGTTTGCACATTCTCCCCGTATTTGCGTGGGTTTCGCCCCCACAACCCAAAAATGTGCAGGGTAGGTGGATTGGCCACGCTAAATTGCCCCTTAATTGGAAAAAATTAATTGGGTACTCTAAATTTAAAAAAAAAAGAACATAAGAACTAGGAGCAGGAGTAGGCCATCTGGCGCCTCGAGCCTGCTCCACTATTCAATGAGATTATGGCTGATCTTTTTGTGGACTCAGCTCCACTTGCCCACCCGCTCACCATGACCTTTTATAATCGAGAGTGAAGGAGAGAGGGAAGGATTGGGGTGGCTGTCAGAAGCCCGCACATTGTGGGAAAGTTGCACACTTGTGATTTTCTTTAACTTGGCCAATTAATCAGTTAGCAACCAGAGCACAGACTCGCCATCCAATTAAGGACTGTGCCGGGTTCTCTAAACTGGACAGCCAATAGGGAGCCCGCCAGCTCAAAGCAGCAGCAGGTGAGGGAAAGGGCACCTCAAGATGGAGCTACTCCCTCACCAACTTTATTAAATTCAAAATAAAGAAAGGCCTTTGCAGCTGTGCCACCATTGTCGAGGTGGGGGAAGACGGTGCGGTGAAGGCTTCCTTCACAGGGCGTCCGACAGCTGCAGCTAAAAGCAGACAGGCCTCTAAGTCTGCCTGGCCAGGTGGCAAGACCCATTTGACCTCCAACCGCAGGCTTTAGTTGGCCTTTAACTGGGTCAGTTGTCCACCCATCACTTATGGGTGGATAGCCCTGCCAATCCCATCCCCCCTTCCCGCTTCTTGGAAAGTGGCAATAGGATTAAATACTCTCAACTGCTTGGCGAGGTTGAGCAGTAGAAACACGCAGAGGAATTGTGTAACTCTGATGCCTTATCGCTAGGGTATCTGTACTGGTTACTTGATTACCAGACAACTTCACCAGATAACTTACTGTAGATAGCAATGAAATGGTTTAAAAATATTTCAAATTTGTAACCAATTCTTTTACTTATGATCAGTAACATGGCACAGACATGAATTTAGAGTCCCAGAGGTTACAACATGTGCAAGATGGAATGTCCAACTCTGGGTTTATCAATTTGACTCTCTCATTCAAAGATGTAAGGCACTAAATCTGAATTACCTCCACAATTTCCATCCACAATTATAGTGGTTGTTCAGTCACTTAAATAAGGATGGCCATTAGGTTCAAGAACTCCCTGACAAAGATACAGGGCTGGATTCTCCGATTTTGAGGCTACGCCCCCACGCCAGCGTGGGAATGGTGGTGTTTTATGACAGAAGAAATGGTGTAAAACGGACACCAATCCTCCGTTTGGCTGGGGGCTAGCATGCCGGCAGCGTAGAGCACTCGGCTCTAGCTGCCGATACAGCCCGGCGAATTGCTGGGTCCGTGGCCGCGCATGCGCACAGCGGTGGCCTGCAGCGGCCGTGCCGTGCTACATGGCGGCGGCTGCTCGCGGACCCGGCCCACGAAATAGCCCCCCCCCCCCCTTTGGCCAGCCTGCGCGCACCAGATCACCCCCCCCCCCCCCCCCCCACAGTTCCCCCAGCTCCTGATAAAGTCCCCCAGCCCGCAGATCGACCCTCCCCGACTGTGGTGGCGCTGGACTGAGTCCGCAGCCGCCACGCCGAATTCCCAATGGATGAGATCACACGTGACTGACGCTGTCGGGAACTCGGCCGGTCAGGAGCAGAGCATCGGGGGGGGGTGGGCCTCAGGCAATGTCCTGAGACCGCCGATATGTCACACGGCGCCCTCTCTGAATACGCCGTTGTGTAGAGGGCGGAGCATCCAGAAAGCGGCGCCGCCCCCGATTTGGTCGGGATCTGTGATTCTCCGGCCGATCGGCGAACGCGATTTTGCCGTTGGTGACCGGAGAATCCAGCCCACATTGCCAGTAAGCAGTAGAATGTTCCTTACAAATGTTATTCCAAATGTTTTTATTGTAGATCTTGAATCAGCTTCCCGCATCACTGCTGAGTCAGTCACGAAGGGAAGTGTGCGAGGCGTGCGAGTGACTCACTTAGCTTCTTCAGCTCCTTCATCCTTCCCAGTACGACTGACAGAACTGAAACATTTGCCACATTGGGGGTCGCCTTTAACTCGTCCCACCTGGCAGGAAGCCAATCTAATTGACCAGTTTACATTCTGGCATCGCTGGTTAGGACCACATTTGTTGCCCATCCCTAATTGTCCTCGAGAAGGTGATGGTGAGTGCCCTTCTTAAACCGCTGCAGTCCGTGTGGTGCAGATACCTACGTTGCTGTTGAGAAGGGAGTTTTACCTGTCTAAAAGTTGTTGGCTGATGCAAGCCCACTCCTTTTCAACATGGTGGGTTAGTTTCAAACTGATGCCATTTTATTTACAATGAGACGCAAGTGGGCTGGGAGCTTGCTTTGAATTGTAGTTTTTCACCATAGACATTGAGTAAGATGATTCATACAACGTTACTCGTGCTGGCCCCTGTGATGGCATTGCATGCACTTGCATTGAACAGCAGGCAAAGTGTCCGAGTGAGCACATTCCCAAGTGATGGCAGTGTCTATGGTTCCAACCGGCAGTACCCTTGCAACAATGCAATTTTACTACTTTGACTTTTGTTCTGTTAGCAAAAGCTTTGATAGCAGAGAAACTGGGTGCCAAAAAGGGAATAGACTGGAACTCAGTTTTAGCATGATATCATTTGTGTAAAGCTGTGGCAGTGTGCAGTGCAAGGCCTGAACCCATTCATCTTAAATCGTTAAGCTGCAAAGTATCGATGGCTCAGAGCAGTAGCCGTACCAGAAGAAGCTCAGGCTGTCACATTTCCATTCACAATGTTTCATTACTGATAGTTTTCATCCCAGGTTGGTTTCAGAGCAATGATTTTCAACAATAAACCCCTGTCGTTGCCCGCCACTTGATAGGGATTGGGAGTTAATGTGGGATTTTGGAAACATGCTGAATTCAAAAGTGGCATGAGGATGTAAGTTGGGCTTGATCTTTTTGATAAAGTTGGATTTGAGGCTGCTTTACAGTGATTTTAACTAATTAAAAATGACCGTTAAAACACAGATCTGCCAGTCACGAAGCATGGGAAAGGTATGTAGGTGGTAATTGTGACTTTGAATGATATGCGCATCAATTTAAATGATGGAGGATCAGCCACCCATTATACATCTCTGCCAATATTCATTTCCAGGGGTGTACAGTGTGCAGCGAATTTGATAACTCCCATTAGACATTATCCTCTGAAGTCAAAATTATACAAATATTCTTCTGCTGTGTTAGAATGACAGCCTGCCATCAGTATACCGGCCACATACTGCCTTACAACCCTGATGTAAAGAAAGTCATATTATTTCACTCAAGTCCCAGAAAACGCTGGTGGCACCATACCTTTAAAATTTGCAGTCTGGGCTGCATTCAAAGGCAGATCCCAGAGATACCAAGGAGCTTTTTGAACCCACCACTTCCCACATCCTTATGCATTACTTAATATTAATCGGCAGAATCTTCTGGATGATAATACTGGGAAGTGCCTTCCAATTAGTAATCGGAAGACTAAGTAAAATTTATCTGCGGGCACAACACATTTTAGTTTGTGCAGCTGCAAGGCACAGCCTAATTAATTTGAAATCTAATCTGAAGCGAAGTTTTTGTTAAAAAATGTCTCAAGTGTGTGTGGCAAAAAACACCATGGAAATAATTTTTGATTTGATTTGATTTCTTATTGTCACATGTATTAATACGAGGTAGGTCCATTCGAAAGTCTGATGGCAGCAGGGAAGAAGCTGTTCTTGAGTTGGTTGGCACGTGACCTCAAACTTTTGTATCTTTTTACTGACGGAAGAAAGTGGAAGAGAGTATGGGGTGCGTGGAGTGCTTAATTATGCTGGCTGCCTTTCCGAGGCAGCGGGAATTGTCAATGGATGGGTGGCTGGTTTGCGTGATGGACTGGGCTACATTCACAACCTTTTGTAGTTTCCTGCGGTCTTGGGGAGAGCAGGATCCATACCAAGCTGCGATACAACCAGGAAGAATGCCTTCTATGGTGCATCTGTAAAAGTTGGTGAGAGTCGTAGCTGACATGCCAAATTTCCTTAGACTTCTGAGGAAGTAGCATGGTTGGTGGGCTTTCCTCAACTGTAGTGTCAGCATGGGGGAACCAGGATAGGTTGTTGGTGATCTGGACACCTAAAAACCTGAAGCTCTCGACCCTTTCTACTTCGTTCCCATTGATATAGAAAGGGGCATGCTCTCAACTACGCTTCCTGAAGTCGATGACAATCTCCTTTGTTTTGTTGACATTGAGGGAGGGATTATTGGCGTCGCACCAGTTCACCAGGTTCTTTATCTCATTCCTATACTCTGTCCCATCATTGTTTGAGATCCGACCCACTGAGGTGGTGTCATCAGCAAATTTGAAAATTGAGTTGGAGAGGAATTTGGCCACTCATAACTGTCAAGCCCAGGCATTGTAGAACGTTCTCAGGCTTTTTAACTGCTAGGCTTTTCTTGATTAAACCTGCTTTGCTTTCCTGGGTTGCCCCGTAGGTCCAGTAAGTGGTTCATAAAACCATAGAACCAATATAGCGCAAAAAGATGCATACATGATGTCTAGGCAACTAAAAACATGAAGCACTTGAGGAATACAAGGAAAGTAGAAAAGAGCTCGAGCAGGAAGTTAGGAGGGCAAAGAGGGGTCACGAAATGTCCTTGGCAGACAGGATAAAGGAGACCAAGGCATTTTGTACGGACATTAGGAATGAGAGGGTAACTAGAGAAAGAGTTGGTCCACTCAACGACAAAGGAGGGAAAATATGTGTAGAACCAGAGGAAGTAGGTGAGGTCCTTAATGAGTAGTTTGCATTGGTATTCACAAAGGAGAGGGACACGTTGATTGGTGGTGTCTCAGATGGATGTGCAGACACTTTAGAACAGGTTGTTATTACGAGGGAGAAAGTGTTAGGTATGTTAAAAAGCATTAAGGTAGACAAATCCCCAGGGCCAGATGGCATCTATCCCAGATTGCTGAGGGAGACAAGAGATGAAATCGCTGGGCCTCTGACAGAAATCTTTGTGTCCTCGCAGGACACAGGTGAGATCCCAGAGGATAGCCAATGTTGTACCATTATTTAAGAATGGTTGCAAAGATAATTCGGATAATTATAGGCCAGTGAGCTTGACGTCAGTGATAGTGAAATTGTTGGAAAAGATTCTCAAATGCACATTTGGAAGTGAATAGTCTTATTAGCGACAGGAAGCATGGTTTTGAATGAGGGAGGGCATATCTCACTAATTTAATTGAGTTTTTTGAGGAGGTGACAAAAATAATTAACAAGGGAAGGGCTGTGGATGTTGTCTACATGGAATTTAGTAAAGCATTTGATAAGGTTCCTCGTGGCAGGCTGGTTCAAAAGATTAGATCACAGGGCTGAACTAGCTGGATGCTCCAGAACTGGCTTGGCCGCAGAAGACAGGGGGTAGCAGTGGAAGGGTGTTTTTCCGAATGGAGGTCTGTAACCAGTGGTGTTCCGTAGGGATCAGTACTGGGACCTCTGCTCTTTGTAATATCTAGAAATGACTTGAAAGAAAACGTAGTGGGTCTAATTAGCAAGTTTGTGGATGATACTAAGATTGCAGGAGTTGCAGATAATGATGAAGATTGTCAGAGAATACAACAGGATTTCGATAGGCTGCAAAATTGGGCAGAGAAATGGCAGATGGAATTTAACCGGACAAATGCGAGGTGATGCATTTTGGTAGATCCAATTCAGGTGGGAGCTATAAAATCAATGGCAGAGCCATCAGGAGCATAGAGACACAGAGTGATCTCGGTGTGCAGGTCCACAGATGCTTAAAAGTGGCAGCACAGGTGGAAATGGTGGTAAAGAAAGCATATGGCATGCTTGCCTTCATAGGTGGGGTATCGAGTACGAAAGCTCGAAAATTATTTTACAGTTATATAGAATGTTGGTTGGGCCACATGTGGAATACTGTGTCCAATTCTGGTCACTGCACTACCAGAAAGACGTGGAGACTTTCGAGAGAGCAGAGAAGAAGTTTATCAGGATGTTGCCTGGTATAGAGGGTATCAGCTATGAGGAGAGATTGAATAAACTGGGATTTTTCTCCCTCGAGAGACGGAGGCTGAGGGGCTACCTGATAGAAGTTTATTAAATTAATAGGGGTATAGGTAGGGTGGAGAGTTGGAGGCTTTTTCCCAGGGTGGAAATGGCAATTGCAAGGGGGCACAAGTTCAAGGTGAGGGGGGAAAGGTTCAGTGGAGATGTACGAGGAAGATTTTTACACAGACGGTGCTGGTGGCCTGGAATGCACTGCCAAGTGAGGTGGTTGAGGCAGATACGTTAGTGACCTTTAAGACTTATCTGGATAGGCACATGAACAGATGGGGTATAGAAGGATACAGCTGGTTGGTCTAGATAGAGCACGTGATCAGCGCAGGCTTGAAGGGCCAAACGGCCTGTTCCTGTGCTGTATTGTTCTTTATTTCTTTGACAAATGGTTTATTCTTATTGACAATTCTTAGCACATTCAGGATTGTTGGAGAGTTGGAGAGACAGTTGAGAGGCTTGCCACTCTGCCACATAGTAGCAAGAGTTTCAACTACATTGTGAAAATTAATTGTTTACATAGGAAAATGCAGCTTTGTAACCATTGACGTTAAAGGGCTCAATTCACCGGAAAAATTTCCAAGTCTGGTTTCAGTCACATTTGACGGGGTGTTTCTCGACGTCTGCATTGACACCGCCATTCAATGGCACCTCACCGTTTTCCTAGATCTCGGGAAGTTTCTCCCCATGAAGCCACACTTCGAAAGTTCTCCTGCACTGAGGAGCTGAGCTCACCAGCAGGACCGTCTCCTCACAGATCTGGGTGCCATTTTGAAAGACTGTCCTGATCTCTACCCCCACCCCCTCCACCTTCAGAACCGCCTGCTTTTGTCACCCCCCAACTTTTCTGTGGCCCCCTCAAAAACTGCACCCCCTTTCATGGGCATGCCCCTCCCCCCCAGGCCCTGACCCTTGGCAGTGCCAACCTGGCACCTGGGCACCTTGTCACCCTAGCAGTGTCAACTAGGCACCAGTCTGGGTACCAGACTGGCGGTGCCAAGTTGTCCAGGTGTCAGAGCTCAACACTGCTCTGATTCTGTAAGCGAGGGATCGCATGACACCAAGAGGGGCGTGGAGGGGTCGTAATGTGTCAATAATCCGAACAATGTTGGCTGTTGTTTCACCCTGGCAAAGGCCTCCTCCTGAGTCGCTCTCCACGCCCGTTTTGGTGCTTCTTCGTCAATGTAAATAGTGGGGCAAGGATGGTCGCTGGACCAGGAATAAATTTCCCATAGGAGTTTATGAGACCTAAGAACGACCGTAACTCTGCCACATTTTCCGGAGTGGGGGCTGGCACTATTGCCTGCACCTTCTCCTCAACTGGGTGTAGTCCATCCCAATCCATACAATGCCCCAATTCTGCAACTTCACTGATGTGAAAAACATACTTTCCCCTCTTGAGGCAGACACCTGTCTCAGTGGAGGACTTCCTCCAAGTTGCTCATGTGTTTCCTTTCCATGGCCCTCCCTCCCCAGGATGCCATCAAGGTAGATCACCACACACGGTAGCCCTCTCAGGATGCTCACCATAACGTGGTGAAAAGTTTTGCAAGTCACAACAGCAACCTCGTGTACTTGTAGAGGCCTCTGGAGGTATTAATGGTGAGATAACACCTGGAATCGGTGTCCGGTTCCATTTGGAAATAGGCGTGGCTCATTTCAAGCTTGGAAAATGAATGACACCCAGCTAACTTCACGTATGTGTCTTCTATCTGCCTCCGCCCCTCAGCAGGGGTGTTTGTACCCCATGAAGCTCATGGGAACTGAGTCGGGTCGTCCCCGTGTCTCACGGGGTTATAACAGGCAGACCACCCAAAATTGGATTTGGAACTCTGGAGGCACAACAAGTGCACGCAGCTCACCCAAATCTGTGGACAAGGCCCAAGGACCAATTCTTGGTAATCCTCGAGTTTCATGGTTCCAGTGAAAGCTCAAAAAAAGGGACCAAACCTACCCCAATGTGCTTCAATGCAACACATACAATCTGAGCTGTCAAACGACCGAGAGTTGGTATAGCCGACCCAATCTATCTATTGTAATGAATGGCAGCATGAGAATTGCATGTAACAGCACTAAAATAATGGGCGCGATTCTCCCATGCCGCGCCGTTTGGGAGAATCGGCATTCGAGCCACTTTTTCCCGTAGCGCCGGCCTGACACCGGCAGGCGATTCTCCGAGGAGGCACGTTTGGCACGGCGCCGGTCGTGGGCCGCTGTCCGAGGCCAGGCCGCCGATTCTCCGGTCTTGAAGGGCCAAGCGGCCACACAGAAACGGCAGAGTCCCGCTGGCACCGTTCGCTCCTGCCCGCAGCCGGCGGGAACTCTGCGCGTAGGGTCGGGGGGGGGGGGGGGTGGCGGCCTGTGGCGGCGGGCGTTCCTTCACTGGGGGGGGGGTCATCCGATGGGGTCTGGTCCCGGCCCTATTTTATTATGCGGGCAGCCCCTGAACCCCCACAACATGTTGCGTCGAGGCCAGCGCGCTGAGGAAGTCCCCTGCGTATTCGTGGGTTGGCGCGGCCCAACTGCACACACGTGGGTTGGCACGGCCCAACTGCGCATGCGCAGGCTGGTTAAGCGCCTATTTGGCACCGGGAAGGGAGACTGGAGTGGCATGAACCGTTCCAGCGCCGTGCTGTCTCCCTGTGGGGGCCAGAATCGCTACTGACCGCGCCCGGTTCGCGCCATCGTGAAACGCGACGGCGTTCACGATGGCGCGAACACTCTGTCTCCATTTCATGAATCGCACCCCTTAGGTAGAAGCAGCACGATAAAATCTAAATAAAATTTGAGGTAACAGTTAACAGAATGCCTGAAAATAATAGTCAGCCAACTAGATTTTTAAAAAATGCTGTAAAGGTAATTGAAATAGCACCTCAGATCCAGTGAGAATCTTACATGTGGCAAATATTTTTCTCACTTTTCGTGTGTAATATTCTGGAAAGAAACACTGGCACATGCAGTTTATTGATTAACATAAAGTTGGACCGTGTTACAAAGCAGTAAGACACCTTGGGGTTTAGATGATCTCCTAAACTGCAGGAGAAAATCTTAAATGATTTATCAACATCATCTCAATGTGTTACATCCTTGAAACATTATGCCACCTGTGCTATTCTGTGAAATGTGTACAGATTGTTACAGCTTGCAGCATTCGTGTTGAAAGTAATTTTTAATCAGGCATTTCTAAATTTCCAAAGCTCCCCCTCTCCTGTCGAAGTTGTTTACTCGTTGCTGGTTCCATTAGTGTCTGCTGCTTTTGGGCACTTTACATACATGTCCATTCCTCGTGTACAAGCCAGATTTCAATATCCTAATTAGCACGCAACCTCACAGACTTGCTTCTGTTTGTAGGAGCAGAAATGGCCCACCCCATTCCTTCTCCTCCACCCTTGCAGGGGACTGCTCCAGCTGAAAGAGAGGGATTAACATACTCCTCCCTCACCCAATTTCTGTTTGACACAGTGGAACAATTCCATAACTATGGCCTGGCGTCTCAATGCGCCATGATGCTCTAACTTCAGATGGTCAGTGGTGGTGGCCAAACATTCTTCAAGCATCCTCCTGCCAATGATGAGGACAGCTGCTTGATCTTGTTCAGGGCCTGGAGAGAGCCAGTTCACGAGCTTTGCCATCTGCAACAAAGACACTTGCTGCCGGGTTGCAGCACAGCATTCGTTCAAGGTTAACACTGCTTTGTGGTTCAGTCCCAGCTCGGAATGGCAGTGAATTCACTCCATACGCACAGACACACACACCCAGAACAAATTGGTGGTTGGTGCACCAATCTGCATGGCCAATACTTTCATCCCCTGTACCACATGGTAAGATAGCACGGTTTCCCAGAAGAAGAAAAAATTGCGACTTTCATGACTTTGGCACATTTTCCAGCACGTGGGGTACTTTTGAAGGAAACAGAGAAAATTCTGAAACACTCATCAGCCCGTGCAGCACCGCTGGAGGGAGAAGCAGAGAAAACGTTTCAGCTCAAATCTGTTTCTCTCTTCTCAAATGTTGCCAGACCTGTATTTTCACCTTTTATTTCACTTTACTAGCATCTGCAGGATCTTGCTGTGAAGTGTAGTCACTGTTGTCTCATAGAAACAGAAGCAGTCAATGTGTGCAAAGCTAGCTTCCATAAATAGCAACACAGTAAAGACCCAGTCATTTATTTTGTGACATTGACTGAAGGATAAATGTTGGCCAGCCCACTCTTTTGTTGTTCTTCAAAATAGTGGCCTGGCAGTACCACATCGCTCGGGTGGCATTGGGAGTGCCGGGGTACCAGCCTGGTCCGGGTCCAACCAATCAGCGGCCCCCGATTGCCTAGGAGACGCACCCCAAGTGCGTCGTTTGCAGAAACCAGTGCTGAATGGCGCCCGCTCGGAGCCTCCTTTGAACTCCGAGACAAGAGTGCTACGAACTGACCCATGACTGACACTCGTTGGGCGGGTTTTTCTGCCTGCTCACGCTTGCGGTCCTGCCGACAGCACACCCGCAACGCGGGTTTCATGGCGGTGAGGGGTTTGTTTAATGGGAAACCCCATTGACAATGGTGGGACCAGAGGAACCAGCTGTTGGCCACAAGTGAGCCGCCCTCCGCCGCTGCAGACCACACACCGCGAAGGGGGAGGAAAATCCCACCGGTGGTTGTCGTGCACTCAACCCACGTGCCCTAGGTGACCATATTTTGTCGCAATGGTTTTTACGGAAGATAAAGTGCAGCTGAGTTTTCAATTTTAAATTGCCATTTGTCTTGGAAACTTTGATGAAGGATGAATATTTGTGTGTACTGGATAATTCTGAAGAAAAGCTGAAGAGAAGAGAAATTAACTGGGAGACCGGGAGAGGGCTGAATTGCTTTTGCAGAGAGCTAGCATGGAGAGAAAGGGATGAATGGCCTCCTTGAGTGCTCCAACCAATCTATGATTCTACGATTCTCTGGTTCTATGCCTTTCCACGAAATGCAATGGGAGAGCATGGTTTGGACAATTAGTACACGTGGAACAGATTGGCAAAAACACTTTGACCTTGGAAGGTATAACAAGGTACGCCTGTCAATTGTAAGCTGTAGATCGAACGTATAACTTGTTGATATAGTGGTGTGCATGGTTCAAATTCATATGAATTAGGAGCAGGAGTAGTAATACAGAGTGAGGTCTTGGCATGCCATAAATGTGGAAGGACCAATGGCGACAATTTGTAAGCTGTGGAACCATAGGTAGCCTAATTTTTTAGAGAACCAAAAGAGGAAACTCAAGACCTCAGAGCACACTGCCTTCAGTGTTCAGCAGTGGAGATGGAAAAGTGCAACTTGCCAGAGTTGGAGTAATTCAGTCACTAGGCTGGAGTAGGTTACGTAGCTGAAAGCCATGGAATGATATGAACAGGAAGAAGGTCGTTTGGAATTGGAGGTGTTGGGAGACTGGGAGCCAATGTAAATGAGCAAGGGTTAGAGTGATGTGCTTGGTACGGAACAAATGCAGGATTCTAGATTCCCTGGCTGCTGAGGCGATACCACTTTGAAGGCAAAAGGACCACCACTGTTTAAGTGTCCAATATGCAGTGGACATTAAGTAAACTGAGATGTTAGAAATAATTACTGCCAACCAGCAGGTCTTCAATTTGGATTTTGTAATTGTCCTATCGAGAGAGACCTGATGTAATTTTCACACAAAGAGCATAAAATGAGCAATATATTGTAATCTAATTAAATTGGCTGTCTTTCCATCATACTTTGGTTTAATTGTACTTCTTAAAAAGCTTGACCCCCTCATTGTCGTCAATAGGATGGGATGGCCCTAGATTTCCTCCTACTGATGATCATGTTTCTTCAGTGGAGGGTAGGGGAAAGACCCTTCAGCTTTGCCATCATTTATGCGTGGGAAGCAGGCTCCATGGCCTTCACCAGACAGTTCTGTGACAAAGTCATGGCAGGCCTCTGTCTGTTGCCCACAAAAATTGATTTTTTAAAAACAAATCTGGGGCCTCCCTTATACACCGGGGCAAACAGCTGACACAGGCCTGGATGCCACAGTGGAATGTGGCATCATCAGTGTTCCTTTTAAAAACTAACTGCTCTGCCCAACCAATTTTTAAAAAATGTGTTAAAAAGGTTTTTGCCACAAGTTATTTATCGCGGAGCGAAGGCTGTGCGGCACCTTCCAGGCTGCTGCGCGGCTGCAGCACAAGAATATTGACCCTCACTAGGAACATAGGAGCAGGAAAGAGTAAGCCATTCCGTCCATCGAGCCAGCTCCGCCATTCAATGCGATGAAGGCTGATCACCCACTTCAATGCCTTTTCTCCCACTTTCCCCACGCTCCTTTATCTGATTGGCATTTATAAATCTGTCAATCTCTGTTTTAAGCAGACTCAATGACTGAGCTTCTACAGCCCTATTGGCGGAGGTGGCGGTCATGTTGAATGTGTAATGGGTGGTCCTATTCAGGAATGTTCATATTGGGGATGCACATCAGAGGATGTACTTCCATTATTTGTATCACATTGTCATGTATCCACTTATATTTGGGTGCTATAGCCCTGTTGGTTCTTCTTCCTGCAGCTGTCTCTCCTTCAAAGCCCTTTCTCTGCACCTTGCTTCAACAACACTTAACAGGACATGGTTCAGATCCCTGCTTTTTGTCCCATTGACTTCACAATGCTCCCGGGACCTCCTGTCCCAATCTGTGGTGTCAGGAAATTTCTTATTCTGTTTCTGGGACTTGCTTTCTGTCCCTATCTATTGTCCTGCTTGTATTCGTAGGACCTGGAGATTGATTCCTACCTCTGGGTCACCTCGATCCAAACTGCACTAACTGCTTCTGATTTTCTTTGTGGGGCCCTGGTTGCTAAGCAACAGCTATTTTTTTTAAAACCCTGTATTTGCTTTAACATTGAAAAACCTCATTACAATGCAGGCATCTAAACAGACCCATAGAGACTTTCAGGCTGCTTTTAAAAATGATACCAAAAACCAACTTCTTAACCCTTTTTTAATACATAGATACAGAAACACAAAATTAAGGTTAAAGTTAAATTTATATCTTTTTTCTAACACCCACAAATACAAATTCCTTAAAACTAGAGTGGTGAACAGAGCCCAGTCCATCACATGAACCCGCCTCCCATCCATTGACTCAGTCTACACCTCCCGCTGCCTTGGGAAAGCAGAGCAGCATAATCAAAGACCCCTCCCTCCTGGGTTATTCTCTCTTCCAACCTCTAGGGGCAGCAGGGTAGCATGGTGGTTAGCATAAATGCTTCACAGCTCCAGGGTCCCAGGTTCGATTCCCGGCTGGGTCACTGTCTGTGTGGAGTCTGCACGTCCTCCCCCTGTGTGCGTGGGTTTCCTCCGGGTGCTCCGGTTTCCTCCCACAGTCCAAAGATGTGCGGGTTAGGTGGATTGGCCATGCTAAATTGCCCGTAGTGTCCTAATAAAAGTAAGGTTAAGGGGGGGGTTGTTGGGTTACGGGTATGGGGTGGATACGTGGGTTTGAGTAGGGTGATCATGGCTCGGCACAACATTGAGGGCCGAAGGGCCTGTTCTGTGCTGTACTGTTCTATGTTCTATGTACCATCGGGCAAGAGATACAAAAGTCTGAGAACACGCGCTAACAAATTCAAAAACAGCTTCTTCCCTGCTGTTCCCAGACTCCTGAATGACCCTCTTATGGATTGAACTGACCTCTCTACGCATCCTCTCTACTGTGGAGTACTACACTCCGTAAGCTTCACCCGCTGCCTGTGTATGTATTTACATTGTGTATTTATTGTATGTCCTATGTGTTTCATGTAAGGAACGATCTGCCTGGACTGCACGCGGAACAATATTTTTCACTGTACCTCGGTACATGTGACAATAAATCTAAATCTAAAACATGTTATTAAAATACTTCAAAGGAACATCCCTGCCAACAACAAGACAGTGAACGCTGAGCCCTTGAGTAGCTCATTAGGGGGATATAACAACATCACACCTTGTCTGGTCCTGTGAAAGTGTCTTTGTTAACAATAACAACTTGTATTTATAGAGCACCTTTAACATAATTAAACACCAGGTGATTCACGTTGGCATTATGAAACAACCTCAGACATCGAACTACATAAAGAGTAAAAAGCAGGACTGTATGGTTGTAAACTTATTTAATTCATGTCACTGTCATATAAATTTTAACATATTCCAGATACATTATGTGACTGCTAAAATAAGTGAGCCTTTTGAACACAAATCTAACTCTTACCTGTCAATTGCATTAAAAGGGATTTTGAATTTATTTTTGCTGTGCTAAGAGGTGCTTGGCCCATCCCGAGCAGGGGAATGGCAGCTAGACCTTTTTAAGATTCTCTTTCTCTTCAGTTTATACTTGCTGTTAGAGGAAGATTCAATTTTCCTTTGCCTACTGTAACCCTTACTAAGCAGGCGTACAATGGTAGTTTTATTGTAAAGTTTTTCCAAAGCAGAGAGACGCCAAAGTGTAAGGCAGCACTAGCCAGTTACAGGCAGAGATAGGTGTGTCACTTAGCTGTGCAAGTTTCTGTGATCAGGGAAGTGCGAGTTAAGCCAGCAGGTCCTGTCATTCATGTGTGAGGTGCGTTCAGCTGCAACCCAAGGATCCAAGTGGAACAGATAATCCCGCCACAAAGGGGACCATTAACTTGATCCAATGAGTGGCTAATGTGTCTACCCCAGGGGAAGAAGAAGATCAGTTCAACCATCCTGCTCATTAGGACAATGTTGGATAAGCTCTGGATGCTTTGCTAATCCACAGGGACCCTCCTGTATCTAGAACATTGGCTACCCACAGCCATTTCTTCATTATCTAAGGAGTTCACCCCTGGCGTAGACCAGTTTTCAGTAGTTTCAGATACTAATCTCAACTATAATTTTAATAATTATTGATTCAATTAATGCAAGATTAAAGTGATGCACTGAATTACCTTTACAACTCTTCTATGCGGTTAATTAATTAACTTTGTCAACTGTTTAGGTTCAAGCTTCTATGAAACCCAGTCCATAACCAGTCATTTTTGTACACTACATGTTGAATTGTAATTGAATATGAGCGGTGAAGGATATAAAAAATAATTTGTTTTCTTGAATATATTGGTCAGTAAATCAAAGCTGAGGTATTCCTGCACAACCATCCAGTAACCTGGAAAATCATGGCCTGGGAGTCTGTGTCCCCAACATAGAGGAGAGGTGTAGTCATGACAACTGAAAAGTAATCCAGAGGCCCCAGGCTAATGCCACTATGGAGGCTGGTAGAATTTAGCTCAGCAAGCTACTCAGTTCCAGGGCAATTAGGGATTGGCAAGAAATGCAAATAGGGATGGGTGGCATGGTGGTATAATGGTTAGCACTGTTCCTTCACAGCACCAGGGACCTGGGTTCGATTCCCGGCTTGGGTCACTGTCTGTCCTGAGTCTGCACGTGTCTGCCTGGGTTTCTTCCGGGTGCTCCGGTTTCCTCCCACACGTCCCGAAAGATGTGCTGTTAGGTGAATTGGACATTCTGAATTCTCCCTCTGTGTACCCGAACAGGCACCGGGTGACTTGGGGATTTTCACGGTAACTACATTGCAGTGTAACAAGTAAACCTACTTGTGACACTAATAAAAGATTATGCATTATTATTAAATGCTGACCTTACAAGCCACGCCCGCATCTCGGGAAAGAATGTGCTCCCTGCTCAAGCCATGAACAAGAGCAGTGGGATTTGACTCATGCTATTGAATGTTGCAGTACTCAGGGAGAAAGAGGTGTGCTTCTTTCGGTTTCCAGGGTGCTGTCAGCTCCTGAACCACCGCCATGGTCTTCAGCTGATTAGGTAACAGCAGCTACAGTTTATCACAACTTACTCTGAGTGTGATCTTTTTACGAGTTGGCCAAGGTATTGAAACAAATGTATTTTACTGGCTGTGCCTGTTTTGCCTTTCATCCCCAAAGTGGAAGCTATGGGTTTTACAGGAATGGTGATTTGTTACAGTGACAGCTGCTGTCATTGCAGAGGCAGGGTCCAGCCTGGCAGTCACTGTTTGTGGAATTAAAATAACCACTGCCAGCTTGGTGAATGAACAATGGGAAACTGCAGTTGATGCATTTTCTAAATTGAGAAACCCACTCGAAGCATCAGGGTGCATCATCCAGGACATCAGTATGGGTGAAAAGAACAAGAAGGAAGACGAGTTAAATTAAGAAGTATTGATTGAATGGCATCCAACTGACAGCACTGATAAAATATTGCACTTCTTAAATTTTTTTAAGCTTTTTATTTGCTCGAAGTTGATGAAGCACATTCAATCTGGTAAAAAAAAGAAAGGACAAATTTAATAGAGCATTTAATCATATATATGTGCCTGTATATTTTATATATACATGAAAGCTTGTTGCAAAGCAAGATATTCAGAACAAATCACGGTATAATATATGAACGTACAAATTAGGAGCAGGAGTAGGACATTCGGCCTTTCAAGCCTGCTTTGACATTCAATAATATTATGGCTGACCTGATTGTAACCTCAACTGCACATTCGTTACCTACCCCCAAGAAACTTTAACCCCCTTGATAATCAAGATTCTATCTAGTCCTGACTTAAAAATGTCCACTTATTCTGATTTTCACCGGCTTTTGAGGAAGGAAGCTTTGGAGACCCACGGCCGTCTGAGAGAAAAAGAATTTGCCTCAACCCTGTTTTAAATGGGTGACCCCTTGTATTTAAACAGTGACCCTTCGATTCAGATTCTCTCACAAAAGGAAACACTCTTTCCACATCCATCCTGTCAAGACTCCGCAGGATCTCGATGAAGTCTCCTCTCACTCATCGGGGGCGAGATTCTCCGATCCCCCGCTGGGTTGGAGAGTCGCCGGGGGCGGCGCGAATCCCACCGGCCGCCGAATTCTGCGGCACTGGAGAATTGGCGGGTGCGGGAATCGCGCTGCGCCGGTCGGTGGCCGCTCGCAGCAGCCCCCCCCGGCAATTCTCCGGCCCGCGATGGGCTGAAGTCCCGCTCGTAATATGCAGGTCCCGCCGGCGTAAATTGGACTCGGTCCCTTACCGGCGGGACCTGGTGACGCGGGTGGGCTCCGAGGTCCTGTTGGGGGGGGGGGGCAAGGGCCGATCTGGTACTGGGGGGTTGGCCCGCGATCGGGGCCCACCGATCCGTGGGTGGGTTGTGCCGTGGGGACACTCTTTCCCGATGCGCTGGCCGTGTCAGCATCCACGATGGCGGATGCGTAGGTGAACCCCTCACTGCACATGTGCGGAGATGACGTCAGCAGCCGCTGACGTTTCCGCGCATGCGTGGACCCGTGCCGGCGACGGATTCCCATCGGCCCCGGCTGGCGCGGCGCCCAAGTCCTTCCACGCCGGCCGGCGGGGCGCAAACCACTCCGGCGCCGGCCTAGCCCCTCCTCCGCACCTTTGGGGCGGCCCGACGCCGGAGTGGTTCACGCCACTCCGTGCCGCTGGGACCGCCCGCCCCGCTGGGTACGGGAGAATCCCGCCCCCGAACTCAAGCGGATACAAGCCTAGTCTGTCCAATCTTTCCTCAGAAGACAACCTGCCCATTCCAAGATGTTAGTCTAGTAAACCTTCTCTGAACTGCTTCCAATACATTAACATCCTTTCTTGAATATGGAGACTAATACTGTACACGGTCTCCAGATACTGGGTGGAATCTTTTCGTAATTTGTCAGAGTGTCAGTGTTGGTGAGAAAACTGTTGTGTATCTCTCCCGGTGCACAACCGAGTTTTCGTTCCAGATTCTCTTGCGCTGAGAGTCTGGGGGCGTGTTTCTGTCACTCTGGTGAACTGGGGCCTGATAGAGCCGGCCACAAAGCTTGGGGTGTCATCTTTAAAGTGGGCCCGGATCTGCATTGAAAATAAATTCCCCCCCTGCCCAATCCTTCATAGTCACGGAGGATCCCTCACAGATATCGGGCAACCCCTTCCCACTACCACATAGGCATTGGGATGATTCCCCTCCCTCACCACCACACAGGTGTCATGTCAACTCTCCCTCCCATTCCACAGGGGATCCCCCTCTTCTCCCCAACCATGAAAAGCAAAGGGGAATTCTCCCACCCCACTCCCCCACACACCCATAAGAGGACCACCCCCCAATTGCTCTTTAATACTAGCTTCTAACATTTACCCTGTGGCAAATGTTGAGCTAACTGACCTGCAGTTTCCTGCTTTCTGTCTCCCATTTTGAATAAAGGAGGTAAATTCATTATTTTCCAATCTAATGCAACCATCGCTGAATATAGGGAATTTTAGAAAATTAAAACCATGGCATCAACTATCTCAGTGTCCTCTACGTTTAAGACCCTTGGATGATGACCCGGGGACCTGTCAGCCTGCAGCGCCAACTATTTGTTCAATATCTCTTCCCTGGTGATTATAATTTTCTTGAGTTCCTCCTCTGCCTCGTCTTCTATTCCTGATTTCCAGCTATTTCTGGGATGTTATTAGCTGCCTCTACAATGAACACAGATGCAAAATGCCTGTTCAATTCATTGACAATCTCCATATTTTCCATTATTAATTCCACAGACTCACTTTCTATTGGACCAATGCTCACTTGGTCAACTCTTTTATTTTTAAAATGTCTATGGAAACTCTTTCTGTCTGGCTTTAGGCTTCTCGCTACTATCTCTTGAATTTGTTTTATTTCCCTTTCTTTTTAAAATGTTTTGGTAATTCTTTGCTATTTATTATATTCCACCCAATCTTCGGAGCTACTACCCATCTTTGTGCAAGAGGGGTGAAGTAAAAATTAGAATTAAGAAAGCAAAGAAATATTGACAGGTGAATTCAAGAACATGCTGAAAGATATTTTACCAGTACATTCAAAGCAAGAAAATAACTAAGGAAAAGGTGTACATGGTAAATTGTCATAAGATGTTGACAGAGTTCTCAATGCCTACTTTGTCTCTGTCTTCACTAAGGAGAGGTATGATGCAGACAATCTCCTTAAAGAGGTGTCTGAAATATTAAATGCAATAAGCAGAGTGAGAGAGGAAGTGCTGGAGTGGCTGGCATCCTTGAAGGTGGCTAAGTCACCAGGGCCAAATGGATTGTATCCCAGGCTGTTGAAGGAAGCAAGAGAGGAAATAGTGGATACTCTTGTGCATCGCTCTCCAATCCTCACTAGAAACAGGTGAGGTCCCAGTGAATCTGCAAATATTGTACCATTATTTTAAAAAGGTACAAGGATTAGGCCAGAAAAGTACAAGCCCGTCAGTCTGACTTCGGTGGTGGGCAAATTATTGGAAACAATTCTAAGTTAGGGAAAACTCACTTGGAAAGGCACGGATTGATCAGGGATTGTCAGCATGGTTTTGTGTGGGAAAGATCATTTTTTACTAACTCAGTAGATTTCTTTTAGGAAGTAACAAGGAGGTTTGATGAGGGTAGTGCAGTGAATGTTGTCTACATGGATTAACTAAGGCTTTTGACATGGTCCCACATGGCAGTCTGCTCAGAAAACTAAGATCTCAGGGGATACAGGGGAAGGTGGCAGGTTGGATCGAAAATTGGCTCAGTGGCAAAAAACAAAGAGTAACGGTTGCTGGATGTTTTTGCGAATAGAAAACTGTTTCCATTGGTGTTCCTGTTGGGACCTCTGATGTATGTTGTATATATTAATGGTTTAGACATGAATGTTGGAGCCATGATTGGGAACTTTGCAGGTGACACAATAATTGTCCGTGCAGTTGACAGTGAAGAGGATTGCTGTCGACTCCAGAATGATATCAGTCATTTTGTTGAGTGGGCAGAGATGTGCCGAATGGAATTCAATCCGGAAAAGTGTGAGGTAATGCATTTGGGGAGAGCAAAAAGAAACAAGGCGATGTTCAGCTAGGGCGGCACAGTGGCACAGTGATTAGCACTGCTGCCTCACAGTGCTGGGGACCCTGTTTCGATTCCGACCTTGGGTCACTGTCTATGTGGAGTTTGTACCTTGTCCCCGTATCTGCGTGTGTTTCCTCCGGGTGCTCCGGTTTCCTCCCTCAGTCCACAGGTGTGCAGGCTAGGTGGATTGGCCATGATAAATTGGCCCTTAGTTCCCAAAATGATTAATTGCGATGATGGGGGGGGGGGGGGGGGAGGGGGGGGGGGGGGGAGGGGGGGGGGGAGGTGCTGGGCTCAGTGCAAACTCAATGGGTTAAATGGCCTCCTCCTTCTGCACTGTAGGGATTCTATGATTCAATAAATGAGATGATAATGGGACATGGTAGTCAAGAATGCAGATGGAGGTATTGCTGGGTGAGGTAATGAATACAAAAACTAATGACGGAACTGCATAAAACGCTGGTTGGGCCACAGCTGGGGTTTTGTGTACAGTTCTGCAGCACGGTAGCATAGTGGTTAGCGCATTTGCTTTACAGCTCCAGGGTCCCAGGTTCAATTCTCGGCTTGGGTCACTGTTTGTGCGGAGTCTGCACGTTCTCCCTGTTTGTGTGTGGGTTTCCTCCGGGTGCTCTGGTTTCCTCCCACAGTCCAAAGATGTGCAGGTTAGTTGGGTTGGCCATACTAAATTGCCCTTAGTGGCCAAAAAGGTTACTGGGTTACCGGGATAGAGTGATGTTGTGGGCTTGGATAGGGCGCTCTTTCCAAGGGCCCGTGCAGACTTATTGGGCCGAAAGGCCTCCTTCTGCAGTGTAAATTCTGTGATTTTATGATTCTGGCCACCACATTGCAGAAAGGGCATAATTGTTCTGGAGAGCATGCAGAGGATATTTATAAGAATGTTGCCAGAACTTGAAAATTGTAGCTATGAGGAGAGCTTGGATATGCTAGGGGGGGTTTCTTGAGAACAGAGGAGGCTAAGAGATGAGGTGTACAAACTAATGAGGGGCCGAGATAGGATAGACAGAAAAGACTTGTTTCCACTAGCTGTGGGGTCAATTACCAGGTGTATAGATTTAAGGTGATTGGTGGAATGATTATAGGGGACACAAGGAAAGACTTTTATACCCAGAGGGGGGATTTGCGTCTGGAATTTGCTGCCTAAGATATGGTTGACATTGAAATGCTCAACCCATTTAAAAGATGCCTGGATCTGCATCTGAAGTGCTGTAACCTACAAGGTTATGGACCAGTTGATGGAAAATGGGATTAGAATGAGTGGCTAGTTTCTTTTTTTCTAGCTGGGGCAGACCTGATGGGCTGAATGGCCTCTTTTTGTACCGTCCCCTTTCTGTCATTCTAACTATATGGTTTGATACTTTCTTTCACTTTTTAAGTTAACCACAGATGGTGGCTTCTCTTCTTGGAATTTTCCTTTCTCATTGGATCTTACGAAATGTCACAATGTGAATCTCGCCCATTCAGGATGGGATCACTTCCTGGCAAATCTGCACATTTGAGTGACACAGCTAGTCTCACTCTAATATGCATTCCTGAGATCTAACCAAGATTTTGGATCAAACGCCCTTACCTAGGAGACCTCGGGCGAGCGCCATTCAGTGCTGGTGTCTCCAAATGGGGACCAGACGGAACAGCACTTGCGGGGGTCCTCCAGGGGATTGGAGGCTCACAGGTGCATGTCCTCCGGGCAGGCACTGCTGGTGCCACCTAGGAAGCCTGGCAGTGCCAACCTGGCACTGTGGCAGTGCCACGTGGGTGCCAGACTAGCATTGCCAAAGTGCCAAGCTGCCATTTTCTACATGGTGGTCATTGGTCTGGGGTGTGACCTGCGCGGGCATGGGGGAATGTGTGGGGATGGCCCGGGGATCCCCTTGAAGCTTGGGGGGAGTTCGGAGGTAGTGTTGGGTCCTCAAAAGATTGGGGCGCTATTTAAAAATGTCATCCCGATCTCTCGCTGCACTGAGGAATTCCGGCAAGCGGATCTCTTCAGTGAAGAAAACGGGGCTAAGTGCAGCCTCGTTGGGGATTTCCCTGCAGAGGCCCCCGATCGATCTGGATGGGTGTTAGATAGCGGGCTGTTTCGCGCACTTCGGGACTCTGTCCCCATTTGGATAGATCGCTCTCGGTCGTGACAGCACAACCGCGAACGGTTGAACTGTTTAGAAACTGGAATGCTCAAGAGGCCAGAATTGGCAGTCCGCAGAGATCTTGGAGGGCAATGAAAGCAAAACACGGAAGATGCTGGAAATCTGAAATAAAAAAGTGATTTCAGTAGAAGATTCGTATGGATTCAAAACGTTAGCTTGTCTCTCCACAGATGCTGCCAGCCCTGCTGAGTTCATCCAGCACTTTCTGTTTTCCCTTGAGATCTTGGAGGGGTTGCAGAGCTGGAGAAGATGACAGAGATAGGGTCAGGGCTGTGGAGGGGTTTGAAAACACGGAAGAGAGTTTTAAAATTGAGGCGTTTCCAAACCGTGAGCCAGTGTGGGACAATGAGCACAGGGATGATGGGCGTCAGAGGGACTTGATCCCTAGTTAGGACATGGGCAGCAGAGCTTTGAATGACCCCAAGTTTATTTGACCTTAGCAGCACGTCATCCTATTCCTTCCTCCCTCGTGTGCTCATCTAGCTTCTCTTCAGTGCCTCAACTACACCTGTCGATCACAAATTCCACATTCTTTGGGTAAAGGAGTTTCTCCTGAATTGTCTTTTGGATCTACTCATGATCTATCTTATATTTATGATTCCTGGTTTTGGAATCAGCCACAAGTGGAAACATCTTTTCTACGTTTACCTGATCATGAGGTTTCAACGCTCATAATTTTAAAGATTTCCATTAGACCGCTACTCTGTGTTCTCTTTTCTCGAGAAGTAATTGCTGTACATATAGATGGTCATTGGTTGCAATGGCTCTCATTGGGCTTCCTTCCTGAACGTTTTATCTCGTGCACATTGTGACTGTATACATAACAGTCTGCTACAGTGTTATGTTTTAATAGTCAGGTTATTTAATCGAGTCACGTTGTAGACATCCAGCCCTCAGGTGGCAACCACCTTGGGACAGTGGAACCTCTAGCTTGTGAAATTGAGGGCAAGGAGCAACATAGGTAATCAGAAGTTTGATCAATGTCAGGAGAAGCACAGGCAGCCTCTGACATTTTGATTGAAAATGTTTTCAGGTGATCTTGTATCACTGCATTTGTAACCACACCACGAAAGCACGGTGATCAGCACAATTGCTTCACAGCTCCAGGGTCCCAGGTTCGATTCCCGGCTTGGGTCACTGTCTGTGTGGAGTCTGCACGTTCTCCCCTTGTGTGCGTGGGTTTCTTCCTGGTGCTCCAGTTTCCTCCCACGGTCCAAAGATGTGCAGGTTAGGTGGGTTGGCCATGATAAATTGCTCTTCGTGTCCAAAAAGGTTAGGTTGGGTTACGGGGATAAAGTGGGTAGGTGGGGCTTAAGTGGGGTGCTCTTTCCAAGGGCCAGTGCAGACTCAATAGGCTGAATAGCCTTTGTAAATTCTATGATTCCATGATTCTGTTTGCATTAATTAAGCTTTAATATTTGAAGGTAGGGGCTGATTTAGCTCATTGGGCTAAATCGCTGGCTTTTAAAGCAGACCAAGCAGGCCAGCAGCACGGTTCGATTTCCATATCAGCCTCCCCGGACAGGCGCCGGAATGTGGCGACTAGGGGCTTTTCACAGTAACTTCATTGAAGCCTACTCGTGACAATAAGCGATTTTCATTTTTTTCATTTTCATTAGCTGACAAATTGTGATTAAGACAACAAAAAGTCATTCATTTGGATCTGAGTAAGAAATTATGTCGGCTAGCTGATAAAAAAGGTGCTGATGGCTCGGAAAATACCAGCACCGGATCGAATGCACAAAGCTGGAACCAAATGTTTGCAGACTTCTTCAACGTCTTGAGGCAGCAGTTCAGGACGCTGCCCAAATTTCCCTGAGCAAAGAATCTGAATATATTGACAAAGGTTTTCAGCTTGATAACTGTTTAGTCACTCTTGCTGTAAAATCTATATGTGTGGTCAAGTCGGGAGGAGGGAATCAGGCATGGAGTGATGCCCTATAATGTCCAGCTAGCCCTACAAGGGGGGTGGGGGGAGGCAGGATTAAGAGTGGGATTACCTATGTTGAGCGTTCCAAAGATTTTTCTCTCAGAGTTCTCACCAAGTGACATACCAGCAGACATGGTTCTCATCTGGGGTTGGGCCTGTGCTCTGGGTATGGATGCCTGAAGACTGGTCTTGCCAATCTTCTCCTCCCTGGGGGGGGGGGGGGGGGGGGGGGGGAATCTTCTCAATGAAAGTTTTAATGACCACCTGACTTTCTGGGGAAGACCCCTAGCTTTAGGCCCACCAGCTTCCATCAGTCGTACAGCGTATCTGGCACAATTTCATCCTCTATTGTTTAAATCACGAGATGGCCTTACCTTTTGTCTCTGTGAACCTGCATTGACGGGCATGCCTTCTGCCCCCTGGTCCTCAAAATCTTATCCTGAACCCCTTTCTTTCAGCCTCTTCTTAAAATCCGCCGTATTGGCCAAGCTCCGCCAATTCTGTTGATTATAAGTCTCGGTGATGTGCCTTGGGATGTGTTTGTACGTCTAAAGCGGGCAGCATAATCAAAGACCCCTCCCACCGTCTTACTCACTCTTCCAACTTATTCCATCGGGCAGGAGATATAAAAGTCTGAGCACACGCATGAACAGATTCAAAAACAGCTTCTTCCCCACTGTTACCAGACTCCTAAACGATCCTCTTATGGACTGACCTCATTAACACTACACCCCCTGTATGCTTCATGCGATGCCGGTGCTTATGTAGTTACATTGTATACCTTGAGTTGCCCTATTATGCATTTTCTTTTTATTTTACTTTTATATAATAAATGATCTGTTTGAGCTTCCCACAGAAAAATACTTTTCACTGTACCTCGGTACACAAGACAATAAACAAATCCAATCCAATCCAATTTGTTGTTATTTTGGCTCCCAAGCCAGGGGTGACCCACTCTGTGAAATCCCAGCCCCCTAAGGTGCAGATAGAGTCTGCGGCCGTGTTCTATGGTTGATGTGACCCCGGTGTCATTGCTAGGAACACGCCTCTGCGCGTTTTGTAGACCTGTTGTGTATCACAGCAGCATGATACTCGAGCAAAGAATATCATCAGAAAGAAAAATGGAATTGGTTCATCTGATTTAATTACAAATATCTTTAATCATATATTACATGCCCTGGCTGTCAAATACCCTTGAACATGCCCCTGGCAAAGACATTGACAGATGTCGTGCATTACTTTCTCTGTATTTAACTGCCTTTCCTTGTGTTTGCATTTAATATTATTGCTGTTCATATTTCAATGTCTTCTCTACAGCAAGTTTTCTTGCTGGTAAGGGGCACTCAGTTGCAATATCCTATTCCTTCAGACCTGATCAGATTTGGTGTTGGATACAGGTTTTGATATTTATTCTCATTTCTATTTTATCCCATTTATCTAACTGAAAACATTGATTCATGCTGAAACATGAATGCACAGGCATCTGTAGGCCTTTCACCGAATTGGTCATTCTTCATGTAAGCTTTAAGCAGGCCAGTCAACCAATTTCCAGGCTGCTTCCTCCCTCATTCAGAAGTAATGAGGTAAATTGCAGGCTGCAAGTCGACATTTCAGCTGGTACCAACAAAGTGCGTACGGGGGCCCACTATGGCATGTAGGGTTGACAACCCTCCCAAGATTGTACTGGTGTCGCCAAGCATCGAAGATTAATCTCCACAATGCGGCCATGAAAAATCAGAGGAACATTCATTAAAATTGTGTTTTTTCTCTGAAAAGATTTTCATTTCAACTTTCATTTATTATTTATAACAATATCAGAGTGGGATGTCTTTACGGTTTCTATTTGGCATGGGAAGATGGTGAGCTACATGGAGGGACATTTTCATTGAATAATATTGGTGTGAGGTAGTTCAAGGTGGGAGATCATTAATGAAATCTCCAGGGATATATCCAGCCAGAGTTGGCAACTCGAATGGCAAGCCAGGATGCACATTTACCTATCAGCTATTGGATATGCTTTATCATACACAAAACATTTGCAATTATAGGATATAGCTTTGGGGTAAAGCAACGTATTAAACCTAAATAACGCTCATTATGTGGAAAGTCATGAAATATTTCTTGTGAATTTATTTTCAGAGCGTCCAATTCCTATTCATTTCAAATGGAATTCATTCTTTGTTGCTGAAAATCGCTCCAGCAGTGGACTGAGTTTAGATTCAGTTTTAGAACTGGTGTCATTTAGGAATCGAATGCTGTAAATTCCCACTAATTGGTACCAGGTCCACTTACAGCCATGGGGTGCTGGGCTGGGTAGGTTTATGAAGCTGTTAATGGCTCAAATGTGATTCTTATGAAATCATTTGAATATTTAATGTGGGACCATTTGACTAATTATTCCATTAGCCAAATGGAAAATTCAAAAACTCTCGGGCGCAGCTTCTGAAGCTCATCCAAATGGACTGCTCAATGCAGGCCTCAAACACATCCTACTCCAAACAAAATGGAGGAGGGTTTGTTACAGTACTGAATACAATTACTGAGAAGATGTGTGAGGTGAATGCATTTCTTCAGTGTTGCCAGAAAGCCATTTCTGTTTTCAGTACGCTCCTCGATAGTCCCGCTGTGCAATTCGACACCTGCTGTTTGCCCAGCATTAGATTACAGGGGTAAAAAAATCCTATGGCTTTTCTTTTTCACAGAATAATTTTTATTGTTCTAAAAACGTCTTAATTTGGCAGCGGGAAAAATTAAGTCCCCCGAGAACGGCCATCTCTTCAAAAGACATTTTCGGCTGACATATTGACCCAGTGAAGCTAGCTCCAATATTGCAATCATGGCTTGGAGTTTCAGTAAGTCAGGATGGCTCAAGAGGCCTTTAAGAACGGTGGCCATGTCCTGATTCCAAGATTACCATCCCCACTCTGCGTTTTCTGTTTTTTGGGAACGCCTTTAAAGAGTGATTCCTGTTCCCTGGCTAGATCCATTGCGGAAACAGGCATGGCCTACTCCACCACAATTTCCATGCGAGTTGGGCCAGATTTTGAAAGAGTCGTGGTTCACAGCCGCTCAGAGGAGTCATGCATACTTAAAAGTAAGTTCGAAATGTTCTCCAAAGGGCCCCTATGCCAAGCTCTGCCCTTCCAATCACCCCATGCCCACTATGAAAATCTGTGGTACTTTCATGCCCATTAACCTACGATGAATTGTCCAGAATGTTGGTATCTCAGTTGACGTAATAACTGGACGGGAAGATCCGAGAATGGCATACTAGTTCAAATGCTGCACTAGACGGAATTCTCTGGCCGTTGGGATTCTCTGTTGCCGCCGACAGCACTTTCTGGCAGCGTGGGGATGGCTTCAATGGGAAATCCCGGCTGGGCGGCCAGCGAATCCCGTTCTGTAACTTTCACTTTTTCTTATAAAACAGAATCACAGGACCGCTAATTAGTTTTGCCAACCATAAAAACATTTATTCAACATGGAAAAATTTGATTATGATAAAATAGTTCTTTACTATCCCCTTATCTTCAGCAAATACACACACATTTAAAAATTGACACAGATTACAAAATACATCTGAAACTACAATGGTCTCTTTAACATAACGTCCCTTTAACACACAAGATTGGCTGTGGTCAATTGCACACCCTGAAGTCCGTGTCTGTGAATTTCTCCTCAGAATCCCCTCCGATGATTTCCACATGAGAGTTTCCAAACTCTAATTCCAAATAAACATGCTTTAAAATCTTCTCCCACAATAATGCTTTCCCGTAGAGTTTTTCATTCCAAACTCCATTCCGGGTTTTTCCAAATGACACTTTTGAACAAACAGCCGCTCCATTTCTAACAATACATCCAGTCCAGAATTTTACACCAACCCCTTCAGGATTACTTTGTCTTGAGTCTGTACAAACTGTTCACAATTGTTCTAACCTTGATTCCAGACTCTTATTAAAATGGCACCAAACGTTTAATTTACCTCTGAAGTCTGCTGTCCCACCTTAAATCTGGGGCTGGATTCTGCGCCCCGCCATGCTACATTTCTGCCCCGAACTGCCAGCGGGGTTCTCCAATACGCCGGCCGGTCAATGGGGTTTCCCATTGTGGGGCAGCCCCACGCAGTCGGGAAACCCCCGGGCGCTGGCAAAACGGAGAATCCCACGAGTGGAGAATCCCGGTGCTGGTTTCTGCAACTGTCTCTTTAACTCAGAACACTTTGTTTACTCTTGCTTGAATTCTTCTGATAAATACCTTGGCCTCTGTTTTCTTAACTCCAGTCAGTTAGATAGTCCCTAAATATCTGGACTGTATCTTGTTCCTGAGGAAGCCTGCATCGTTGCAGCTCCCTTGCCTGGTCCAATTTCTCCTGGCATTGAGAGATGTTCACTCCACGGTGTCCTGTCACCAACTGCAATACATACAGCTAAGACTAACTTTTTTCCCTTAAGAGGGCCACCAGTTGCTGAAAAACACCCACATGCCTTTTATTTATTCTTCACGCCATCACCATTTCTAAGCAGAATAAGATTGCAGTTAGAATTGAAACCAACCCCCACACATACAAACGCCTTTTCCCAGCATGAATCTGGCTCTAGGTTTTACCCTTTCAGGTACAGAAACATCAAATTAAACCTACTTAAAACTATGTCTTATTTCTAATGTTTAACAATACAAATATAAATCCCTAAAAAGTACCCTTGTTTTCATAACAGGTGAATGAAGTATGAGTAAAAAAAGTTGTGAAAAACAATTCATTCATAACGTTCCCTTATGTTGAAAAGAAAATCAGCGCAAACTGATAAAAGTGTCAGTCATCCAGACACT
Organism: Scyliorhinus canicula; assembly: GCF_902713615.1. Lineage (NCBI taxonomy): Eukaryota > Metazoa > Chordata > Chondrichthyes > Carcharhiniformes > Scyliorhinidae > Scyliorhinus > Scyliorhinus canicula. The sequence continues at coordinate 23,989,041 of NC_052159.1, forward strand.
TTAGAGTATCAACAACAAAACCCACCATCCCTTCTGCAAACAAACATTGTGAAATTGATTGCAGAGATCAGGGAGCTTGAGCAGGCAAGCAAACAATGTTTTCTCTTTCATGGCGGAACTGTAGCACAGTGGTTAGCACAGTTGCTTCACTGCTCCAGGGTCCCAGGTTCGATTCCCCGCTGGGTCACTGTCTGTGCGGAGTCTGCGCGTTCTCCAAGTGTCTGCGTGGGTTTCCTCCGGGTGCTCCGGTTTCCTCTCACAATCCAAATTTGCGCAGGTTAGGTGGATTGGCTACGCTAAATTGCCCTTAGTGTCCAAAAAGGTTAGGTGAGGATACAGGGATGGGGTGGAAGTGTGGGTTTAGGTAGGGTGCACTTTCCAAGGACCGGTGCAGACTCGATGGGCCGAATGGCCTCCTTCTGCCCTGTAAATTCTAATGTCTATGTCTCTGGGGTGTAGCTGTTTTCCAAACTTAATGGATGTATGGGCTCTCAGCTAAACCTAATTATGTATGCTTGGCTCAGTGACAATATAGCCAGTAGAGTACAAACACATCTGCATCCCAGAGAAAACCTTGTTTGATTGTTTAGAATTTCTGATCTCTGCTGTCAATTTCATAATGCTTGCTTACACAAGGTTAACTAGTTTGAGGGCCTCTTCCCTTCGTTATTGATAGTTCAAAGGGCCTGGATGATTGACACTTTCACGAGCTTGCAATCAAATTACCTTTTAACAACATAGGCAAAGGTTATGAATGAATTACTTTTTTTCAAAGTGTCTTTGACTTGTACTACTGTCACTACAGGATTCATTGATTCTAGACAGTGTATAGTGGGTCAATGGGCATGGAAGTGCATTGCTTGGCATGGGGGCATGAAGGACAATAGGGAGCATGTGGAAAGATAGGGTTTGGCACCGGGGTGTGAGGGTCCATCGGGGTAGGTGGGGGGGATGTGTTGGCTGGGATGGAGAGTGTGTGAGTGGGTGAGAGCTGGAAAGCCTGTTTTATTTTAACTGGGGCAAAGTCCTACATCACTGAGGTGGGCCTTATAAACAGCATGCCTTGACACCCAGTAGCCCCTGTGGCTACCTCCAGACTTCTTCCTGGGTCTGCTGGTCTGACTGCGGTCCAAATCGGAGCCCGCCCCCCCCCCCCCCCCCCCCCCGACCCATTCTCTGAACCCTTCCCGGCATCCACGATCCCACCTTTGTGGTCACATTCTCCCGAGTTGACCAGGTCTAGCCGGGGATTTTCCTGACTCCCGCAGCCTGCACTGAGCATGAAATTCCATGCCAATATAGCTGCATTAGCATCAGTTCATGAACTATCTTGCAAATGTTTTTAAAATTGCTTAGCCGCATAAAAGATACTTTATTTTCTAGTCCCTGGCACACTGCAAACTTCCCATGGCAGAGGGTTTTCAGTGTTGGCTCACCTGGAGAACATTGGCTGTGGACAGCCTCCTTGCTCATTCCTGTTCTTGCCCTGTTCCACCATTAGCATCCATGTCGTCAGCTAGCCAGAGCTCTACACTGTCCTTCCTCAACCTCTCTGCTTCGTCCACTCCTTTCAGACACTCCTTAAAAAAAAATTATAACACTGATCAAGCTTTTGCCCACCTCTACTAATTTCTGCCTTTTGGAATCGGCTTTTTAGCTTGATTACCACTTTGTGAAGCACCCTGGCACATTTTGCTATGTTAACGGCATGATATATATACAAGTAGTTGTTGAAGTAACGCTCTCTGTGAATGGTTCTTGTTTCTTTAATTGGACAGTTCCAAGGAATTTAGTCCCAACATGTGGGCAGCAAGGTAGCACAAGTGATTAGCACTGTGGCTTCACAGTGCCAGGGTCCCAGGTTCAATTCCCTCCTGGGTCACTGTCTGTGTGGAGTCTGCACATTCTCCCCATGTCTGTGTGGGTTTCCTCCAGGTGCTCCGGTTTTCTCCAACAGTCCAAAGATGTGCAGGTTAGATGGATTGGCCATGATAAATTGCCCTTAGTGACCAAAAAAGGTGAGGAGGAGTTAGTGGGTTACTGGGATAGGGTGGGTGAGGGCTTAAGTGGGTCAGTGCAGACTTGATGGGCCGAATGGCCACCTTCTGCACTGTGTGTTCTATGTTCTATATTTTTAGAATGTGTAAGACTATTTTCTGACATGGTGGATAGAGTTCAGATAGTATTCTAATTGGGTGAATAAGACTAAAATAGTCTGGGTCTGTACTCATTGGAGTTTAGAAGGATGAAGGGGGATCTTATTGAAACTTCCAAAATACCACGTGGAGAGGATGTTTCCACTGGTAGGAGAAAGTAGAACCCAAGGGCACAACCTGAGGCTGAAGGGATGACCTTTAAAACAGACATGAGGTGGAACTTCTTCAGCCAGAGGGTGGTGAATCTGTGGAACTACTTGCCGCAGAAGGCTGTGGAGGCCGAGTCACTGAGTGATTTTAAGACAGAGATAGACAGGTTCTTGATTAATGAGGGGATCAGGGGTTTTGGGGAGAAGGCAGGAGATTGGGAATGAGGAACGTATCAGCCATGATGAATGACGGAGCAGGCTTGATTGGGCGAATGGCCTAATTCTGCTTCTATGTGTTATGGTCTTAATAGCTGGCAATTAGGATTTATCTTTTCCCTCTGGGGTTACTGCTTGCTGAAAAGTGAGACAAGTTGGGTAGCACGGTAGCATGGTGGTTAGCATAAATGCTTCACAGCTCCAGGGTCCCAGGTTCGATTCCCGGCTGGGTCACTGTCTGTGTGGAGTCTACACGTCCGCCCCGTGTGTGCGTGGGTTTCCTCCGGGTGCTCCGGTTTCCTCCCACAGTCCAAAGATGTGCGGGTTAGGTGGATTGGCCATGCTAAATTGCCCGTAGTGTAAGGTGAATGGAGGGATTGTTGGGTTACGGGTATAGGGTGGATACGTGGGTTTGAGTGGGGTGGTCATTGCTCGGCACAACATCGAGGGCCGAAGGGCCTGTTCTGTGCTGTACTGTTCTATGTTCTATGTTGCCAAAGGTTTTCCTCAGATTCATGGACAAATGCAAGAATGCCAAATTTCAAATGTCCACAATTTGCCATTCTAGCATTTGTCCCACTGAGTGCAAAATGAAAAGATTGAGCAATATGTCCCTTCCTTAAGCAATATTCAAGTTCATTGCTGGATATGTGAGCATCCTATCTGAGTTGGTGAATGTATTTGATTAAAATTTTCAGAAAAGAGCTATATGAGCATCAACTAAAGAAGAGCGTTGACAGGTTGCTTTAATTTTTCTCACATACGTTCACATTATTAGCCATGCTGGGAAGGTGTCGATAAACCTCATGAGGATAATTATTAATTGGGACGATCATTTGTTTCAAGGAGTTGTGGTACTTTCTGTGTTGTTGAGGCTGCTGAGGAGGCTCCAATCTGGCAGGTAGACAATCTCAAATGAAGAGCAGACATTCCTGTGCATTGTTGGATGACTTTTGGGAATCAGGGATTACCTAATTTTAAACTTCCCCTCAGGATATATGAGACGTGCTCTGTAACAAGTGCAGCCTCGATGGGCAGGAAGGATTTTCTCATTTTATGGTACTCAAAGCGTTAATTGCTGCAACTGTTTTTTGAGGAAAGAATGTGTTTCCGGCTAATTGAAGCAGTGTATGTACATGAAGGAGAGCCGATTACAAATTGCATTAATTTGGCACACAGTATTTTAGGAGGATGTTTAGTGCCTCCTTGTGAACTTGGACCTTTATATGCAGGAGTATATTCGGACAGATGCAATAGCTCCTAAGTGACAAATTCACTGGTGCAGGGCTTCCCAAGCGTTTCTGCCCATTGAGCCCTTATGACCCCCAAAAGTACTGATGGAACTCCTTAGAAACAGTCTTAATAAGGAGTTAAACCACAGAAAAGTAATGTTTTTGCACAATCATTCAAAGATACAGAAGCAAATTTACAAAAGGAGCTTTCTATTTCTTATATGTATAATTTATTATAATTAAGAAGTTATCTTACTCAACAGACTTACCTGTTTATCATTTTAATAGGAGGAGTGATTATGCTTCATTTGCTCACAGATTTGTTTACTATTAGCTGTGTTGCTGGAGGGCTGAATACTCACACTCCATCTCATCCTCCTACACCATGGCCGCACTCCTCCCACCTCATGGCCATAGTCTACCTCGCTCCACCGTCCGCTCTCTTCCTCACTCTTGCCGTGGCCTGGGCATATTGAGGACATCCATATGGGGAGGCGGTGGCCTAGTGGTGATGTCACTCGACTAGTATCCAAACACCCAGGGTAATGCTCTGGAGACCTGGGTTCGAATCCCACCATGGAAGAAGGTGAAATTTGAATTCAATAAAATATCTGTAATTGAAAGTCAATTGATGACCACTAAACCATTATCGATTGTCGTAAAAAACAAATCTGGCTCAATAATATCCTTCCCTTTGGGAAGAAACTCTGCCGCCCTTACCTGATCTGGCCTATATGTGACTACAGACACACAGCAATGTGGTTGACTCTTAAAATGTCACTCAGTTCGAGGGGCGATGAGGGACGGGCAACATTACGGGCAACCTGCGGCGCCCACATCCCAAGAACGAATAAAGGAAAATATAATTTTCCCACCGTTTCCAGCTTTCCCAATCAGAGGCTGACTTCTTATTTCATTGGCTGCTCATTGGTTCACGAGTGAGCCTGTCAGCAGCCAATGCAGGGAGAAGCGAGTCTCTGATTGGACAAGCAGCTTCACCGCATTAGCATTCTTCAAATTTCATACATTGGCCTGGCCTACAGAAAAACCCCTGGATGTATCCAATGGAACCCCAGATTTCTGTGGAACCCAGTTTGGGAAACCCTGTACTAGCGAGTGACAGTTGCATCTATGAGTGGGAACTAAGCGTTTCCTTGGGAGCTTATGAGTATTTCCTTTATCATGCTGACTACATTGTCGAGTTCCAGTCTGTGCTGTTTTTCCACATCTGTGTCAATTTTACCAAGCAGAGATATCAGAGAAACTACTAAAAAATGTGGCTTAGGAAATTGTGAAAATAATCCCATGATTGCAAAACTACTTGAGTTGGTCAAATGAATATTAGTCTAATTGCTGTTACTGTGTTATCAATAATAACATGTATCCAATGGCAGCCGGTTTGAAGATCTACTTCTTGATTCCTCTTGATCTCTGTTCATTGGACAGCTTAATGAGCTCTAAGGCATATTTAGCTAGAAATCCGATATGAGACAAAGACTTGTAAAGCGAGGCCCATTCAAAGGTTATCTGGGGTGCAATGCGGAGTGGAGGCCACAATCAAATCAGCCGTGATCTTATGGAATGGTGGAGCAGGTTCGAGGGGCCGAATGCTCCTAATTTGCATGTTGGTATGTTCGTATTATACTGTGTAACACACAACATATTACTCCGTTGAGAAATATGTAAGACCGCCAAAACCAATTGTTGTAGATGGCTGTGGTCAGCTGTCACTCAGTTACTAGCACTCTCGCGTGTTCAGAAAGTAGGGTGTGGTGATATTGGGTTGGCACACCAGTCTCTGAAATTACAGGAGGCGAGGCAGCATGGAAATCGGAAGCCTCTCCGCCCTTTTGAAATTACTCATTAACAAGCTGTTGATCTTCCAAGTGATCCAATCATCTGCAATTTTGCATTGCCCACCGTCTTTTTCCGTCCTCAGACATGAAAAGGTTTGGGAGTGTTTTATGGCAGCTATGATGAATGCAGAGGAAAAGCCTGTCACCGGGGACAATGGCGGAATGTAGCAGCAGATTCTGGTGGACCAAGATGGCAGCATCTGTATTTTTTTTTTGAAAATAGTTTTAGCTTTTTCAAACCTTCAATAAAAAATGAAGACAGATTGAGAGAGTAGGGGGCCTTTAAACTTGCAACCATGACTGACTTCCTCTTCATGGCATAACCCCTCTGCTGCATGATGTCCAGCCTGGACTTCCGATTGGGGCAGAGTCCCCTTTTCCATCTCTGATTGGCTGCCTTCCTGCAGGATGGTCACTAATTGTCCATCCGATGAACTGAAATGGTGGGGACCATGGTCCATTCTGCCTGCCCCATCCCGCTGAAAGCTACAAAATCCAGCTCATGGTGCATAAGGGTTGACTGCCGCCCATGATCATTCTCTCTGGGGTGCTTGGGGGGTTGAACCCATACCATCTGACTCAGATACACAGGTGATGCTCACTGAGCTATGGCTGATACTCAGCGAAGGCATTCAACACTTACCTGCGATATGTCTCACAAACGTTTACTCCATCTGCTTGCTATAACGGTGCAATTGGTGTAGTTCGGACAGGCGCTAAGGGGATAAAGTATTTCAGAACTTGACAAAGAGAACCCTCAGGTTGATAAATAAGTGAAATGATACTGGAATCAAAGATGTACCTTCAATGTAAAATCATATTCACTGAACTGAATTATTTGAACAAATAGACTGGAGGATCTGGTCAAAACAAATGTGATTATTTTGCTGGAATCTGCAAATAGCACTGTTGCTGATTTACGATCCTTTGGGATTTCACGCCAGATGTCAGTTCGGACTGCCCAAATATTAAGGGGAAATTTAACCTCAGTAGTGGTGTCTTCCAATTTCATTACTCATCCCACTTCATGACTTTGACCGTGTCTTCTGTATTCTTTAGTCAGGCTCCATTTGGCTCACTTATTTGGGTCGCCTGGGTTACCATGGAGTCTTTTATCCTGTTAATTATGCATAAGTGATGTCACCATGGACACACATTACTATCTCTAAGACCCCTCCCCATCACATGATGATTATGTAAGTAATTAATTGTTGTGGAAGAATAAGATTGGCATAAGGACTATGAGCCCTTGATTACATTATTCTGAGCAGAGAAAAGTTGTCATGGCAACTGAGATGGTCTAAATAAATGAACACAGTGCCCTGGCCAGAAGAAACAAATGAAGAAGATTCACATGAAATAAAGGAAGAGATCAATGAATAATGCACTGGAAGGGAATAACGTCAATATTGAAGCTCAGTTTCTTGTTATTTTTATTATCTTATTTTCTTCATTTTCCAAATTTGGCACACTGGAGCATGGTTTCACTGGCCAACCTCCCTATACCGATCCAGTGGTGCCATTCTTTGTGTGTCACCATAAAGAGTGTTGGCAGGGAGTGAAAATAATACTTGTCGGAGGTCCGTCCCTTGTCACGTCCGTCTGAGGCTGGAAGCTGTTGGTTCAAATCCCATTCTAGAGAGTTGAGTAGAAAGTTCAGTATAGTACTGAGGGAGTGCTGTGCGGCCAGAGGCGCTGTCCTTCTACCTATCTTCACAGGCGGATGGAAAATATCCTGCGGCACTTTTTGGGAAATGCCCCAAACTTTCCGTCCAATATCAGCCCCTTAAACAGCTGAAAGCACATTACCTGGTCATGGTCATATTGTTGTTTGTGGGAGCTTGCTGTGCTCAAATTGGGTATAACTTTTCTCACATTACAACGATGAATGAATTTGAAAAATTATTTCATTGCCTTAAAGTACTTTGGAATGCCCTGAGTCTTTCTTTCTTTGTGGGTGATTCTGTTCTGAACCATTATTCAGATATATGCATTTTCTAGCAAGGATCACTGGATAATATGCGTGAGCAGAAACCCTGGCTGATTTTTCCTTCCATAACACGGATGCCAGTTGTAATACCCCGAATAGGGTTCAATACATATGTCTCTATAGAGAGAAGGGAGTGTGGGATATTGTAGCATCAGCTAAACAGAGTTGATCTATTAAAAGAGGATGAGTCATATTCCACTCCTGAAGCTCCCTTCTGCTCTGTAAATCACCCAGTGTCTCATCCTTATTAACACAATTCAATTCTCTTTAGGTAAACTGGTGTTTAGGTGCGAAGTAGCAAGTAACACAGGATGTGCATTTGAGGGAAGCAGGGCAGAGGGATTCAGGGCAGGAACTCATGGCTGGGTTTGAGTGGAACTAAATCTCCCTCTTCATCACCATTATCCTTGTCACCATTGTAGCTGACAAGAAGGTAGTAATTTTTGTGTTATTAACTCATCAGAAAGTTGCAGCTTGTCTTGAGTGCTGCATTTTTAGAGATACTAACCTTACAATGACACATTAAGAAAATGTTCTTTCATTAAGACTACTAAAGGCTGTCTGAAAATGTTGACATAATTTTTTGCATTCATTGTGCTCCAAAACTATCAGCGATCGTTTAAGCTTCAAGTTTTTAAAGTTGGAATTTGTTTGATCCTGGATCAGAAGCGTTTTGCCATCAAATCAAATCAAATGGCAAGAGATGCTCAAAGACGTCGTAAACACTCAAAGCTATCCAGTGTGCTTATAGCAATCCAGTGCGCTCAAAGCTATCAAATATGCTCAAAGCTATCAAATGTACTCAAAGCTATCAAATGAGCTCAACGACCTGCATTGAAAAAATGAAATTCTTAAATAATGTCTGAATTTATTCAGTATTCTGATTTAGACCAAAACACCTTTCCACTCTACACTACATGCTTGAGAGCATCCACCAGATCCCCATCAATTCTTATTTATTTTAATCTCAGGGCCATATTTTCCAAACCCCCATCACCTCCCAGTCTCAGGGGCTAAGCTCTCAACCTCAGGCTCTAAGACCTCACTCCACCCCCAGCCTTAAAACCTATAATCTTCCTCCTCTCACTCCCACCAGACTCCAAACTCTTCCCTCCTGTCTTCCTCCAGTCTCCAAACTCTTGTACCCCAAATCGTCATTGGAATCCAGGGCCCAGAGCTGCTTCTATCCACCTCCCATCACCACCCTGCTGACTCTATCCACCAACTCCTCTGACTCTCTCCACCATAATTCATGATTCTTGCTACCACACCCTGCACAGCCCCCGGTTCTGCACTGCAACCATCCCCCCTCCCCATTTCCCCCAACCCCACCGAATACTTACCTTGCCACCGGTACCATCACTGCTCTCACACCAGCAGAAAAAATGCATCAGGGTCAGCCGACCTTGCTGTCAATTCCAGTCCTGGCTGGCCCTGCAAGCTGGTTTTGGAGGCCATTGCGTGGGGAAAGAGAGTAGCAGAGTAGGGATTGGGGAGATGGAGGGGACAAAGGGGAGGATGAAAGACGGGGATCAGGAAGAGAGTGGGAGAGAAGAAAGAAGAGGTGTGGAAAGGTGGGATGAAAGAGGAGGAGGGAGTGGGGATGTCTGGAGGGGGCAGATGGTGAGGAGGAGAGAGAAAGAGGTGCAGGGGGGAAGGGGAGTGGGGATCTGTGGTGGGAGAGGGGTGAGAGGGGGATGGGAGAGACGGGGGAAGGGAGGGGAGGAGAGAGAGTGGAGAGGAGCGAGGGGGGGAAGAGAGATGTTGCAATCTGTGAGTTGGGGGTGCCGTGAGGGCTTCGGAGAAGAAGAAGATTGCTTTTGGTGGGGGTTAGGATGGTGATGATGGGGGAGAAAACTGCTGCAATCTCTAGCTTACTGCAACATATGGTAACTGAGTCTGCTTTTTTCAAAAGTTATTAGTTTGGTTTTAGGAAGTTCGAAGCTCTGGAAATTCAACAATATGAAAATAAACTGATTTTTTTTTGGTGACCAAATGATGAAGTGATGTTGCGAATCGCGAATGTTTGAGTGCTATGATTTGGAGCAATTAATGACATTTATGGCAGTTTTCTTTCTTGCAATGTTACGCCATAGGTAAAAGATTGTTACTGAGCACAGTTGATGCCAAATAATGGCTAAATGTTTGGTTTTGCATGCAATTGATGTCAAATGAGAGCTGAATGACTGCTTTTGAGCACAGTTGATGTCAAATGAGTGCAAATGAACACTGTTGAATGCAAATTATGCCAACATTTGCAGGTAGGAATGAATGAGAGCAAATAAATTGATGTTCTGTGAGAATATCAGCTGAATTGAAGTGCTTTGTTTAACTGAGCTATCAAAACGTAAAAATTCAGAATGAAGGAATAGCAGAAGGTCTTCAGCTCCTTGAGCCTTTTCTGCCATTCAAATGGACCATGGCAAATTTGTACCTAAGCTCCATTTACCCACCTGCATTTCATATCCATTTATACCATCGCAGAACCAAAATCTGTTATTTCCAGTTCCTGAAAATTTTGGTTGAAGCAGCTTCCACAGCTTATGAGGGAAGAGAGTTCCAAATTTTGGTTGCCTTTTGCATGAAAAAGCGCTTCCTGATTTCACTGCTAAAGAGCCCAGCTCCAATTTTAAGATTATGTACTCTTGTTCTGGATTTGCCACCAGAGGAAACAGTTTCTCTGTTTCTATCCAGTTGAAAGTATTAGAATTCCAGCCACTTTCCTCATCCCTCAACCATCTAAACTCAAGTGAATACAAACCAAGTTCATGCAATCTGTCCTTGTAAGTTAATCCTTTTAGCCCTGGCATCATTCTGGTGAATCTGTGTTATACTCCTTCCACAGCCAGTGTATCATTCCTGAAGTTCCTTTGCCCAAAATTGAATGCAATACTCCAGATGAATTCTGACTAAACTCTGTAAATTGAAGCAACTCTTCCTCACTATTCCCTTGAGGGAAAAGCTGACCATCCTTTCACCTTTTTGATTACTTTTTCTTTGCTTTTGATGGTTTGTGTACATGAACACCTAAATCTTTTCATTCCTACACAACTCTGGGTCTCCCATTGTGAAGAACATTTTCTGATTTGTCTTTCTTGGATCCAAAATGGTTGACCTTACACTTCCCCATATTGAACTTCACCTTTCATAGTTTTGCCCATTCACTTGGTCTGTCAGTGTCTCTTTGTAACTTCCTATACTCATCCACACACCTCACTGTGCCTCCTAACCCAATGTCATCTGAAAGCTTCACTCATTAATGTGTACAGTGAAAAGCCGATGTCGAGGATCCCTGAAAAATACCACATCACATCTCACTAATCAGAAAACAAAGCCTTTTACACTACATTAAGTCCCCTACTTCCTAATCAATCCCTGATCAGATTCATAAGGTTACTCAAATTCCGTGCACTCTCATATTTGCTGATTAGGTCTTGTGCAAAACCTTATTAACATTCTGGAAGTCCATATAATCAACATCCATAGATATGCCTCATCCACTGCTTGCAGCTAGATTAGTAAGTACTTCAACTAGATTAATTGGATGTATTCTACCTTTCACAAATCAATGCTATTGAGCAGCCTCCTTGAACTACCATAAGCTGTGCAGTGAAAATACCTCCATAATGCTACTCGATGAGGATTTAGACACAGCAATGATAAACAAACTGTGGCATTCATCCAAGTCAGGATGGGGTGTGGTTTGGAGAGGGAATTTGAGGTAATGCTGATTGCTTGCACCTTTAAGGTAGTGTTGGTCACGGGTTTGTGAGGTTCCACCGAAGAAGTCTTGGCAAGTTGCTGCAGTGCACCCTGTAGGTGGTCCACACTGCACCTCTGGCATAACAAATTAACGACGCCCATTAAATCCCGCTGCGCCCACACAACACCACTGTTGCACAAACAAATCTTTGGAATTTCATACTCACAATCTATACCATAAAATATCTCAGCAAACAACTGGTGCATTGGTCAGAATTCATCTACATCTACCAGTGGTTAGCACTGATGTCTCACAGCGCCAGTGTTCGATTCCGACCTCGGGCGATTCTCTGTGTGATGTTTGCCCATTCTCCTCCAGGTTCTTTGGTTTCCTCCCACAGTCCAAAGATGTGCAGGCTAGGTGGATTGGCCAGGCTAAATTGCCCCTTGGTGTCTAAAGGTTAGGTGGGGTTACGGGGAGAGGGCAGGGGACTGGGCTAAGGTAGGGTGCTCTTTCGGAGGGTTCATGTGGACTCAAAGGGCCAAATGGTCTCCTGCACTGTAGGGATTATATAATTCTTCTTTTATGAGTCTGTATACTACCTGACATATAAGGATAAAGACATGTGCCATTCATTTCTGCATAGCTTCTCCTAATCAATCGCCATGACTTTGATTCTTAATCAGTTTCATTGGCATTTCCATGGATCTTCCATGGCAGCTACAGGTGTTGAGTGGGGCTGTTCATTATTGTATGGTAATCGTAAGATTGTTTTAAACGATGTAACTATCGATTAGAAACCATAATATTACGTTAAAGTTGTACTGTCTCAGGATTTTTTTCAAATTTAAACAATTTTATCAATTGCCTCATTAAAATCTGACTGCCAATAATACCTGCATTTCACCAGATAAAATTATTTGGAATTTACAGCACAACTGATTGTTCTACCTAATAGTACATGTTGACATTTATGGTACACATGGATCTCCTCCAGCTTTACTTCATCTAACTCTAACTTTTGTTCCTTTCTTCCCCCATTCTATTCATCTAGTTTCCCTTTTAATAACATGCAACTTGTCTCAACTGCTCCCACTGTGAGTGAGTTCCACATTCTAACCATTCTACGTCAGTGATGGGGAAACTAAATAGAGAAAATTCTGAAGCAGAGAATCTATCTCCATTTGGAGAGGCAATGTTTTATCAGGAATGGTCAGCTTTATCAGGGGGAGGTCATGCCTAACAAATTTGATTGAATTTTTTGTGCCCATGACTAAGTGTGTAGATGAGGGTAGCGCAGTTGATATAGTTTACATGGATTTCAGCATTTGACAAGGTCCCACATGGGAGACTTATAAAGAAGGCAAATGCACGTGGGATTCAGGGGAACTTGATAAGGTGGATTCAAAGCTGGCTGAGCTGTGGGAAACAGAGGGTAATGACAGACGGCTGCTTTAGTGACTGGAAGCCAGCGCCCAATGACGTTAACAGGTATCTGTGTTGGGTCCCCTATTAGTCATCATTTATATAAATGACTTAGATGACTATGTGGGGGTAGGATCAGTAAGTTTGCAGATGACACAAAGATAGGCCAGGTGGTTAACAGTGAGGCTGAAAGTCTTGGGTTACAGGAAGAAATAGACGGGATGGTCAAATGGGCAGAAAAGTGGCAGATGGAATTTAATCCTGAAAAGTGAGAAGTGTTACACTTTGGAAGGAGCAATTTGACAAAGAAATATTCAATGAATGGCACCACACTGGGAAGTCCTCAGGAAATAAAGAGACCTTGGTGTGTTTGTAAATAGATCTCTGAAGGCAGAAGGGCAGGTTAATCGGGTGGTGAAAAAGTCATATGGTACACTTGCCTGGCAGCATGGTACCACAGTGGCTAGCACTGTTGCTTCACAGCTCCAGAGTCGCAGATTCGAATCCTAGCTTGGGTCATGGTCTGTGCGGTGTCTGCACGTTCTCCCCGTGTCTGCGTGGGTTTCGTCTGGTTGCTCCAGTTTCCTCCCACAAGTCCCGAAAGACGTGCTGTTAGGTAATTTGGACATTCTGAATTCTCCCTCTTTGTACCCGAACAGGCACCGAAAGTGGTGACTCGGGGCTTTTCACAGTAACTTCATTGCAGTGTTAATGTAAGCCTATTTGTGACAATAAAGATTATTATTATTTATCAATCGTGCCATAGATTACAAAAGCAAGAAAGTCATGTTGGAGTCATATGTGCAGTTCTGGTCACCACATTATAGCAATGATGTGGTTGCATTGGGGAAGGGGGGGGGGGGGGGGGGGGGGGGCGGTGGCGGTGTGCAGAGACGTTTCACCAGGATGTTGCCTGGGATAGAACATTTATGTTATGAAGAGAGGTTGGATAGGCTTGGGCTGTTTTTGCTGGAGCAGAGAAGGTTGACGGGCGACCTGATCAAGGTGTATAAGATTAGGAGGGGCATGGATAGGGTGGATAGGGAGCAGCTGCTATCCTTTAGTTGAAGGGTCAGTTATGAGGGGACACAAGCTCAAGGTGAGTGGTGAGAGGTTCAGGGGGGATTTGCGGAAAAACCTTTGATTACCCCGAGGGTGGTGATGGTCTGGAAACGCAGTGCCTGGGAGGATGGTAGAGGTGGTTGCCTCCCATCCTTTAAAATGTACCTGGATGAGCACTTGGCACATTTTAACATTGAAGGCTATGGGCCAATTGCTGGCAAATGGGATTAGGATTGGCAGATCAAGTGCCTTTCATGCTGCAGTGCAGACTTGATGGGCCGAAGGGCCTTTTCTGCACTGTATGTTTTTGTGATTCTGGAAAGGAATTTCTCCTGAACTTCCTAGTAGATCCATAGATTAATAGATGGTGGCTTAGTGGAAAGGCCACTGGACTAGTAATCCAGAGACCCAGACTAATGCTCTGGGGTTGTGGGTTCAGATCCCACCAATGCAGCGGGTGGAATTAAATTCAGTCAATAAATCTGTAATGTCAAGCCAGTCTCAGCAATGGTGACTATGGCAATTGTTGTAAGTACCCAACTAGTTTATTAATGGCCCTTTAGGGAAGGAAATCTGTCATCCTTACCTGGTATGGTCTCCATGTGACTCCAGACCCACAGCATAGTGGTTGAATCTTAACTGCACTCTGCGGTTGCCTAGCAAGGCACTCGGTTCAAGGGCAATAAGCGATGGGCAACAAATACTGGTCTTGCCAGTGATGCCGACCTCCCATAGAATAATTATTTTTAAGTAAGTAACTTTCTGGAATCCCCCAGAAGTGAACATACATCCATGTGTAACGTATAATTTTATTATATTTGTCCATTTCCTGATTTAATACCCTGGGTATCTGTAGGATGCTGAATGCAATTGATGGCTCAGTTTCCTGTGCCCCTGTGAAGAAAGCCTGTCAATATTACCAAACAACCTCTGGGCCTTTCAAGCAGAAGCTTGAGGTATTGAGCGAGAGCTGAGCCGGCAGGCCAAGAAAACATGTTCCAGTGGTTTCTCTAATAGCCTATGGGATGCTGAAGCAGCCCTCTGTTAATTCCAGACTGACTTGAGCATTACCCAAGAGTGGAGGACAGTTGTCCCAACAAAGAAGCCTAGCTGGGTGCGAAGAGGAAAGACTTGGAGGAATTCCAATGGGGATACTAAGAGCCAACCTGCAGATATTTCCACAGCCTAAAGCAACAAAACCGTAACACACCCCGAGGGACATTTGCAGCCCAGTTATCATCTGGCTGCAGTCTTTAACAGGTTTAGTATCTCATTGGTCTCCATACCTGAGCTATATTGATCGAGTTGAGAATCAGCACAGCCCTCTCCACTTTTCTCTTCATTTAGTTGAAAGAGACAAGAAGGTGCTATTGAGAGGCAGAGAAATAGAAATTCCGTAAAGCTAAACATGTGATTTTGTATTGACTACTTGTTACATCCCTGGCCTAATATTCAGTTCCTTCACCTCCAATAGAACTGAGTATCAAGCCAGGAGTATAGCAGTCAGTCAATACAAAATCATCCATTTAACATTACAGTCCAAGATGCATTTCTACTCGTGAGAGGTTCCAGTTCTTGACGGCAAGTGAAATGGCTTATTAAAATAGAAACACTTAACAGAAATATTGGTTCTATATATTTTTTTCTCCTCTTCCTGTGGGAAGAGGCCTGGCTTCCATTTGGCAGATTGCCACAGTGGTAACACTGTAATCTGTGGTGATGAACATTGCAGCATGCCGGAGACTAGCCCTGAGGCAAGAATTTCATCTGATTTTGTGCCTCAACAAAAAAAAAACATTGGGCATAATCTTGTTCCCTCTCCCCTGGTGAGTCTGGTGACGAATGCACATCTACTGGGGCAGGGGTGTGGGCTCTATTTCGATTAAGTCCTTGGTGGGAAGGCCCAAATTATAACCTGCCCAAATCCTATTGGCGGGGACAATTGGTTATCCCATTATTCTAAGGGAGTATGAGCTCCCCAATGAGGGGAAGCGGGGCAATCACTAGTAGTTACAGTTGTATAAATAGAGCTGGCCAGTGTGGTACCGGCTAGCGAATGAAGCAGTGGTGAACAACTGCTGCTGTATACATATTGCTGTAAATAAAGTTACTTTCTGTTTGACTCTACAAACTTGTGCTGGATTCTTCGTGGCCCTCACAAAAGTCCGTGGGCAACCTTCCTGCCTCGCCCTTAAGTGGACAATTAATGCCCACCTGGTACTAACCCAACAGCAGGTTGGGGTGGGGGGAGGGTGTGAAGACAAGCTTGCATGTGTAGAGTACAAGGAAATGTGTAAAACGTACAGGGCTCCAACTTCAAAGACAATTACCCCTGATCAAGGGACCCAACATTAGCTAAGTGGGAAGTGGAGGCTGGCGGGGGGCAGTGGTGCTACTCAGAGCCACCTTCTTCCCTTATTGTCAATATCCCCCCTCCTCTTCTTGAGTCCCATAGGCCTGCTGTTGACCTGTCAAGTACCTGAGTGGAACAGGATGTGGCGACACCTCCCCTAAAGAGGCGGGCTCTCACTGGTTCTCCAGCCGGTAGCTGGGACTCCAGCCACCTCGACAAGTTTCTGCCCACTGCTTCAGCAACTTCGGTTTAGTGGGAAACAGTCACCAGTATTTATAGATTTCAATGAATGATGGATATCGAGGAAGATTTTGAACTTACCGCCTGAACGTTGGGCTGTCATCATAAACCAATCACCCTCAGTATAGAATTGGGTGGGTTCCATGAAAGGCAGCTGATGTGTAGTTATTTTTATTCGGGATGTGGGTTGTTGGCTTTGCTGACAAAGCCAGTATTTGTTGCCCATCCCGAATTGCCCCTGATCTGAGTGGCTTGCCAGGCCATTTTAGAGAGCTGTTAAAAGTCAACCGCACTGCTGTGGACCGGGAGCCACATGCGGTCCAGAGCAGGAAAAGATTACAGATTTCATTCCCTAAAGGACATTAGTGAATCAGAAGGGTTTTTACAACAATCAATGATAGTCACGTGGTCATCATTACTGAGACTAGGGCCAGACATTGGGTGCAGCGAGCCATTCAAACCTCCATTCACTGTGGCAGGACTGGAAGACCCTGCCAGCGGGGGGAATGGAAACCTTACGGCCTCGGTTTGTATTTCAGCTACTATAATGGAATTTGAACCCTCATCCCCAGAGCATTATTTGGGCCTCTGGACTACTAGTCCAATGACATTACCATTGTTTCCCAATATTTTACCCCTGTACGCCAAGTACAAAATCTACCAAATAGTCTCAGCTTACCAACATTTTGGAAGAGACTTTGAAAGTGGATAAACATAAATGACAGAAACCACCTTCCCACCTCCAGGCAGAAATAACCCACAGACACCCATCCAACTAAGGTGTCCCACTTGATTTTGGTGGTTATGCCTCCTGTCCTTGATCGAGAAGCATTTCATAGAATCATAGAATTTACAGTGCAGAAGGAGGCCATTCAGCCCATTGAGTCTGTATCGGCCCTTGGAAAGAGCACCCTACTTAGGTCTACATCTCCACCCTATCCCATAACCCAGCAACGCGACGTAACCTTTTTTTTTGGACACATAGGGCAATTTAGCATGGCTAATCCACCTAACCTGCACATCTTTAGACTGAGGGAGGAAAACAGAGCACCCGGAGGAAACCCACGCAGACACAGAGAGAACGTGCAGACTCCGCACAGACAGTGACCCAAGCCTGTAATTGAACCTGGGATCCTGGAGCTGTGAAGAAACAGTGCTAACCACTGTGCTACCGTGATGCCCCATTGATTAAACTTTGTATGAGAAAGAAGTTACTCCCATCAGTGCTAAATATGCCATCTACAAAAACACCGTCCTTCATTTCAATAGCGCCTTTAATTTAGAAAAATGCTTCAGGGCCCTTCATAAACAGAAATGCACACTGTGACAGATAAGGAGGGGTGACAACATGCTTGGTCAAAGATATGCATTTTAGAAAGGGTCTGGAAGGCAGAGGGGGAGGTGAATTTTAGAGGAGAGCTGAGAGAGGATGTGAAGACCATTTGGTAAGAAGGCAGACCATTGGCAATTTTCAGTCACCTCCCAATGTTTACAGAACATCATGGTAGGAATTCTCCGGCTGTTTGGGATTCAATTTTCCCACCAGCAGTGCACCTCCGCCTGTAGGTTTCCCGGTGGCATGGGTGGCTTCACTGGGAAATCCCATGGACAAACGGTGGGACGACAGAATACCGCCACCAGTCAGCACACCGCCGATAACCACATGGCTGGGGAACCGACAAACCTGTTTACATAATACAAAAGATCTGAATAAAGAAATGGCCATTTAGTCAATCGAGGCTTTCCACCCTGAATTTGTATCGTGAACTCACAACTCATCTCCTCCACGATCAACTGTTGAATCAAGAAGAAAATGTGGGGTTGATGATAAGTAAGTTTGCAGATGACACAAAGATTGGCTGGGTGATTGACAGTGAAGAAGAAGATCTTGGGTTACAGAACGATATAGACAGATTGTTCAGATGGGCAGATGTGGCATAGAACCTAGAACATAGAACAGTACAGCACAGAACAGGCCCTTCGGCCCTCGATGTTGTGCCGAGCCATGATCACCCTACTCAAACCCACGTATCCACCCTATACCCGTAACCCAACAACCCCCCCCCCCCCCCCCCCCCCCCCCCCCTTAACCTGGAGTTTAACCCAGGAAAGTGCAAGGTGATGCACTCTGGAAGGGGTCACAAAACATGGGCAATGAATGACAGGATAGTAGGAAGCTCAGAGAAACAGGAGGATCTAGGGTGCTTGACCACAGATACTTGAAGGCGGCACACAGGTGAATAGGGTAGTTACAAAGGCATTCGGTCCACTTCCCTTTATCCATCATGGCATAGATTAGGAGAGCAATGGGGTTATGGAATTTGGAATTTGAGTTGGCCAAAACTGGATACTCTGTTCAGTTCTGGTCACTGCACTGTAGGTACACTAGAGATGATGCAGAGGAGATTCACCAGGATGTTACCTGAGATGGAGCATTTTAGCTATGAAGACAGGTTGGACAAGCTCGGTTTGTTTTCTTTGGAGCAGAGAAGACTGAGAGGGGACCTGATTGAGGTAGATAAGGTTATGAGGGGCATGGACAGGGTGGATAGAAAACAGCTGTTCCCCTCAGTTGAAGGGCCAATAAAAGGTGGTTTACAGGGGACTGAAGGAATAGATTTTCACCCAGAGGGTGGTATAGGAGCTGGTTTAACACAGTAGGCTAAACAACTGGCTTGTAATACAGAACAATGCCAGCAGTGCGGGTTCAATTCCCGTACCAGCCTCCCCGAACAGGCGCCGGAAAGTGGCCACTAGGGGCTTTCCACAGTAACTTCATTGAAGCCTACTTGTGACAAGCAATTATTCTTATTATTGGGCATCTGGAATGCACTATCTGGGTGAGTAGTTGAGGCAGGAAACCTCACAATCTTTTAAATGTACTTGGCTGAGCACTTGAAATGCTGTACCATTAAGGCTATGTACCAAGTGCTGGGAAGTGGTATTAGTGTAGATTTAGACTAGTTTTTTGTCAGTGCAGGCTTGATGGGCCGAAGGGCCTCTTCTGTACTGTATGATGCTATGATTCTAGAACAGTAATTTCAGTCTATCCTGTGGGCGATGGATTTCTCTTTTAGTTTTATGTCTGCACCCTTGTATAATGTCAGCCCTTAAGGCAAATACAGGTAGAATTCTCTGCAGGAATTTTCCAATTTGCACAGAGGAATAGTTGAAAATGTTACTTGACTTCTATTCTAAATTTACAACCAAGAGGCAGGAGCTTAAAGTTAGAACTAGGCCATTTGGGGTGATGTGGTGATGTCAATATGCACATCTCCACACGAGGAGTAATGGAAATCTGGCATTGGGAAAATGTTAGGGTCCACTATAAAGGATATAATAGCAGAGAATTTAGAAATACACAATTTAATCAAGCAGAGTCAGCATGGCTTAAATCATGCCTGACAAATTTATTAGAATTCTGTGAGGTGTTAATGAGCAGGATACCTAAAGGTGAACCAGTAGATGTAATATATTTGGATTTCCAAAAAGCATTTGATAAAGAACTGCACAAAAGGCTACTTGATAAGATAAAAGCCCATGGTGTTGTGGGTAGTATATCAGCATGAATGAAGGATTGACTAACTAATAGAAGACAGAGAGTTGGGATGAAAGAGCCATTTTCAGGATGGCAACCTGTGACTCGTGGAGTGCCACAGAGATTTGTGCTGGTGTCGCAATCATTTACAATTTTTATGAATGATTTGGATGAGGGGAGTGAATGTACTATTGCCAAGTTTGCAGATTACACAAAAATGGGTGGAAAGGCAAGTGGTGAGAATGACACAAAGAGTGTACAGAGGGATATAGACAGCTTAAGTGAGTGTGAGTGTGCAAAAACGTGGCAGGTAAAATATAATACAAAAAAATGTGAAGTTACGCTCCATGGCAAAGGAGATGAATATTCTTTAAATTGAGAAAGACTGCAGAAAGCCGTAGCACAGAGGGATTCATACATAAATCACAAAAATATAGCATGCTAGTTCAGCAGGTAATAGGGAAGGTAAATGGACTGTTGCCCTTTATTTCAAAGGGAATGGAATGTAAAAATAAGGAAGTTTTGCTAAAACTATACACAGCATGAGTGAGACCACATCTGGAATACTGTGACCAGCTTTGGTCCCCTTATCTAAGGAAAGATATATTGGAATTGTAGGAAATCCAGAGGAGGTTCACGAGATTGATCCTGGGTATGGAGGGATTTTCTTATGAGGAGAGGTTGAGTACTATTTGGAGTTCAGAAGAATGCGAGGCAACCTTATTGAGACATATGGGATTCTCAGGAAGCTTGACAGGGAAGATGCTGAGAGGTTGTTTCCCCTTGTGGGAGAGTCTCGGGCAAGAGGGCATAATCTCAGAGTAATGGGTTGCCCATTTAAGACAGAGATGAGGAGGAATGTCTTGTGCCCATGGCATTTTTGATCAATGTCTCCTAGCTCCCACGTATCCCTGACCTTCCATTTTGCTCCACCTACTCCCACCCCTCTTAACTGGTATAAAATCCATCACATTTATCCCTCTCTTTAATTCCAAAGAGCCATGCTGACTTAAAATTTTAACTTGGTTTATCTCTCCACAGCTGCTGCCAATCCTCCTGAGCTTTTCCAGAATTTTCTGTTTTCATAAATAAATAAATAAATAATCTTTTATTGTCACAAGTAGGCTTACATTATCACTGCAATGAGGTTACTGTGAAAAGCCCCTTGGCGCCACATTCTGGCACCTGTTCGGGTACACGGAGGGAGAATTCAGAATTCTCAGCCGGTGGGGGAATTGAACCCGCGCTGCTGGCCTTGTTCTGCATCACAAACCAGCTGCCTGGCCCACTGAGCTAATCCAGCCCTGCATTTCACATTCCCAGCTCGCACAGTGTTTTTCTTTCATTTCAGGGTATTATGCATTGTTGTCGAATCAAGGTGGATAGATGGAGTTAAGATATGGACCATGATCTAATTAAACAGCGAACAGACGCAAGAGGCAAAATGGTCGACTGCCCTTCCTCTCTTCCTAACCTAGAAAACTTTCCCCACATGATGAGGCTGGAGATGAAAGTCCACTCATGAGACTGTGTTCAATGTTCAAGCAGTTTACTGATCCAAAATCCACATCCTGAATTAAATTGTTTGCCAGCTCGCTCTCTCTCTCTCTGTGTCTATCTCTCGGTCTCTATTGTTACTGTCCCTATTCAGTAGAAAATGGAAACTGCAGAATGAGAAAGGATGTTTTGAAACTAAAAGTGTTTTCTAATTCAATAGAGTGCTCAACACCCAAGAGGGTAAAACCTGAGGCCACATATTGCACAGGAGAAGTTGGCCCCATGCTGCCTCCAGCATGTTCGCACAGCAGTGTCCCGCAGGCATCACTGGGGCCTGGCTCCAGTCCAACTTGTTAGCATCTGTCTTGTTGGAAGAGGCTTTTATTTCATCTACCAATGCGTTACATTGAAATCTGCAACACATCGTTATTTAAAAAAAATAATTTAAATGAATTTGCAAGTAGAATAAATAATGGAACAATTTAAAGACCGCCTCACCTCAACTTCCATATTGAGGGAGGTCAGGTGAAACAGATATGTCAGGGGCACAAGTTATGGGGGAATGGGCAGCGTTAAATCTGTTTCATGTGCTTCACTGGAAAAGAGAGGAAGCCATTTCAATCCTGTTGCCCTAAACTCTGATGGAGCTTTTGGCTGCACTGTTGACATTGTTCGTGTTTTGCCATGCGCGCTGACCCAACTTCCAGGCATTCCAAAGCAAACGTTAGGGTAATTTCTATCAAAGATTGCGGTATGTCAACTGAAGAAAGAATTGGAGAGCTCGAGATACTTCACTGCTGTGGCTTATTTCTGATCTCAGAATTGTTCTCTGCTTCAACATATTTTCCTTGGATGGGCAAACTTCTACCCATTTTTTTGAAGAGTACAAAGCTTTGCTAACAGATTATTCAATCGTATTGTCTCCTCATGACCTTGGTTCAGACAGCACCTCTGACATTGCAGCATTCCCTCTGCATCACAGCCTGTGCCCTCGTCTCTGGAATGGGATTTGAACCCATGATCATCTGGTAGAAATGCCACAAAATGAGCCATTGAATAATAATCTGACAAGTTAGTTTATAAATGTATTGCTCAGTGTGTTATTGTAACAAATGGGTCTCTACTTAGCTAAGCAATCTCACTGAGACAGTGGTAGAAGAAGATAGAATCCCTCCAATGCACAAGGAAGCCATTTGGCCCATCAAGTCTCCATCGACCCTCCAAAAGAAGAGCCTGGGCGGGATTCTCTGTTTTGCTAGCACCTGGGGTTTCCCAAAGGCGTGGGGCTGCCCCACAATGGGAAACCCCATTGACCAGCCGGCGTAATAAAGAAGCTAGCCGGCGGGTCAGAGCAGAAATGTGGTGCGGCAGGGCGGAGAATCCAGTCCCCTACCTATTCCCGTAATCCCACATAACCTGCACATCTTTGGACTGTGGGAGGAAACCGGAGCTTCCGGAGCAAACGCATGCAGAAACGGGGAGAAAGTGCAGACTCCATACAGACAGTTACCCAAGGATAGAATTGAAACCAGGTGTCTGGTGCTGTGAGCGAGCAGTGCTAACCATTGTGCCACTGTGCTGCCCTATATGAGGGAGGATGATAAAAGTGGTTTGAGTGCTCCCAGACTAGAGGAGGGAAATTCAGCCATGGCTTTTGGTCCTGATCACGATCTAGTAACCATTGCTGAAAAGCACCATGGGCGAAATTCTCCGACCCCCAGCAGGGTCGGAGAATCGCCTGGGGCCACCGAAAATCCCGCCCCCGCTGTGGCTGAGATTCTTCGTCACCCGGGAAGTGGCGGCGGCAGGAATCTCGCCACTCCGATCGGAGAGGCCCCTGCGGTGATTCTCCGGCCCGGATGGGCCGAAGTCCCGCCGCTGGGAGGCCTCTCCCGCTGCCGAGGTTTGAACCACCTCTGGAACGGCGGGATCAGTGGCGCGGGCGGGCCCGGGGTCCTGGGGGGTGGGCGGGGGGCGATCGAACCCCAGCTGCTGCTGACGTCACTGCCGGCGCATGCACCGACTGGCAAAAGCATTTCGGCCAGCCCCGCTGCCGGGGGGCGTCGTTTTTTTGCGCCAGTCTTCTGGTGCCAACCGCTCCGGCGCGGGGCTGGCCCCCAAAGGTGGGGAGAATTCCCCACCTTTGGGGAGACCCGACCCCTGAGTGGTTGGCGCCACTCCCCTACTCCGGGACCTTCCGTCACGCCGGGTAGGGGAGAATGCCGCCCCATGATAGTGCACTCGCAGTCTGAAGATCGAACTCTCACTGTGGAACTCATTGCCACAGAAGGATGTGGCGGCCAAGTCACTGAGCGTCTTTAAGACAGAGAGGGATAGGTTCTTGATTAATAAGTGGATGAGGGATTACGGGGAGAAGGCAGGAGAATGGGGATGAGAAAAATCAGCCATGATTAAATGGTGGAGCAGACCCAATGGGCCGAATAGCCTAATTCTGCTCCTATGTCTTATGATTTTACTACTTAGGGCAGGAAATGCCACTTGGATTAGGGCCATCATTGCTTGTGGAACTATATTCCAGAAAAATTAGTATATTGAGAAGGGAATGAGGAGTACATTGGAGAGGGAAAGAAAACACTTATTCAATAAGCTATTATCGTCAATGATAATATTTTAACACATAGATAAAATAAATGTTAGTCCTATCTCTGTAACTGCATATGGATTTGTTCTGTACATCTCACAAGTCGAAGGTTGCCTCAGCTACTTTTCATTAATAATCAATGACATCAACATTGAATTTAAGATTCAAGTCTTTTGAAGTACAAAGCACATGTTGTTGAAGAGAACAACACAGGTGATGTGATGCCTTCACATAATCAATGATTGGAGAGTACATTCGGTAGTTGAGTGTTCAGATATTGCTAAGGATTGACTGCAGCACTTTAAGGTTGCTAAGCTTAAGCAGTTAAGGTGTCGATTCCACTGGTTGACATTGGAATCACAAAATGTTTGCAGTGTAGAAGGAGGACGTTCAGCCCATTGATTCTGTACTGGCTCTCTGCAAGGGCATTCTACCTACACCCATTCCCTTGACTTATCCCCGTAACCTTGTGCATTCTTTCTTTTCAAGTACCAATCCAATTCTCCTTTGAATGCCTTGAGTCTTACCTCCACCGTCCTCTTAAGAAGTTTGTTCCAGTCTCCAGCCACTCTTGGAGTGAAGAAAAATGGCCTCACATCACTTTTCCAATTACTTTAAAATGTGCCTTCTAGTTAACAGTTCAGCCCTGTCCATATGTCTCAGGATTTTGAATACCTCTGTCAAGTCCCCTCTCAACCTTCTTTACTCCAAGGAAATCAGTCTGAAACTCTCCAACCTCTCGCATGTCTACATCGACTCTCACAAACTTTTACAAGGTGCCATAGAGAGCATCCTATCCGGCTGCATCACAGCTTGGTATGGCAACTGCTCGGTCCAAGATCGCAAGAAACTGCAGAGTATGGTGATCTCAGCACAAGGCATCACACAAGCTGGCCAGCCTCCCATTGATTCTGTCTACACCTCCCGCTGCCTTGGGAAGATAGACAGCATTGTCCAAGACCCCGCACACCCAGGCTTTGCCCTCTTCCATCAAGCAGAAGGTACAGAAGTCTGTAGATCCGACATCAAGACATAGGAACAGCTTCTTCCCCATAGCTAATGGACTCCTCAACGACTCTCCCTGGGACTGATCTGTTCCCTGCACTATTCATGATGCCCTATGCTGCTCTTGCTCATGCTTTTGTTTTGTTTGGCCCTTGTTCCGCATTGTAACCAATCACCATTTGTTGATGTACTTTGTCGATTATTCTTTTTGTCTACTGTGTACATTCCTTTGGCCGCAGAAAAATACTTTTTACTGTGCACTTCAGTACATGTGACAATAAAATCAATCAATCAATAATTCAACCAATCAGTTCTTTGTTCCCGGAATCAATTGGGATGGCGTTGGAAGTCCTGTCATCGAACCAGAGAATGGGTACAGCACAGAAGCAGTCCATACGCGCCATCCTGTCTGTGCTAGCTCTCTGGAGGAGCAATTCATCTCATCCTGGAATCATAGAATTCCTACAATGGAGAAGGAGGCCACTTGGCCCATTGAGTCTACACCGAGACTGTAGGCCCAATCCTCCGCCCAATCCCTGTAACCCTATAACCCCACGTTTTGGACACTAAGGGGCAATTTAGAATGGCAAATTCACTTAATGTGCACGTCTTTGGACTATGGGAGGAAACTGGAACACCCGGAGGAAACCCATGCAAACAGGGGGAGAATGTGCAAACTCCACACAGACAGTTACCCGAGGCCAGAATTGAATCCGGGTCCCTGGCACTGTAAGGTAGCACTGCTAACCACTATGCCACCGTGCCACATACCGACCCTGCACATTCTTCTTTTTCAGAAAACAATCCCATTCCCTCTTGAATGCCTCAATTGGAACTCCACAAGGTGTGATCTTGCAGGGTAAAACTGGAAGCAAGTCCACTGCAGTAGATTTAGTTGATTGACGTTTAGGATGATTCAAGCCCTGATATGATTACAGAAGGCTTGACAAGGCCATCAAACTATAATGGACTCAATTAAACCTTAGTCAATTCTGTGTACATTTACCCAGTTAGAGTGATGTACTCGGAAGGGCTCTAAAGAACAAAGCCAGACCCGTAATACTGGAAGAGATTAGACTCTGGGATTGTGAGACTGAATCAGTGTTTTATACAGGATTAACAGAACTTCCTTCTTTATTCTTTACTAACCATTCTCTCAATGTGTCCAGCCAACTTCAATGAGTTCCGCACCCAGGTCTCTCTGCTCTTGCTCTCTTTAGAATCGTACCTTTTATATTGTGTTGCCTCTCCATATTCTTCCTACTAGTCCCTCCTTTCCCAGATAATCACACTCACCACCAAAATGAATTTCCTCTGTATTAAACTTCTTCTTCCACATATTTCCCCATTCCATTACCCCAGGCTTTCCTAAGTTTTTCGAGCTGCGGAACCCTGACTGACCTCTCAAGTGCATCAAGGAACCTCGAGTATTCCCTCATGTCGATACTCTTTTTGTTTTGCCGTAAAATAGGTGCGAACACAAATCAAATGTAAACTAGTCTTTTCTAGCTGTATTTATATATGTATTCAGAATTAGGAAGAGTGACACAGTGGCAGGTACGTTCACCAGCTCCATGGACCCCTCATATGAACCCCTGACCAAGCCACCTTCCCATGGCCCCTTAATATTAACCCTTGGAAATGGTACCCACTTTAGTAAACTGGTAATAATTAAAAAGTTTGCTCATTCAAAATTTTTTAAAATCTTACCTATTGTCATTTTTAATGAGTGGAGTCATGCTTGAAAGCTGATATGCACATCAGACACACACACTTCACTCCCTCACACACACGCTTACCTCATTCTCTCTCTCACACACACACACAAACACACACGTCTCCCTCTCTCTCTCTCACATAAGCATGTCTCCCACACTTCAACAGGCATACAAACGTGTCCCTCTCTTTCACACACACAAACACACACACATCTCCCTCTCTCTCTCTGACACACACACACACACGTTCCCCCCCCACACACACTCACCCCCTCTCACACACTAACAAACCTTCACACACTCGCCTACCATCACACACTCACTCCCTCGCATACTCAATCCCTCTCTCACACACTCATCCTCATACTCATCCCATCTCACACACACACTCCGCCCCCTCTCTCACAGACACTCACCCCCTCACACATGCACTTCCTCTCTCACACACACTCACTCCCTTTCTCACACGCACTCACTCCTCAGCCTCTCTCTCGCCGAAGCCCACTCGCCCTGCCACCCCTATATCCCACTCTGAGTTCATGTTGGACAACCCCCCATTCTGAGGCCCGTGCTGGATGCCGCCCCCATCCCCCCTCATAGTTCACAATGCTTCTAAGTTTTGTATTGTCCACAACGTTTGAAATTGTGCCCTGTACACCAAGGTCGAGAGGAAGAGGTGGGGTTCTACACCGACTTCGGGGGAATTCCATAACAAACCTCCCTCCAGTTTGAAAAATAACGATTAATCACTACTGTCCGTTTCCTACCAGAGCTGACTTCATATCCGTGCTGCTATTGTCTCTTTTATTCTATGAACTCTTAACTTTGTTCACAAGTTTGTTGTGCAACAATTTTATCAAAGGCCTTTTGGAAGTCCGCATACATCACATCAACAACATTACTCTCATGAACCCTCTCTGCTCCGTCACCAAATAACTCCAGCAGTTGGTTGAGCAGAATTTTCTGAGAATTGAGAATTTTCTCTCAACAAATCTGCTTTGCGCTTTTCATATTAGCTCAAGTGATTACTAATTTTGGCCTGAATTATCGTTTCTGGAATCTTTCCCAACACCGAGACCAAACTAACTGGCCTGTCGTTGTTGGGTTTATCGTTACGTGAGGGCACCCCTTTAAACAAGAATGGAACATTGGCTTATGTCACACAGCTCCTCCCTAACCTATTACCTCTACCACCTTAGAAGGACAAGGGTTGCAGATGCATGGGGATACCACCACCCACATGCTTCCCTCCAAGCCACTCACCATCCTCCATATGGACTGCAATGGTTTAAGAAAGTGGCTCACTAGCAGCTCCTCAATGGCAGTCAGGGATGTGATATAAATGTTGGTGCTGCCAGTGAGACCAACATTTAATGATTTTTTTTTGAAAGCCTCTCGAAGGCTGAGGGAATTTTTTATTTCACGCAGTCAGTGGCGGTGAGCTATTTACAAATGATGGCAGGTATTCTAAGTATGACGCATCCTATTAATGTTTGAATTTGGACAGTGAGTATCAGAAGACTGTTGATCTATTGAAGGTATCACAGATGAATCCAATCCCTCCTTTCCCAGACAATCACACGCAATTAGGTAGTTGATTCCTCTGTTTCTTAACTCCAGGGACACCAAGATTAGGCTGTACTCCGACCAACCATGTTAGCAGAAGTCGATTCAAAATGGGGATCAAGCTCGGAACATTTGTGACCTGCATTTTTTGTACCACAACATTAGGGGAGCCAAGGCGAGTGTATATGATTCAGAGGCTGCATGCAGGAACCACTATAGTAGAGAAAGCATAAGTGTCTGTACTGACCAAGGTCTGGAATACAAACTCCTGTCCAGTTTGTTGTATTGGGTAGTTTGCAGCTTATTTTGAAGGAGGCCATTTGGCCCATCGAGTCTGCACCAACGCCCTGAAAGAGCACCCCGATCCCCATAAAGTAATGAAAATGAAAATCGCTTATTGTCACGAGTAGGCTTCAATGAAGTTACTGTGAAAAGCCCCTAGTCGCCACATTCCGGCGCCTGTTCGGGGAGGCTGGTACAGGAATCGAACCGTGCTGCTGGCCTGCTTGGTCTGCTTTAAAAGCCAGCGATTTAACCTTGTGAGCTAAACCAGAAGTAATAACCCCACCGAACCTTTTTTGACACTACGAGGCAATTTAGCATGGCCAATCCACCTAACAGCGCATCTTTGGACTATGGGAGGAAACCTAAGCACCCGGAGGAAACACACGCAGACACAGGGAGAACGTGCAGACTCCACACATGCAGTTGGTAATGTTATTGAGCCTTCCCTATTCATTAACCCAGTGGAATTAAGGTTTAGCTCAATAGAGAAAGCAGGTTAAATCAGCACTGAATCACGACAATTTCCTTCAACAATCACACTGAAACAGGTAAACTATGTAAAAGGCCTAAATTAGGTCAATTAAAAGTGATCAAAAGAGTTTTGGGCTGTTGTTACTTTTCTGCCTGAGTCTGCCATTCCCTAGTATCTGCCTAAAGTTTCTCCAAATTGGTAATGGAGCTTAAAATTGCACGAGCCATATAAGGCACATTATAGGTCAGTCAGGTGTTTACAATGTGTTGAACAGCTTGTATTTCTTCAACATTCAGAACAATATTGTCGTAAAAAATGTGATTGCTTCTTTTGTGCCATCTAATTGTGATGGCTCTTTCATGGCAGTCTGGGATACATTTGTAGACAAAACTCTACAGGAGCCAGCCCCATCTCCCCCCTCCCTTCCACACCCACCACTCACACCATCCCCAGAACCCTTTCGGGACTTTAATCCACGTCCATTGCTGCTGTAGCCCAATGTGGTTGAAAGTGGCTGCAAACTATTGGTGAGTATTGACCCCCAAGTGCAGGAATTCCCAACAGCCAGTTTGAAGCAGCGTCCAATCGATTCACCGGTACTTGGGTCAAATTATTCTTACGGTGACCTGATGGGTGTAGTATTGGTCTGGCAAGCTGGAGGCCATGAGGTCAAAACTGCTCATGGTTATGCTGCAAAGTTGAGTTCTGTGGTGCCATCTTAAAGATGAAACGTAAAGCAATGCTTTCTCAGTGGGCTCTTAAAGATTCCATGGCATATTTGAAGAATTGCAGGGGAGTTTTCCCGAGCCGATATTTATCCAATCAACATCACTAATCCAGAGGATACGGTTCCAGATCAATGTCACATTGCTGTTTTTGGGAGCTTGCTGTGCACAAATTGGCTGCTAGATTTCCTACATTAAGACAGTGACTTTGCGTCAAAAGTCCTTAATTGTAAAGCACCTTGAGACGACTGAGTCTGTAAAAGGCGCAATGTAGATGCAAGGTCTTTCTGTGCTCCAGTTTCTGTGAGTAGTAGCATATGAATGTGGTGCAAAATATTTAAACCTGAATTTGACCGTGACAGCAGTGGCATATTAATCTGACCTTTGACCGCTTGACTGTAGCAAGCTGTGAAGATTCTGCACTTCCCAATTAATGGAGGGATTCCAAATTTGGCACCCTGGAGTAAACCATTCTGTTTATGTTAGCTTCAACCCAATTTGATAGTCAATGGCGGTAAGTAAGGCAAAGCACAGCAGAGGGAGGGGGGGGGGGGGGGGAGCTACAGATTCTGAAAATAATCCTGCAAAGCATACACTATGAACTAGAACATCCATTAAACCTCTCCCCAGATCATCCAAAGTCAGACTTATCCTTGGTGGAATTTGAAAGTGAAATATGATAGATATGGGGCCTGATTCTCCGCCCCGCCGGCGGGGATGTTCCATTACGCAGGCCAGTCAATAGAATTTTCCATTGTGGGGTAGCCCCATGCCGTCGGGAAACCCCCAGTCTGCCGGCAAAACGGAGCATCCGACTGGCGGAGAATCCAGCCCATGGTATTTTGTGTGACAGCCATGGCTCAGTTGGGAGTCAGGTCCCACTCCAAGGCAGATACTCCAGCGCTGTACTGAAGGATGTGTCTTCTTTTGTGTCAGATTTTCACAGGCAGAATTTGTTTGTTTTCTTGTTGTCTCTTGTCAAAATGGTCTGATCCTCAGAGTGGTTGTCCCAGTTTAAATAACCACAGCAGCAAGCTTTTCGTGAGTTGAAAAAGGTTATTTATTATCCCACATTTTTGTTGGAGGTTTAAGTTCCTCACTCACTAGAATTACACATGCTATTACACACAAAAATATAGTGAAGAAAAATATACTATTACAACTTCGAATTATTTGAGTCCATTTTTTCAGTCGGCCAGTAGTTTCTTAGATGTGTTGATGCTTTGGTTAGATTGAAGATCTTGGAAAGCAGTGAATCTCAGTAATCTGCAAGGCTTCTTGTAGCTGAATTGCCAGGCAATTGGTTCTCAGGTGAACTTGAAATTGGAATAGGTTGATGAGAGCCCTTCTCCCACTTTCAAGGTATAGCTGTTTATTGCTTTGTCTGTTTAGTTGACTGCAGCTGCTTTGATGGCTTTCTGCTGGTTTCCCTGTCCCTGCGGAGTTGAATATTGCTGTTTTAAAAGCAAGTCACAAACATGGCTGTCTCACCCACACGCGACCTGTTACAATCTAAGTTCCTTTCACAAGTAAGGTGGCGTACTGGACGATAAACATCCTGTGGTGTGGCTTTTCACACTGATAGTTTGAGACAGCTAAGGTCATTGTAATTGGGTGAAGGGCCATCACAATGCAATGTGAGTTTGATGGGATCCATTTCACATTCGTTTAACACACATTGAGTTTTGATGCCCCTGGTAAAACGTGGAGACAGGTTGTCGACAAACTAACTCCATTGTCTGTCCATTTTGACCATCTCTTAAATAACAAGAGTTGTGAATCTCACAAGTGGCCACGAGATTCCTTCGCTCGGATACATACTTAATCAGGCTTTGGCCATTTATAGTTCAAATGACAAAATGAGTCAGAAGTGGATAGATTCTCGGAAGCAAGGGCGGGGGGAGGGGGGGATTGGCATTTGAGGTTACTATTGGATCCACCATAATCTTATTGAATGGTGGAGCAGGTTTGAGGGGCTGAGTGGCTTACACCTGCTCATTGTTCGTGATTTACTATTTTGAAGGAATGCAGAGGAGTTTCCCCAGTGTTCTGGCCAATATTTATCCCACAATCAATATCACAAAAAATAATTATGCGGTTGTGATTTCTGTTTGTGGGAGCTTGCTCTATGTAAATTAGCTGCTGTGATCCCCAAATTAGAATAGTGAATACACCTCAAAAGTGCTTCCTTGTCTATAAAGTTCTTTGAGATGCCTGGTGGTTGTGAAAAGCACTATATAAATGCAAGGAGAGGTGGTGGCGTAGTGGTGTTGTTGCTGGGCTAGTAATTCAGAGACCATGGATAATCCCCTGTAGACCTGGATTCAAATCCCACCACAGCACATGGTGAAATTTGTGAAATCAATAAAAATCTGGAATTAAAAGACTAAGGATGACCATGAAACCATTGCAGATTGTATTTAATGTCCTTGAGGGAAGGAAATTTGCTGTCCTTACCTGGTCTGGCCAATATGTGACTTCAGATTGTAATGATAATAATCTTTATTAGTGTCACAAGTAGGCTTACATTAACATTGCAATTAAGTTACTGTGAAAATCCCCTAGTCGCCACACTCCAGCGCCTGTTTGTGTACACAAAGGGAGAATTCAAACGTCCAATTCACCTAACAGACACGTCTTTCAGGACTTGTGGGAGGAAACTGGAGCACCCGGAGGAAACCCACGCAGACATTGGGAGAACATGCAAACTCACACATTGACTCAAGCCGGGAATCGAACTCAGATCCCGAGCGCTGTGAAGCAACAGTGCTAACCATTATGCTACCTCGGGTATGGGCAATAAATGCTGGCCTGGGCCGCCCACATCTCATGAATGAATACAAAGAGGCTTTTCAGTTCTTTTATTGGTCCATGCTGGAAGCTAGTTTGAAAGGACTACATGAGGATTTACTCTAAGGGTTACATGCCTTTACATAAGGCGCTGTTTGTTGCAACTTCTCATTACCTCTTGTGAACATTGTCTTGCCAGTTAAACATTCACATTTGTAGAAGCACTGACTGTTCAGCTTAACAGCAGCAGTTGGGTAACAGGTACACTCATTGGATTTGGCAGGAGAATGCTGTTTCAGTTAAAGGTGCATGTACAAGTTAATTACCAAAAAAAGGCAACTAAATAGTTATATCGGCCGCATCTCCAGTCCCAGTGACGACAGTCCCCAGCAGTGGAGGGTACGAACAGGGGGAAAACTCGTTGACCACGGCTGGGGACGGAAAATTCCAATGTCGGCCAATGGCGGTCCACCTCTGCTTTTTTTCAATTCATTTATGGGATGTGGGTGTGCTGGTTAGGCAAGCATTTATTGCCCATCCCTAGTTGCCCTTCAGAAGGTTGTGGTGAGTTGCCTTCTTCAACCACTGCAGTCCTTGAGGTGTAGGTTCACCCACAGTGCTGTTAGGGAGGGAGTTCGAGGATGTTGCCCCAGTGACAGCGAAGGAACGGCGACATATTACCAAGTCAGGGTGGTGAGTGACTTTGAGGGGAGCCTCCGGGTGGTGGGGTTCCCAGGTAACTACTGCTTTTGTCCTTCTAAATGGTAGTGCTCATGCGTTTGGAAGGTGCTGTCGAAGGAACCTTGGTGAGTTCCTGCCGTGCATCTTGCAGATGGTACACACGGCTGTAACTGTTTGTCGGTGGTGGAGGGTTTGAATGTTTGTGGAAGGGAGAGCAATCAGCGGGCTGCTTTGTCCTGGATGGTGTTGATCTTCTTGAGTGTTGTTGTAGTTGGACTAATCCAGGCAAGTAGAGAGTATTCCATCACAGTTCTCACTTGTGCCTTGTAGATGGTGGACAGGCTTTGGGGGGGTCAGGAGGTGAGTTACTCGCCGTAGGATTCCTTGCCTTTGACCTGCTGCAACACATGCTGTGGAGGACGGGAGGTGGTTTGAGGTGGTAAATCCTACCCATAGTCTGGGAAAATAGTCCAAGCTTGCAGCATGTCACTGGAAGAGTTCCAGAAATCAGCTTGCTGTTTTTTTTGACTCCAGTGTGCATTGGTCATTTAATCACATTCATGTCCATTAGGCACTTCCTTTGTGTAATTAAGTAAACTGTTGAGCTCTGACTATTTATTTTTATTATCTATTCTGACTCAGACTAGTTTCTGAAACCCAGAAAGTGGTTTGAATGTGGAACTCACTACCATATCGTATAGATCAGCCGAATAGCTTAGATTCAGTCCAGGATCCCACTCTGTTGAGTAATGCCTCAATTTTAAAATTTTCATTCTTGGTTTAGAAATACCATGGCCTCATCCCTCCTGATCTCTGTAATCTCCTCCCACCCATGCGCACCCCCTCCAGCGCCCCCTCCCACAGCCCCCAGAAATACCTGTGTGTATCTAGTTTTCACAATTTCACTTGCTCTACTGTTGGAGGCCATGCCTTCGGCTACCGAGAATGGAATTCCCTTCATTAAGTTCTGTGCTCTTCTACGTCTCCTTCTTCCTTTAGCACTTCTTAAAATTTTGGGACATCTGTCCTAACATCACCTTGAAATGAAATGAAAATCGCTTATTGTCACAAGTAGGCTTCAAATGAAGTTACTTTGAAAAGCCCCTAGCTGCCACATTCCGGCGTCTGTTCGGGGAGGCTGGTACGGGAATTGAACCATGCGGCTGGCCTGCCTTGGTCTGCTTTCAAAGCCAGCAATTTAGCCCTGTGCTAAACCAGCCCCGGTGTTTGGGGGCCATTACCTGATTATCCTTTCGCCAAACTACCCTTCTCCGCGCCTTGCTTTTCCCACATACCACGTTCTCCGTCGGGGGTTTCCTCATGGAGTTCTTTAATATTTATCTCTTTCTCAATGTGGTCTACAAGGGCGAATGGTGCTCCCTCAACCTCATTATGTTCTGACACCTTTTGCGCTACTAGGTCTGGGCTTGATTTCCCTGATGATTTATCCAGTCCAAGCTGTTCCGGTTCAGATCCCACTGATGCGCCTTAAATTTAATCACTGCTACCTGTTGGGGTTTGTTTCTAGGCTCTAAGAGGGCTTCTATTCTCAACTAATGTTTTATAGGATTACCTTCTGTTGTATGTTCCAAGTGTGAACTCGCCACAGGCAGGCGTAATGTTCGATACGTCGCAAACACGCCATGAACTTTGTCTATGTGTCTCAACCCGCCGTCAGAAATGTAAATTTTACATCCCACCTAATTCAGTCACCCCACACGCCACATTGTGCGCTCTTGTGACCTCCATAAAAGCCACCCCCACACCCCACCTCCCCATCATGAAATAATTGCATTCCACTTGTTATTATGGTTATCCTCACAGAAAAGAGGAAAACCTTGCCAAGAGAGAAAGGCATGCATAGTATTGTTTGGCTTACATTGGTTTGAGGAGTAATAGTCCAGAGTTAAATATAGACCATTACCCTTCTGGGGACAATTACTGTACAACCTACATATAGATGTGTATTGGTTAAGGAGTAAATCTGCAGCAATGAAATCAAGACACACATTTACTTGATGCATACAATAAAACACAGTCATTTTATTGCCCGAGCACTAATCATCACGCCTTGTGCATCAACACAAAGACATAAGAATAAATATTGTAAGAAGTTAAAATCTTCCACATGATATATGATCCCAGTGCAGTATTACATGTAGATAACACATGTCACCATAGTACTTTAGATGTATGCGATACTTCACTAATGCGTGGAATCATAGGCCTGGATTTTCATCCCTGGGTCGGGTTCACAGGGTTGAGAGATTTTCCAGACTGACCTTTGACAATGTCCGCCCGTTGCAGGTCGAGTTTTCATTTGGGGATGGGGGGAGGGAGCAGAGCCAACCTGAAATAGGAACTGGGGCAGGCGGCTCCACAGTGAGTGTGGAGGTTGCGGTGTGCGGAGGCTGGCTGGATGCAAGGCCTGCCACTATCCTCTGGCACTGTGTTTGATGAAATTAAAAATTATGGCAAAAAACAGCCATCCAGCTTCAGCTCCTCTCGTGGCCCACACATTCGCTATGCCCTGTCCATGCCAACCTATGCCAATCCATTTCCCCAACCAATCCCCAGTACTTCTCACACTACCTACGGCAACCAATGCACCCCTGGCAACTCACATGCACCTATTTCAACACATGACCCTCTGCCAACCCTATTTCCCAATTGCAACAGTCAAGAAAGCCCACCAACGTTTCTACGTCCTACGGAAGCTAAAGAAATTTGGTATGTCTGCATCGACTATCACAAACCTCTACAGATGTGCGATAGAGAGCATCCTATCCGGCTGCATCACAGCTTGGTATGGCAACTGCTCGGTCCAAGATCGCAAGAAACTGCAGAGTGTGATGAACTCAGCCCAACGCATCACACAAGCTTGCCACCCATACACTGATTCTGTATACACCTCCCGCTGCCTTAGGAAGGCAGACAGTATTATCAGAGACTCCACCCACCCAGGCATTGCCTTCTTCCAGACCATTCCATCAGGCAGATGGTGCAGAAGTCTGATCACCCGCACATCCAGACATAGGAACAGCTTCTTTCCCACAGCTACAAGACTCCCCAACGACTCCCCCTCGGACTGATCGGTTCCCTGTAAGAACACTGTTCATAACACCCTATGCTGCTCTTGCTCATGTATTTGCTTTGTTTGGCCCCTTGTTCCACACTGTAACCAATCACTTTGTCGAAGTACCATTTGTCAATGTTCTCTGTTGATTATTCTTTTGGCTACTATGTGTGTACTGTGTACATTCCCTTGGCTGCAGAAAAATACTGTTCACTGTACTTTGGTACATGTGACAATAAATCAAATCAATCAATCCATCAATCTTATGCCTCTGATGCCAACCCATGCCCCTATACACAGCCCCCATTTCCAGATACCACCTATGCCATTTAAGTGCCAATTCATGACAATCTACGCACCCCACCCACCATCCTTTGCCCTTACCGCTTCATGCCAACTCACTTAGTGTCCATGGACAAACCAGTGACAGCATCAACAATTCTTGGACAGTTTGACAGCTGGACAGTACTTTAACAGTTCCTTGACAACTGGACAGTTCTTTACAACTGGGATGTCCTTTAACAGTTCCTTGACAGCTCAGAGGTTGTTTGACAGTTTGACAATGCCATTGAGGTTGTGCATAAAATGTGTGAGATCTTGCTTGCTTTTAACACTCCCAAACATTGTACCGCCTCTCCCAAAGGTGTCCCGGGCCCTAGCCGAAGGGTTACCTTCTCTCTCCAAAGGGACACTCTGGCTCTCCAAATGAATACACCAAGATCAGACCTCCTCTTGTCTGGTCGAATCAGCATACCCCGTGTTTCACACTCCGAGCCTACCAAAATCCCACTTCAGTGAGGGAAGCTGGTGATTTAACTGGCCAGTTGACTCCATGAACCAGGCATCTGCGAACACTAGCTTGACTCCAGACTCACCCCCATGAAGATGGGAAATGCCGGGTTTAGCAATGGATGTTTAGAAATTTCAGAAGGCCTCTCCATCTTGCCAAAACACTGGGCCATAGAACATGAGAGCACAATTGGAGGCCATTTGGCCCATCATACCTGTGGCAGCTCTTCACAAAAGCTATCCAAATTGTCCCACACACCTCCCTTTTCACATAGCTCTGCCGATCGTTCTCTTCAAGATTTTACCCAATTCTCTTTGAAAGTGACTATTGAATCTGCTTTCACCAGCTGCTGAGGTGGTACATTCCAGATTATCATAATGCACTGCATAAAAATAATTCACCTCATGTTGCCTATGATTCTTTTCATAATTACCTCAAAATTAACTAGACAGAGCAGTACCACAAACCACAGAAGTGATTTTGCGCCCATGCCATCAGCTAGAATGGCAACATGGCTGCAAAATCTCACAAGAGCCGGAAACGCGATTCCCACCAGCGAGATCACATTTCCCGATTTTCCATGCCCCTCGCCAATGATGTAACACGGTTCCAGCCTAGGAAGGTCATGAACTTAATTTGCACAGTTTAACATATAATCCGTGAGCCCTCCTGCTGAGTCTTCCCACTTCATTCAATATTCACTGGGCACTGGTGTGACGTCATAGAATTCATAGAATTTACAGTGCAGAAGGAGGCCATTCGGCCCATCGAGTCTGCACCGGCTCTTGGAAAGAGCACCCTACCCAAGGTCAACACCTCCACCCTATCCCCATAACCCAGTAACCCCACCCAACACTAAGGGCAATTTTGGACACTAAGGGCAAATTTTCATGGCCAATCCACCTAATCTGCATATCTTTGGACTGTGGGAGGAAACCAGAGCACCCGGAGGAAACCCACGCACACACGGGGAGGATGTGCAGACTCCGCACAGACAGTGACCCAAGCCGGAATCGTACCTGGGACCCTGGAGCTGTGAAGCGATTGTGCTGTCCACAATGCTAACGTGCTGCCCCGAACCCCGAACGTCACACCAGTGCAATTTACAGCAGCTGTATAAAAACAAGAACCTGGAAACCTCACCTCTGAAGGTGATATTGGAGGTGAGCGCTCAGGTTGTCATCACCCTCCAGGGTGTCAATTGGTAAGGGGGCACCAAAGAGGACGTGGGGGTCCCAGATATGTGTAATCCGAGGCTTGAGGGCTTCAGTATCGACATCTTGGGGGTGTACGCTTGCAGAGATTAGCAGCCTTTCATGGATGTGAGCCTCTAGATTTAAAGGGGTCTGGTGCGCAGGCAATGTTTCCCGTGTCTTCAGTGCTGGGCTTATGGTGATATCACCGCTGAGGGATTGCCCTTCTAGAGTGGGCAGGAGCAGTGAAATTAACAAGGACAGCACAGGGGACTGTGAGGTCCCTGAGTTCGATTCCGTGAGTTGCCACGCTGCATGGACAGAGTGGGGGATTCTGACAAGCGGTGGCCATTGCTTCATGCGGGCAAAAGATTTTCACACTGGGGTTATGAGTGCAATCTGAATGAACCCCCGCTCTCAAACTGGTTTAGCTCACTGGGCTAAATCGCTGGCTTTTAAAGCAGACCAAGCAGGCCAGCACCATGGTTCGAATCCCGTACCAGCCTCCCCGGACAGGCGCCGGAATGTGGCGACTAGGGGCTTTTCACAGTAACTTCAATTGACGCCTACTCGTGACAATAAGCGATATTTTCATTTTTCAAACTGCACTTTGCACCTGCAGCCTGAGGGCATGAGCTGTCAGGAGGAGCAAGGCCACTGGTTATGGGTGCCAGGCTGTCAGAGGTTAGTGTATGGGTGGCTGGCTGTCCAAGTTGGAAGGCTCATTTTATCCGCAGTCCATGAGAACTGGGGAATGAGGGCATCATCTGAGGATGAAGCTGACTGCAAATTGCAGTCTTCACATGCATAAGGTCTGCCTCGCCTGCCAAAAGGGGAAGCCAGTTGCCTCATCAGCTCCCTGACCCTTCCTTTATGAATCATTGCGCCAATTTAGTCAGCATTACAATGTATGAGTGTGCTACCAATTGGCGCCAAATAGTTAACCCTTTGGCTGCTTAACCTTTGGACGTTAGATGGCAATGAAGTCTGGCTTGCCTCGGTCTTGAAATGAAAAATGAAAATCGCTTATTGTCACGTAGGCTTCAATGAAGTTACTGTGAAAAGTCCCTAGTCGCCACATTCCGGCACCTGTCCGGGGAGGCTGGTACGGGAATCGGACCGTGCTGCTGGCCTGCTTGGTCTGCTTTAAAAGCCAGCAATTTAGCCTTGTGAGCTAAACCAGCCCCTGTGGGACTGGGAGTGGGAGAATGGGAGTGAAGATGAGAAGCAGAATAGCTTAAGAACTAGGGAATCATGGGGAGGTGGGGTGGGGCAGATATCAAGTGTTAGGATGCCATAATGTGGTTGGGAGAGATATCACTGGAGGTGTGAGGAGTGCGTTAACAGGTACAGCGGGAGACATGTGGAGGCAGATTTACCCCGGCTGCACAAAGAAGGGCATTCATCTTCTTCTGGCACCGCAGCACCGACCTCTAGTGAAGTGAGCTGGCGCTCACGATCAGACGCGGCTGGTCACCTTACTGGGAGGACGTCTGCCCCATTGAGGACAGAGGGTCTCCTGTTGGGGGTTTCCATCGGTGAATCGTGGTGCAGTCGTGCTGGCAGCCATCTCCTCCCGACTAGATTTAGAACAGGTGCTGGGGAGGCGTTTAAATGGTGGGCCCCACTGACGGAAGCCATTAAGTCATGGCGGGACAAACGAATCAAAGGCAGGCTGCCACGGGCACAGCGGGAAACATCTGGGAATAAAAAACGTTTTGCTAAAGAGAATGCACGGCGTCTTTTCTCATCGACGATGTCGGCGGGATTCTCTCGGCTTTCTCGCTGACACCGACCCTTTGAAAAATTATAGGAAAATTCCACCCATTTAATCAACTCTGTTGAGTCTCTTCTTTGTATTGAGAAACCAGGATGAACGTTCAGTCCAAAGCATAATACACCACAGCTGCCGAATGTGGAGAGAAGATAAGCTAAATCAAGCATCCCAGTGTATACGTATTGCCAGCGTGGGTTTAGTTAGTTGAAATAAGAAGAATACCCTGAGAGAAATAATGCGTTCAAGTGGGATATAATGTAATGTTTCGATTTCAAGAGGAGGTGTTGGAGCATGGAGGTTGTTGTGTTCAGAGGGAACAAGGATTAAAGTTGAGTAGAATGCTTGCCAATGTGGTCTCGATGGGACAAGGTTCTGTTACAAAAAGGGAGATTAGAGGATGTTAGAGGAGGATAGTCAATCTTTACTTTTGGCAAGTTCTGACTGCAAATCCGGATCTGCAATTTAAGTCCCGGCTCTAAGCCCAAACCTGCCGACTTTTCTCCGAATCACAGAACCGTTTCAGTGCAGAAGGAGGCCGAACAGCCCATCATGTATGTACCAGCTCGACAATTGAGCATTATGTGTCAATGCTATGTTCCTGCCTTTTCCTTGTACCCGTGAACATTGTTTCTATTCAACTAATCATCTAATGCCTTCTTGAATGCCTCGACTGCCCCTCCACACTTCCAGGCAGTGCATTCCAGACCTGAACCACTCACTGCGTGAAAAGGAGTTTTCTTACATTGCATTGCTTCACAGCGCCAGGGTCCCAGGTTCGATCCCCGGCTTAGGTCACTGTCTGTGCGGAGTCTGCACGTTCTCCCTGTGTCTGCGTGGGTTTCCTCTGGGTGCTCCGATTTCCTCCCACAAGTCCCGAAAGAAGTGCTTGTTTGGTGAATTGGACATTCTAAATTCTCCCTCCGTGTACCCAAACAGGCACCAGAGTGTGGTGACTAGGGGATTTTCACAGTACCTTCATTGCAGTGTTAATGTAAGCCTACTTGTGACAATAATAAAGATTATTATTATTACTTGTTACTTCTGTAAATCATTTTAAATCATTCTTTGACTCTTGGACATTTTTGTCCTTTCCAATATTGTTGATGGGGGCTGGTTACCTTTGATGGTTAGGGTATGGTTCAGGATGATGCCAATAGCATGGGGTGGTTTCCTATTCTGGCTGAGGTTGATGTGGGCCCTCCCTATTCACCCTGTCCATGAGAGTGAAAGGCAAAGCCAAACTGCCACTGACAAAAGAAAGTGCCTAGGAAAATTGGCTCTAAGTGAAGCATCAGCAGACAAGGAGCCTTCGGGCTGAACGCGCATGCAGATGAATGGAATGGAAGTTTGGAATGGAAATTGTTGATGCCATGAAGCAGAGGACAAGTGCTTTGGACATTCAGAAAACTGGTTCACCTGACCGTCAGAGGGAATTGCATTTATAGAGCACATTTTATTACATAAGGAAGCTTTATAGCAACTGAAGTACTTTTGAAGTGTAATCACTGTTGTAATGCAGGAAACAAAGCAACTAATTTGCACCCAAATCACGAGGGTTTATTCCCATTGGTAGAAAGTTCGCGAACATGAGGGTATGGATATAATGTGAATGAAAGAACTAAATGGCAACGTGAGGAAATATATTTTTATGCAGCGAGTGGTGAGGATTTCCTGAGAATGTGGTGGAGGTAAAAGGTAATTGGATAAGTGTAGAGCCAGCATGGCAGCAATGGGTTGAATGGCCCCTCTTGTGCTGCCACTATTGTATGTTTCTACAGTGCAAAATCACTCGGCGATGAAAGCATGATCAAAAATCTCCAAAATATGGCAGAGTTCTCTCACTGAAAATCAGTTCCAACAGCTTTAATTAAATCCATAGCGCTAATCTTCAGATTGGCATGATCACATCAGAAACGTATGATGTAAAATATTTTTTTTAATGGGAAAGTGAAAAATGACTATGTCAATTGGTTGCCAAGAAAACCTGTTACCATCTGCCTGAGTAAGAAAAATGATCAAACCTCACAGGGCACCAAAAACATTTAATCTACAATAAGTAACATAGGGTGTAAGGCAAAGAAACAAACCAATCGGCCCAATTAATATGCTTCACCATGTGGACTTATGTGGGAAAATATGGCAGCCATTGGCAACAAGTTCTGGAAACAGCAGTAGAAGGAGCGACTAGTTACGCTATTTTTTGCAAAAGTGTTTGAGAGTGGAATGTTGGCGAAATACTGGGCGAATTGTTCTCAAGTAATCTGGTGGAGTAAAAGCAGCACTAAGAGGGGTTTATTCAACTGCATTAATAGAGTGTCTGTTTCAGATGTTCAGTACTCTGAGGGGTATCGTGCAGTGGTTTTGTTTTCGCAGTATTTACAGAAGTTTATTATTCTAAATTGCATGGGCTCAGAAATACCAGTGGCGGACTTTTATTGATGTGAGTCAACCAGAGAAAACCAAAGGGTTAAATGAGCACGGAGTGGTGTAAACCTAATTGCAAGGATCAGTAAGCTGAGCCATTACAGAACAGTGAGATATTGGGTTGGGAAATAAATGCAATCTATTTGAATGCTTCAAAAGATTTTTAATTAAAATGATAAATCAGCAAAGATCTTTAATTATATGCCACAGATCCTAGTTGAAATTCTGCGCACAATACCAGCAGCTCCGTAGCTTAATGCATGGCTAATAATTTTGAGGAGTTAAAAATCATATATTGAGAATAATAATGAGCTCCTTTTGATCTGATTAAATGTGGTTTGTTAATTGTTGTTTGCTATTTATAGGTGGGAATGAAAGGTTAAAAAAAATTTGCTTTTGGTTTCATATGTAATCAGCCCAGTATATCAAAGTAGGCAGCAATCTCATTTTGTTGCCAAGGACTCGTTTGCTGATGCCGCCCACAGAGGTATTCACTTGTGGGTTGTGTAATCAGTACCTCGGATGACTTTTGCCATTTTCCTTCAGCAGGAAAATGGCTCTCTGACCTTCCACTCTGCGTGCTTTAGGCAGGTTGCAAGTATTGCATTTGGAGATGACGAGGATGGCACAGGCAGTCCCTCCAATCCAACATTGCTTCTTACTTCCTGCCGGTTACCCTAGCAAGTTCTTAGTGACACTGCTGGCTTTGTCATCGATGGTTTATAGGACAAGGGTGGACTTGCTTTCAAACTTGATTTGCACCACACACTGTGGACATGTTAGGGTGCATTTACAGAAAGGGCAGTGCTTCTAGATTGCTGCCCACTAAAAGCTCCACACTGTTATCTGAGCCGTGCACAAATTGACATGGGACAAATAGGATGAGAGAGATGAATGCGTGGCTCAAAGACTTGTGTGGTAGAAATGGGTTCCGGTTTGTGGGGCACTGGAATTCGTTTTGGGGCAAGTGGGTGCTTTACCGTCGGGACAGTTTACACCTGAACTGTGCTGGGACCAGTGTTTGAGCAAGCCACAAAACCAGGGAAGTAGCTTTAAACTAAATAAGTGGGGGTGAGGGATCAAGCTTGGGTAGTTGAAACAAATCAGGGGATGAGAGTTTTTTGAAAGTGTATCATGCGCTGTAGAGAAAGCAGAGCCTGTATAATGTACTGTATTTGGATTTCCAAAGGCATTTGCTAAGGTGCCACATCAAAGGTTACGATAAAAAAATAAAAGCTTGTGTTGTATGGGGTAACATATTAGCATGGATAGGGGCAGCACGGTAGCATTGTGGATAGCACAATCGCTTCACAGCTCCAGGGTCCCAGGTTCGATTCGGCTTGGGTCACTGTCTGTGCGGAGTCTGCACATCCTCCCTGTGTGTGCGTGGGTTTCCTCCGGGTGCTCCGGTTTCCTCCCACAGTCCAAAGATGTGCAGGTTAGGTGGATTGGCCATGATAAATTGCCCTTAGTGTCCAAAATTGCCCTTAGTGTTGGGTGGGGTTACTGGGTTATGGGGATAGGGTGGAGGTGTTGACCTTGGGTAGGGTGCCCTTTCCAAGAGCTGGTGCAGACTCGATGGGCCGAATGGCCTCCTTCTGCACTGTAAATTCTATGATCAGAATATTGACTGGTTGGCAGACAACAAGACAATGCATAAATAGATAATTTACTGATTGGCGGCATGTGACATGTGGAGTCCCACACGGGTCTGTTCTGGGGCCTCAACTTTTTCCAATTTACATCAATAACTTATATGAAAGTATATTGTGAAGAGGACATAAGGAGCTTGTAGATGGATATAGATAGGTTCAGTGATTCGGCAAAGTTCTACTAAATGGAGTGTAATGCGGGAAAAAGTGAAGTTGTTCACTTTGGTAGGCACTAAAA
The DNA here is from genome assembly GCF_902713615.1 of Scyliorhinus canicula. Classification (NCBI taxonomy): domain Eukaryota; kingdom Metazoa; phylum Chordata; class Chondrichthyes; order Carcharhiniformes; family Scyliorhinidae; genus Scyliorhinus; species Scyliorhinus canicula. The sequence goes on from NC_052159.1 coordinate 24,033,452, forward strand.
TAAAGCAGAGTATTATTGAAACAGAGAATGACTGCAGAATTGTGAGGTGCGGAGGGATCTAGGTGTTCTGGTGTTTTTCATGGACAGCACGGTAGACCAGTGGTTAGCACTCTTGCTTCACAGTGCCAGGGACCCAGGGCGATTCCCGGCTCGGGTCACTGTTCTACTGTTCTATCGGGAGTCTGCACGTTCTCCCTGTGTCTGCATGGGTTTCCTTCGGGTGCTCTGGTTTCTCCTGCAAGTCCTGAAAGACGTGCTGTTAGGTGAATTGGACATTCTGAATTCTCCCTCTGTGTACCGAACAGGCACCGGAATGGGGTTACTAGGGGCTTTTCACAGTAACTTCATTGCAGTTTTAATGTAAGCCTACTTGTGACACTAATAAAGATTATTATTAATGCATGAGTCACAAAAAGTTAGTATGCTGAAATAGCAAGTAATTAAGAAGGTCAATAGAATACTATCCTTTATTAGGAGAGGAATTGAAGAAACAAATAAGGATATTATACCACAATTATACAGGGCTTTGTTGAGACCTCACTGTGAATACTTTTTGTACAGTTTTGGTCTCCTTATTTAAGGAAGGGTGTAAATGTATTGAGGTAGTAGGGACTGGTTTAGCACACTGGGCTCAATAGCTGGCTTGTAATGCAGAACAAGGCAGCAGCACGGGTTCAATTCCCGTACCGGCCTCCCTGATAAGGCGCCGGAATGTGGCGACTAGGGGCTTTTCACAGTAACTTCATTTGAAGCGTACTTGTGACAATAAGCGATTTTCATTTCATTTAATTTCATTGGTTCAGAAGAGGTTTACGCGATGGATACCTGGAATGAGTGGGCTGTTTTGTCAGGAAAGACTATCCAGATTGGGCTTGTTTCTAGTAGAGTTTAGAAGAGTGAGCGATGACCTGATTGAAGGATATAAGATGGTCCTGTTTGTCTGGACCAGCATCGATTGGTGCCGGGCTGCAACCTCTTTGGAGAGGTCGGAGAATCGAGGGAGGCCGGTGGATCCTGGGCAGGTAGGTCATAAGTAGGTTTACGACCTACTTCTGGGAGCGGCATTAGGTCGCGCCCATTTGGGGTAGAGTTTCAACTACAGTGTCTCGCACAACTTGGGTAAATCCCTTGAGGTGCAGGAAGCTCGCTGCAGGCCTCGCCCAAGATTCTCCGGCTGCGTTGTGGTCTCGCTTGACAGCAACGCGGCCGGAGAATCGTGCCCTTTTGCTCAGAGGGTTGTGTGACTTTGGAACATTTTGCCTCAGAACGCAGTGGAGACCGAGGCCATTGAGTATTTTTAAGGCGGAAGCCGATAGATTCTTGTTAGACAAAGGAATCAAAGGTAGATGGGAATGTGGAATTTGAAACACAGGCAGATAAACCATGATCTTGTTGAATGGCAGAGCAGGCTCGAGGGGCCAAATGGCCTACTCCTGCTCCGATTTGACATGTTTGCATGTCCACTTACAAGCAGTACCTACAAAGCTCACATATATGGCCCGAAAGAAGCCTGCAAAACTAGCTGGTTAAAAATAAAGTTCGCAGTAGATTGGTTCCGAAGATTTTATAAAGTTGACTTCACCAGCTGTGTCTATGCTGGAGGTAAAGCCATGTGAGACGGTTTCCGTGAGCTAGTCTCATGCAGCTTGCGCGAATTTATTCAGGTAAATTCACAGCCAAGTAACACTCGACAGTTTGCCTCAATGCAAAGCTAAATCCACTTTGCATGAATTCAGAACGTGTCACACAATTAGCCAAAAATATTCGCAGTAAAATGAGATTAACTTTTCATTTGCAACGTGAGCGAGTAGTAGTAACATGTTTTTGCAGCTTTTAACAATCTTTTTCTGCCTTCTTTCACACTGTTCTCCTTGTGCGAGAATTTGTGACGGTCGGACAAAGATAGCCTGCTGCTCAGTAAAATTAATCCTTGAGTAATTGGAGCCTCTCCGTCAGCAACCTGCATTTATATAGCGCCTTTGACACAGTAAGTGCTCGACCTCACTTGGCAGAAACAGGTGTGAAGAAGGCTTTTTTTGGGGAGAGGTATGCAAGTCTGAGGGCGATTTCTGGAGAATTATTCTTGACTGGTTGTCGGGTGAAGGATATGAAAGCATTTGTGGATGTGGAAGAGCTTTACGTGAATGGGTGAGAAACTTCAGCCGCATCAATAGGTTGGAGCAGCTGTGGTACTTGTCCTCAGAGAAGCGAAGAGTAAGAAGAGATTTGATTGAGGTATTCATCATCATGAGGGTTCTGGACAGAGTTAGGTCGGGAGGAAACCGTCTCCACTGGCAGAAGGTTCCAAAACCAGAGGACGCTGATTTAACGTGATTGGCAAAAGAAGTAACTGGTTCGAAAGCGCTGCTTGAAAGTTTTAGGGGAGGCAGATTCAATCGTGACTTTCAAAAGAGAAGTGCATCATTATCTGAAGAGTCAAAAAATTGCAAGGAAGAGAGGCGGAGGAGTGGGACGAGGTGAATTTCTCTTGGAGCCAACTAGCATGGGGATAACAAGAGTGAGCTCTGTGCTGTTATAAGCCTACGATTCAATGTGGGCAATGCTAATAAGGTCAGCATTGACTGCCAACTATACCCGTCCTTGAAAAGACAGTGGTCTGAGCCTTTTTATTGAACCACAGTGGTATGTGTGATGGAGGTACTGTTACAATGCCAGTAGGTTCCAGGATTTTGACTCAGCAACAGGTCAGCTGGCTAGGAGGTTGGGTCAGGGGTGCTGGTGCAGAGGGATAGCGGATTGCATAGTAGCCCAGAGTTATCGAATGAAGGACATGGAAGCACATCAGGCTGGTAGTGGTGGCAACACTACCAGAAGGATGTGGAGGCTTTGGAGAGGGTGCAGAGGAGGTTTACCGGGATGTTGCCTGGTCTGGAGGGTGTTTCCTATGTGGAGAGGCTGAATAGACTTGGACTGTTTTCATTAGAAAGACAGAGGTGTGACCTGATAGAGGTCTACAAGATTATGAGGGGCATGGATAGAAGGGATGGGCAGGCACTCTTTCCCAGGGTGGAGGGGTCAGTCACCAGGGGGCAGAGGTTTAAATTCCAGGGAGAAAGTTTAGAGGCGATGTGCGAGGCCGTTTTTTTACGCAGAGGGTGGTGAGTGCCTGGAACGGGTGCCAGGGGAGGTTGTGGAAGCAGATACATTAATGGCATTCAGAAGACATCTTGACAAACACATGGATAGGATGGGTATGGAGGGATACGGCACAAGGAAGTGCTGAAGGTTTTGGCAAAGGTTGGTATCATGACTGGCTTGGAGGGCCGAAGGGCTGTACCTGTGCTGTATTGTTCTTTGAGATTGCAGATGTAGAGGGAAAACTGAGCTACTGGGCTGGCATCAGCAGGGCTTTGCTATGGATTTAAAAAAAAAAGATTATTTGTGAGATCTGAGCGTTGCTGTAGAGGCCAGTATTTATTGCCCATCCCTAATTGCTCTTGAATTGAGTGGCACGCCAGCTCATTTAAAAATCAACCACATTGCTATGGGTCTTGAAGTGTTGGCTAGTGTAGACTTGAGAGATGAACAGACACTTCCGACACTGATGAATGTTCAACTTAATTTTATTAACTACTTCTAACTAACTAACACACGATGACTGGGTATAAATGATGCTAACTTAAACAAGAGACCTAAGCCTTGTCCGAACCAGTTGATTCTCTCAGCACGTGTTGTAAGTCTGTGCTGGGCTGGATGAGTTCTTGTTACACTCAGAGGCAGCACCCAGAATGAGCGGGAACCGTGGTGCCCTCTGTCTTTATAGTGTGTGTATTCTAACTGGTAATTGGCTGCGGTGTTTGTGCATGTTGATTGGTCCCTGTGTGTGTCCATCAGTGTGTGTCTGCACCATGATATACTGGTGTATATTATGACAGGCCTAGAGTCCCATATGGGAGTCACATAAGATCAGCAGATTTTCTTTCCTAAAGGACATTAGTGAACCCGATGGGTTTTTCTGACAATCCACAATGGTTTCATGGTCATCGTGAGATTTTTAACTAAAATTTCACCATCTACCATGGTGAGATTTGAACTCTGGTCCCCAGACCATGAACCTGGATCTCTGGTCCACTGACAATGCCTCTTCTTCCACATGAGTCTGAAAGATTCTGCATTTGAATAAACTGAAGAGGTGCTGTTTGTCCACAAGCATAGCCACATGTTATTTTTTTCTGTACCGGCCCAGTTTAAAAGCTTTGCAACAAAATAATATGCTAAGATCTCTCAGCAGTATGAACTCGAATCTTCCTCACTTGATCATTGGGTACTGTGATTGCTGTGTCATCCAGTGAGAATTGTCCAGCGACCAAAAATGCTCTGAAATCAGTTCTTAATAGAACTGAAATCAGCAGCCATCTTTACTGATGGATCGATGTGGTAGTGTGTTGCTGGAACTCCAATTCCTTGTCTTTTCAGAGAAACATCTTAGATCGATATCGATAATTTTGTTGTTGGAACTATCCAGAAGCTACAGTCCAGTTCATCATGTTGAATTTGCTAGTGTACGCCATTGGACCACACAACTAACAGAAATGCAGACACAGTGGCGAAAGAGAAAATGCTGGAAAATCTCAGCAGGTCTGGCAGCACTTGTAGGGAGAGAAAAGAGCTAACGTTTCGAGTACAATGACTCTTTGTCAAAGCTTCATTGGACTTGAAACGTTAGCTTTTTTCTCTCTCTACAGATGCTGCCAGACCTGCTGAGATTTTGCAGCATTTTCTCTTTTGTTTCAGATTCCAGCATCCTCAGTAATTTGCAGACACAGTGGGCTGGACTTTACCAGCTCTTACGGGAAGGGCCATGCATCAAGGGGAAAGATAGAGCGGGAAGGGGGCAGGCGGTGTGTGGTTATCTTCACACTGCCATGCCACCTTGCCAACAGCAGGCAAGGTGGCAGAGGTTCTACCACATGAAGTCCAATTGAGGTACTTAAGTGAACAATTAAAGACCTCTTCTCACCTCTGCTGGCATTTAACCAGTGATGGGGGCGGGCTCCTTCACCACATAGGGAAACCGCCAAGTGAACGCTGGCAGCCTGTCTGATGGCTGCACTTTGGGAACTCTTTGGTTACATGGAGGGTCCTCGTGCCGATGGCTGCCACCCCAACCTCTCTGCTTGCCCCTCCCCCCCCACCGCCCCTGCTCCCTCGTGGCAATGATGCCACCTGCTCTTGCTATTCCACCCCTCACCTTTTCCATGGCTTCCTTCACTGGCATGGGTGGCCTCCGACATCACTTAACCTGGATGTGAGAGCTCATGTTCTTTGCTGCGCATTCAACTTCAAAATGCAGCCCCATCAGTGGCCACTGCTCCTGGCGGCGCTGCTGAGTTGCTGAGCAGCCATCCTTAATGAGGACGGTAGCCCCAGCGGCTGCACAGCACTGACAGAATATGGTCTCCTTAGTCCCACTGACCGCCAAGGTTCACCCTCTGTCCTCCTCCCTTTGGGACCGGGTGGTGGGACTAAATCCACCAGCACTGAATCCATCTCAATGTGCTGTTAGTTGGCCAAGGGATCACATATATTTGTCTCAAAGGCTTCAGATAGCCTACTTGATATTTGGAGCCTCAAGGGTGCAGAAAGGAGTCAGTGCGGAGTGTTGGCAGGAGCAGATGAGGAGATTGCCTGTTGCCCTATGTGGTTCCTCATTGTGATAGATACACCTTCACACATTCTGCAGTGATAAAGCGGGGGGGGGGGGGGGGGGGGGGAGCGGGGGGCTAATCTCTTTCCTTGATCGTGGACCCGAATGATATGTGATCATTTGTCATTGTCTGGTTATGTAAATCGGGGAAGCAAATACATAGCTGCAGTGAGAAAATGTGTGAAACAAATTAGTTCGCCGGCTATTATTACCTTTGTTTTGGTTGCAAAACAATATCTTCACTCATAAGATGGAAATAAAATAAGTAGAACACCTGGTAGCAGCATGAATCCGTCTATGACTGAACAAAATGCCGTCACTAATTTACTGTGTGAGCTTCTGTTTACTGTTGGGCAGTTATTAAAATCTATTACCGGTCTAGAAATTTGCAGCGAATGAAACACACAGAAAGCAGCTTCCATTATATCCCATTTTCCACAAAAGGTCCGTGCCGGTGTTTACACTCCACAGATTTCCCCTCCCACATTGCATAATCCAACTCCATTAACATATTCCTCTGGTCACTTTCTCCCTCGTGTTTGTCTAGTTTCCCCTGAAATGCATCCATGCTATTTCCATCACTTACTCCTTGTGGGGTCAAGGTTCACATTCACGGGAGGTGATGGGATAATAGGATTGCCACTGGACCAGTTCTCGAGAGACCCAGGGTCATGCTCCGAGGACCTGGGTTTGAATCCCAGCAGGGCAGATGGTGAAATTTGAAGTAAAAACAAAATGGAATTAGAAGTCTTAACGATGACCTGAAACCATTTTTGATTGTTGTAAAAACCCAACTGCTTCACTAATGTCCTTTCTGGAAGGAAATCTGACGTCCTTACCTGGTCTGACTGACGTGTGACTCCAGATCCACAGCAATGTGGTTGACTCTTAACTGTCCACTCAAGTGGTCATTCAGTTCAAGGGCAATTAAGTATAGGCAATAGATACCGGCCCAGCCAGCGACACACACATCCCATGAATAATAAAAATCTAACCAGTCTCTGTGGTGACTACACTGTACACACCATTGATAATAGTTTGTACTTTTTAAGTTGAACAGACTGTGTGTAAGAGCTATTTTGATAACATGGTTGCTGCTGAGGCCTACCATGGAGATTCAATGTTCAGTTTCAGCTCCAACCTGATTTATCATCTTCAATAATACCTTCCGAGCCAGGCCTGTATGAAAGACAAGCACAGCACACATATGGGGACGCGAGACCCTGCAAGTTCCCCCCCAAGGCACAGACCATCCTGACTTGGAAATATATCAGTCATTCCTTCAGCGCTGCTGGGTCAAAAACCTGGAACTGCCTCCCTCACAGCATATGGACTGCAGCATTTCAGGAAGGCAGCTTCTCCAGGGCAATTAGAGATGGGCAATAACATGGCGCCATCGTCCGAATGAATTATTAAACAAAAAGCAGCAGATTTCAAAGCATTTCAAAGTGTGTGTGTGGTAGTCACCACTGTTGTGTATATATATCACATATGAGGTGTAATACGGTAAGGCTCCTGTACTACAGGTACAGGGGTAGATCCCTGCATGCTGGCTCCGCCCAGTAGGTGGAGTATTAATGTGTGGCCTCACCGAGCTGCAGCCATTTCGGCAGCAGCTGCGGGAGGCTACACGTCTCTGCTTAATAAAGCCTCGATTACACTCTCCTCTCGTCTCGTCGTAATTGATAGTGCATCAATTTATTAAGCAGAGATTTTACAACGATGGATCTCCGCATCAAGCTGGATCGCCTGCAGCTGCACCCTCAAGCAGACAACGCCAAGTCAGCCTTCGCACATTGGCTAGCTTGCATACATTGGATCCGCGACAGAACCACCCTCAAGAGGCACAGAAGCTCCAGATCTTTTATACGCGGCTGAGCTCCGATATCTTTCACCTCATCCGGGATGCGCCTACCTACGCTGAGGCCAGAGCTCTGATATCTTTCACCTCATCCGGGATGCGCCTACCTACGCTGAGGCCATGGCGCTACTGAAGGAGAACTACACTCAGCAGACTAACAAAATCTATGCCAGGCACCTCCTGTCCATGCAGCATCAACTCCCCGGTGAGTCTGTGGAAGATTTCTGGCGTACCCTGCACGCCCTAGCGAGGGACTGTGATGGCCAGGCCGTTTCGGCCGTTGAACATTCCGAACTCCTAATTGGGAACGCTTTCGTTACGGGCATAGAGTCAGCATACATCCGCCAGCACCTCTTAGAAGGGGCTACTCTTGACCTCGCGGAGACCAAGAAACTCGCGATCTCACTAACGGTCGCCTCACGTAATGTACAAGTATACGCCCCTAACCGCACGGCGCCCCCCTCCTGGACATCATGGACCCCAGCAGAAAACACCCCATTTGGACCCCACCATTGACCGCTCCCAGCCAACCCCAAGCCTGCGCGGCACGGCAGCCAACCAACCCCGGGGTACCCAAGTGCTACTTCTACGGACAGACAAAACACCCCCAGCAGCGCTGCCCGGCACAGAGCACGCTCTGCAAGGCCTGCGGGAAGAAAGGACATCGCTGCTGTGTGCCAGGCCCGCTCAGTCGCCGCTGTAAACAGGCCCATTGTCCCTTCACCCCCACGTGCGACCCGTGGGTGCCGCCATTTTTGCCCCCGCAACCCACGTGCGGCCCGTGGGTGCTGCCACCTTGCTCGCCTCAGACCACGTGCGGCCCATGAGCGCCGCCATCCTCCTCACCTCAGATCACTTGCAGCCCGTGGGCGCCGCCATCTTCCCCTCATCAGGCCTCGTGCTGCCCGCGGGCACTGCCATCTTTAACGGCATCCGCCACGTGTGCCCCATGGGCGCCGCCATCTTCCCCTGCTCGTCGGGCACCTCGTGGGGCCGCTCATCGCCTGCAACCACCGCCGACCAGCCAGGAGCGTTCGAACACCAGCCACGACTCACCTCCATCACGATCGACCAGTCCCGACCGCACAACCTCGCGACCGTGTCTACGTCGGTAAAGGTCGATGGGCACAAGACATCATGCCTTCTTGATTCTGGGAGCACAGAGAGCTTCATCCACCCCAATACGGTAAGGCGGTACACCCCATTAACCAGATAATCTCCCTGGCGTCCGGATCCCATTCCGTGGCGATCCGGGGGTACTGCACTGCCACCCTCACCATCCAGGGAGTAGAGTTCAGCAACCTCCAGCTCTACATCCTCCCCAACTTCGGCCTGGACTTCCAGTGCAACCTCCAAAATCTAACACTGAAATTTGACGGGCCACTACCACCCCTGACTGTCTGCACTCCAGACCCTTAAGGTCGACCCGCCCTCTCTGTTTGCAAACCTCACCCCGGATTGCAAACCAGTCGCCACCAGGAGCAGGTGGTACAGTGCCCAGGACAGGACCTTCATCAGGTCTGAGGTCCAGCGGCTGCTGCGGGAAGGCATTATCGAGGTCAACAACAACTCCTGGAGAGCCCAAGTGGTAGTTGTGAAAACTGGGGAGAAAAACAGGATGGTCGTTGACTCCAGTCAGACCATCAATCGGTACACACAGCTCGACACGTACCCCCTCCCATGCATAGCTGATATGGTCAATCAGATTGCACAGTACCGGGTCATCTCGACAGTGGACCTGAAATCTGCCTACCACCCATTCGCTGCCATTCGCAAGGGAAATGCCCGAAAACTGCAGTTGAAGCGGATGGCCATCTTTGCCACTTCCTTAGGGTTCCCTTCGGCTTCGCTAACGGGGTCTCGGTCTTCCAACGGGAGATGGACTGAATGGTTGAACGGTATGGACTGTGGCTCACCTTCCTGTACCTGGATAATGTCACCATCTGCGGCCACCACCAGCAGGACCACGACGCTAACCTTTCCAAATTCCGCCACACCGCCAAACTCCTCCTCCTAACGTACAACAAGGAGACGTGCATGTTTAGCACCAACCGCTTAGTCATCCTCGGTGCAAAATGGAGTTCTTGGGCCCGACCCTGATCGCATGCGCCCCCTCATGGAACTCCCTCTCCCCCACTGCCCCAAGGCCCTCAAACGAAGCCTGGGGTTCTTCTCATCCTCCACCCAGTGGGTTCCTAACTATGTGGACAAGGCCTGCCCACTCATTCACGCCACCGTTTTCCCACTGACGGCCGAGGCTCACAAGGCCTTCAACCGTACCAAGGCCGACATCGCCAAGGCCGCGATGCATCAGACATCACTCTGGCCACCACCCTCAACGAGGCAGGCAGGCCCGTGTCATTCTTTTCATGCACCCTCCATGCCTCCAAAATTTGGTACTCCTCCGTCGTATCGCCCCGGGAAGCCAATGCCCTATCCCGAGGTACATGTGCCAATGCACAAGTAGACCGACACCGGACCCTACACGACGATCTCTGTCACCTAGGGGGTCACCCGCTTCTTTCACTTCATAAAGGCCCGCAATCTGCCCTACTCCATCGAGGAAGTCAGGGCTATCGCCAGAGACTGCCAGGTTTGCGCGGAGTGCAAACCGCTCTTCTACCGGCCAGACCGACCGCACCTAGTGAATGCCTCCCGCCCCTTTGAACGCCTCAGCATGGATTTCAAAGGGCCCCTCCCCTCCACCGACCAAAACACGTATTTCCTCAACATGATCGACTAATACTCCAGATTCCCCTTCGTCGTCCCGATATGACGTCTGCCACTGTCATCAAAGCACTCAAAGCCATCTTTGCTCTGTTCGGGTTTCCCCGCCTACATCCACTGCGACCGGGGTCCTCATTTATGAGCGATGAGCTGCGCCAGTACCTGCTCAACAGGGGCATCACCTCGAGCAGGACGACCAGCTACAACTCGGGGGAAACAGGCACTTGGAGCGGGAAAATGGGACGGTCTGGAAGGCCGTCCAGCTGGCTCTACGGTCCAAGAATCTCCCGGCCTCCCGCTGGCAGGAGGTCCTCCCCGATGCCCTTCTCTCCATTCGGTCGCTACTTTGCACTGCGACTAACGAACCCCCCTTGAACATCTTGCCTTCCCCAGAAAGTCCACTTCCGGGGTTTCGCTCCCAACATGGCCTGCAGCTCCAGGCCCCGTTCTCCACAAGCACGTGCGGCTCCACAAGGTGGACTCTTTGGTCGAGAGGGTACAGCTACTCCACGCAAACCCGCAGTACGCCTACGTGGCGTACCCCGATGGCCACCAAGACACAGTCTCCCTCAGGGACCTGGCACCAGCTGGGTTCCCCCCCCCCCCCCCCCCCCCCCCTGCCCCGGAACCACCCTTCCTCCCCCCAGTGCACCTCACCACAGCTCCCGCTTTAGGACGATATGTCCTCCCCTTAGTCCCACCCGGGGATTAAGATGAGGCTGAAACGCTCCATGAGTCACCGGTGACCAAACCGACACCTGCATTGCCACCGGGGCTGCGGCGCTCACAACGGTGGATCAAGGCACCCGATCGTCTTAATTTGTGAACTTTCCCTCACGATTTTAACCTATGCATGCAAATAGTCTTCCACCACCCCCGCTGGACTCTTTTTTTAACAGGGGGTGAATGTGGTAGTCACCACTGTTGTATATATATCACATATGAGGTGCAATACGGTAAGGCTCCTGTACTTCAGGTACGGGGGTGGATCCCTGCTTGATGGCTTCGCCCAGTAGGCGGAGTATAAATGTGTGTGCTCACCGAGCTGCAGCCATTTTGGCAGCAGCTGCGGGAGGCTACACATCTCTGCTTAATAAAGCCACAATTACACTCTACTCTCGTCTCGTTGTAATTGGTACTGCATCAATATGTGTGTGTGTGTGCATCTGTGTGTGTGTCTGTGTGTATGTGTGTCTGCGTGTGTGCACCTATATGTGTCTGTGTGTGTACGTATCTGCCTGTGTATGTATGTATCTGCCTGCGTGTGTGTTTGTGTGTCTGTGCATGTGTATGTGTGTGTGTGTCTGCTTGTGTCTGTGTGTCTGTGTGTGTCTGTGTCTCTGTCTGTCATTGTCCATGAAATTGTACATTGAAGGACAAGGAAAGAGGAACAAAGTTATGTGAACGGAATAACCTGTTTGTCAGACCATTGAAGAATAGCAGTGAGGAAAGCTCAGTGCATGATTTTTTAGAAGATGCTTGAATGACTAGTTCTTTACCAACCCGTTGATAACACCCTTCAATTTCTGGATATTTGCGACAGAGATTCTACATATTTGCTGGAGGTGGGACAGGGGAGTGAGAGAATTCAATGTAATGATCCATTTCCTCAGCACATTGTGACCAAGCATATCAGCGAAGGCAGAGCTGCTAAGTTCTCATCCAGTGGATTCTGTTGCTCTCTCTCTGCTTTCTGCATTTCCTCTTTGTGCAACAGAATTTTATTGAAAGTGGAGAGAAATGCAACAACATTATATCTCTTTCAGAGCGACAGCACGAGAATGATAGACTTAATATCGCCCTTTTCTGTGCTATGGGATTCCAGAGGGTGCAACCTTGTGCCCACTCGCATGTGGAGTTTGATGGGGCCTTCAATCAGGCAGGAGTGGCCAATGGGAAGCCCAATCCCCTTCCTGCCTCCATTTTGATTAGATTCAAGGCAGGAAAGCTCCTGGTTGGATCTCTCTGCCCTTAAGTGGTCAGCGAATGAGAACTTAAAGACCTCATCCAGCTGCTGCTGGTATTAAACCAGTGGCAGCTTGTCACGCAAGGAGATTGACAAGCAAACCCTGGTGGGTTTGCTTGTCGGTTCCCAGGGTTTGGGTGGCCTTTGTTCAAAAGCACCCTGTGCCTGATCAAAGGACCTGGCACTGGGCAGGGGGGCCACTGAGAGGCATGAGGAACCCTGCCCTTGTTGCTGACCCCTATCCCCCCTCATTCCTCCCCCCACTCGGTGCTAAGACTCTGTTCCTGCCATCACTCATCTAGTGCCTGTGTTTAGATGACGTTGCTGGGTTACGGGGATAGGGTGGACGTGGGTGCTCTTTCCAAGAGCCGGTGCAGACTCAATGGGCCGAATGGCCTCCTTCTGCACTGTAAATTCTATGATTCTAGGTTCCCCAGCCAGGGGAAAGATCTTCCAAGCATCGACCCTATCAAACCCCGTAAGGATTTAAAGTGTTTCTCATATGTCACTCCTCAATCTTCTAAATTCTATATCTTGCTGCAGTTCTGTCCCTTAAATAGTGCTCTCACCATAAAGGTGTAACTGCGCTGGATGATAAATTCCTTGGTATTTAGGTATTTCAGGAACAGTCATGTTTGCTGAACAATAGGTTTCGCATATGTATCTTGGGACCAGGAATCAATCACTTCCGATGCCACCAATAATTCTTGGAAATCAGGTTGTCTTCAAATGATTTCATTCCGACTCGACTTATGTTGAAATAAATCAATCTATCGTGTGGCTGTTTGAAGATATGAAGAACATGATGTGCAGCAGTGCAGAGGCATTGCCTTGACTCAATCTTCATGTGCCATCTTAGTTGTCTCCAATCAAGTGAATATAGCTCCTGAAAAAAATCTAATGGGAGGGGCAAGGAGATGGCAAAAATATTTTCTCACTCAGATTGTGCTCGAGTTGGATGTCTTGCGGTCGAAGTTCGCTCTGGGCAGTGGCACTAAGCAGGAGCACCACCTCTGCTGCCTGTAATGAACACTGCAGTTAGTGGAGCTGAATGTCAGTCGTGGGCTTTAAAGTTGAATACCAAGTCAAATTACCACTCCCCTCCTCTTTTGTCATATGCCATTGGTGTGAGATTAGGGAGGGCTTTGGGCAGCACGGTAGCACAAGTGGTTAGCACTGAGGCTTCACAGCGCCAGGGTCCCAGGTTTGATTCCCCGCTGGGTCACTGTCTGTGCGGAGTCTGCACGTTCTCCCCGTGTTTGCATGGGTTTCCTCTGGGTGCTCCGGTTTCCTCCCACAGTCCAAAGACATGCAGGTTAGGTGAATTGGCCATGATAAATTGCCCTTAGTGACCAGAAAGATTTGGAGGGGTTATTCCATTACTCCTGATATTTGTGTGAGTGGTAAATAAATTATGGGCTGGAATTCTCCAGCCGTTGGGATTATCTATTCCCCGCTGGCAGCGCACCCAGGGCCGGCTCAAGGCACCGGCAACTCGGGCTGTTGCCCGGGGCGCCATGTGCTTGGGGGCGCCAGAGACTTGGGTCCCGCGCATGCGCAGTTGGGCCGGTGCCAACCAGCGCATGCGCGGTGGCCGCCCGCCCCCAGGGCGGCCCCCCGGCTCGGTCCGCCCCCCCGCTCCCCCCCCGCCCCCCTCGGGTCCGCCCCCCCGCCCCGCCCTCGGGTCCGCCCGCCCCCCGCGTGTCCGCCCCCCCGCCCCCCCCTCGGGTCCGCCCCTCCTTGGCCCCGCCCCTCCTCGGCCCCCCCCCCCCTCGGGTCCGCCCCTCCTCGGCCCCGCCACCCCTCGGCCACCCCCCCCCCCCCCCCGGCCCCCCCCCCCCCCCCCCCCCCCCCCAAGGGCGCCGAAGTTCAGCTTGCCCGGGGCGCCAGCAACCCTAGAGCCGGCGCTGAGCGCACCCCCTCCCGTGGGATTCCCAGGCAGCGTGGGGTAGCTTCAGTGGAAAATCCCACCGCCAGCGAAGGGCGTACTGCCGCGAAACATGCAGCTGGGGTACGGGAGGCCCCACCCACAGTTACAGAGAAGTTTGCTGACGGCTGTCACTCAATAGAAGAGGGAGCGTGACAGAACTGTCGCTGGCTATTTCATATCGTCACCAGATATCAAGGCTGCCATTTGGCAGTGAGCCAGCAACGCCGTGTTCTGCGAGAATGTAAAGATTAGGCAGCTTATCTTCCATATTTTTCAACACATTATTGCAGTAGAGCACCAGCAACTCACACCGAAGAGATTCTGTTACACAGCTTCTCTCAGACTCTGTCACATTAACACTGAGCTCAAAACAAAAAAACTGTGCTGCTTCAGTTGTTACACTTTCCAGTCCCCACGCAATGTGTTACTATGAGAGCACAATGAACACTTTTTGCTGTTATGTGGGAAGAAGTGTTGTAATAGTTTGAAAGTTTCCTAGTGCATGCCTAGCGTGTATCGACAGCCAGAGGCTTGCGCACAAATTAACAAAGTAATTAATTGCAGAACAGGACAGTGAGTGAGCAACCAGAAAGGACTGATTAAGTCAGTGCAGCCAGAACATGCACATGCAGCGATTAGATCCGTATCTGCAGAGCAGTGTGGTAACCAGCAGAACTAGATGCAGATTGGTAAAGGGTAGAAATGTCACTGCACTGCTGTGTGCCATTGCTTTTTATTACATGGGTGGGTGGTGGGAAATAAATATTTTTTGTTTTGTGACAAAGTTAATCGATCTGGAAGGCAGTGTCAGATTTGAGACAAGCCTTAGTTAATTCCTTGAAAGGCGGGTACTAAAAATTAAGTAAGCGGGACTCAGTGGCAACATTTCACAAACGATATATAATTGTCTGACCATACGTCCCAGAGGGTGCTGGAAGGGGGACTGGCACTAACCTGGGATATTGCCCTGAATTTCACCCTCCACCGCCGGCAGGTTTTTAGGCGGCGGTGAGCGCGAAATAGGACGTATGGGCGTACCATTGGATTCCTTGCCAACCAGCCCTCTCATTAAATTTATGCTGGGGCTGGTGAGGCCTTGAATGCGCCAACCACCCTTGCCCCAATTTAGGTGCTTAAGTGGCCAAGTATTCACCACTTAAGGGCTGTTCCCCCCCCCCCCCCCCCCCCCCCCCCCACCCCCACCCAATCTGAATTTCTGGGATGTTGGGAGAATTTCCCAGGTCTGGAGGAAGCCTGAAAATAATTGGGTTCTGGCCATGGGCAAGAAAGTGGGAGGGGCGTCTCTATCAGAAGCCCCCCACCCTTCAAATTTCTAAATCTCCCCCTTAAGTTTCGGTGGCCACTGAACCTCCCTGTCCCTCTGGCCTCTCTCTCTCTCTCTCTCTACCCCCCCCCCCCCCCCAACCCCGATCCCTTGCAATTCACCTCCCCAGGCCTTCCCTACTGTCTCCATCCTAAAATCGCAAAAATCTACCTTTCCCTGCATTCTGGAACTTCGACTCTGGTGATTGCATGAACATCCACTTCTGTCCACTGCGGCTTCTGGCACTGCAGGGTCTGGTCAATCCGATTGTCCTGCAGCTCTCTAAGGGAGGACTTCCTTCCATGTAACCCTTATTGTAGCGTGAAATGGCTGTGGGGCAGACAGTGTTGGTGGGCCAGACAGTGTTGGTGGGAATGTGTTCCATCCTGCTTCTTTGGATGGCATGACAGGAAACCCCACCATCGGAAAGGTCCTGGCCAGTGTTACAGACAGGGCAACATAGTTTGGAGAAATCCTTTAGGAAATACCTTCACAAGTGATCTGGAGTGAGGAGTCACAAGCACTGTGGGTAGACTAGCAAATAGGATAAAGCTAAGAAGCAGGTATATTTCAAAGTGAAAAGGATAACTTACGGGTGGATTATTGAGAATCGTGTAGATGAGTGGCGAATGAAATTCAGAGAGAAATGTACCTCGTATGGGGAAAAGAAAATCCTGGAACTATTTTCTTTTTAAATGAAAAAAAGAATCTATTATGAAAAAAAATGAAAGTAATCTGGAGATCCCGATAAACCTTAAACTGAACTTGTCACAACAATCACCAAGATTCTTTCCGGCTTTGCTGCGGCTGGTTGTCACAAGGCGGGTGTTGTGATCCCTGCAAAATCCCTTTTGACTTCGGCAGGACCGGAAGATCTCACCAGCAGGAGGGACTGGAAAATCCTGCCCAATGTTTACCAACAGCGAATGAAGCAACTAGCATGTTGGGGGTATTATGGAATCTGTATTGAGCCAAAATAAGGAGGTAACCTTAACCAGTTACTAAATCATCAATACAGGTAGAATGCAGTGTGCAGTTTTGATCATCACAGTTTGTCAGAAGCTCAGTCAATGTTTTTACTTGCACCAGATTGATTAATATATGGCCAAATAATGATAATACCCAGAAACTCAGTTGAAGGTTTGGGTCATTTAGTTGCACAGTCCCCATGATAGCACCAAAATGTAATTTCAGATGGAAGTCTATTAATGTTGTGTTGAATGTAAGAGATTGTCATATTTTATATTTTTTTGCAGTAATGTTATTAAAACCTGGGTTAAGATGCAGACAGACAGAATGACTGCCAGGGCGATGATTAACGTGTCATAAAAGTGAGATAATCATTGATTTGGAGGCGAGGTATTCTGATAATATATCTTGAGAGCTATTTACTTATTTACAGATAGATAGCTAATGGATTATTGTTTACATTTGAATGGCCCCTGATGGGTAGATCATTTATGAGGGGCATTATTTTGGCCCTGGCTAAACAAGTCAAGGGACATCTTGTAAGGAGAGACAAAAGAATGCATTATGCTTTGGGTACAGATTATGTAGTTAATGGGGGAAGCCAGGTCTGTCTGGAAAGCTAATAGGTCCTAGAATTATCATCTGAGCAGAGGTGTTTGAGTTTGGCCATGAAGCGTTCTTTCACCAAAGATTCTGCAGAGAGAGAAGCAAGTAGAAACCTAATTGTTAACTTTATTCACAAGTGAAAATATATTGGTTTGCTTAATTGGTATATCGTGGCAGGTTTAGGAAGTAACTTAAGGTTTTCTCCTTTACTTAAGAACTGTTGTAACTGTTAACTGTACAGCTATTTCGTTGTTGCTAATGTAGTTAATTCTGTGTTTAAATTGAAGTTTGTATTCACATAAAAGATACCTATGGGTCAGTGTTATCACTCCTGTGGTGCAGTAATATTTCCTCACAGTTTTACAAAATTCAAATGGTTGGGTCCTTGTCCGGGATCCGAACAAATAGCAGAGGAAATGAATGTTAGATACATACCAGGTATAGGCCACAGAGCCGTCACATGGAGCTCAAGCTGTTTGTGTGAGTTAGTAGAATTATGAGACTGGACTCTGTCCTTGTGTGCACCAGCCTCCATTATCCTTTATAATGTACAGTCCACAGGGGAGAGCTGCCATTGCGCCGTATTCAAAACAGTGAATTTGTTGGACTAATAAAAGCATTGCAAATTATCTTTTATACCACCTGCTCTCCTCAGTGTGCAGTTTTTTTTCCCCCTCTTCATGCAATTTTTAATATTTAAGCAATATCCAGACTCTGGGCCCTGGTCTCTAGGGCTCTGTTACAAACACTAAAACACCACTTACACCAATAGACATTCCTGTTAAGGTTTGGTATTAAACGCTGGACAGCTCAATTTGTTCAAGGTCAGCTCAAACATAAAACAGGTCAGGTCTCATTGCTCCTTATTTACTGTCCCAGCTAAATGGCAATCTACCTCCTTTCCTCAAGCTGCCGATGTCAGTCCATATTGTCACTGTGGTGATACAGAGGTGAAGTTAGGGCAACAAAACTGATTCCTGCCAATGATCATGGCACACGCTACAGCCATCACCAACTCAGCCACTGTGTACAGTTGCAACATCATCACAAAGGTCAGTGGTGTCCAAGGCCGGTGTGATCCATAATAATAATCATAATAAACCAGTGGATGATATAATGACATGGACTACGCCTGTTATTCCCCAGTCCTGCTGTGACAGCACTGACAACATTTGCTGCAAATATAATCTTCACCTTGAACGAGTTTGATACACCCTTAATCTCAGGTGACAGTGCTCCCGAAATAATGTACCATATCCCCATCCAGAAGGGTGTTGCAAGATTTGCTTCTATATTCTGTACGGCAAAGAAGGGAACACCAAATGTCACCTGGATTACTCCTAGCATTATCTGAGTGACTCCTAAGGACCTCAGTTCTCACTTAAATCTTGTGACGTCATGGTAGATTCTCTTGATCTCGAACTGAAAGCTTGAATGAAGACGCAACTCCCATGCTGCACTCTATGGCAAGTAAAGGGGAAATAAATATGAGAGCGTGTTGTGTAAAAGATGGCCTGAATCTCCAGATCTTGAGTTGCAGTAAGGTCAATAAATGGTTGTGTAGCAGGTTCCCTGGAAGTACATTAATATTGTATGCATGAAAGCTCTTTGTATGGTGCCACAGATTGCTTTGATTCTGTTGCGCTCCACACTATTTTTCTGCTCCAGTCTCGCTCTGAGATCAATGCATTAAAAACTTCATTGCACAGGGCTGCGATGAGAAGCTCCTTTCATATAGAAATAATTTTCACACATAAAATACATCAGTTTATGCTTGTCCACTTGGCACAGAGAACTCCTTCCTTCCCTCAGTCGGCAGTACATCTTACACAAGTGCAACGTCATTTTCTGTTCATGCTGAAGCTAACATGACTGATTAGAGGGAAACATATCCATGGGTTTTTCAAATGGCTGATTCTCTGCCAGCATGTTAACTTTGAACACCGATGGCTAGACTGCCTCTGTGAACATTACTTAGCAACCAATGTCTCATTTTAATTGGAAGGTCTCTACCCCAGCAGAGTGGATTTCATCCTACCAAGCTCTGATATACTCCAACATAATGTCTGTACTCCTCAAAGATGTAAAACATCTCAGACAAATTAGAAAGCATAACCGACAAATGGTCCAGCCGTAAAAGGCTCAATTTCGGAGAAATACCCATGCGTCAAACTCGAATGACACGAAATTCCGGTTATGGTGACCAATCCGGCTGGCAGAATAAAACCCCAATACCTGTGATAATCCTAAATTCCACGCTGTTAACCCCTCATTACCTGAACTTGTCTGAGCTTGTCATATGACCGTGCCGACCAATCAAAGCTGAGCTACACCATACAATAATGCAAAATCATGGAGCACAAGGCAAACTATCATATAGAACATAGAACAGTACAGCACAGAACAGGCCCTTCGGCCCTCGATGTTGTGCCGAACAATGATCACCCTACTCAAACCCACGTATCCCCCCTATACCCGTAACCCAACAATCCCCCCCTTAACATTACTTTTTTTTTAGGACACTACGGGCAATTTATCATGGCCAATCCACCTAACCCGCACATCTTTGGACTGTGGGAGGAAACCGGAGCACCCGGAGGAAACCCACGCACACACGGGGAGGACGTGCAGACTCCGCACAGACAGTGACCCAGCCGGGAATCGAACCTGGGACCCTGGAGCTGTGAAGCATTTATGCTAACCACCATGCTACCGTGCTGCCGATATCGTTATCGTGCTGATATCGTTTGACATCAGGCTCTCCCCTGTGAAACGGTGTGAGTGCGGCTAAATCAGTGAGGAAGTTAAAAATATTGTTGACTGGAGAGAAGGTGAAATTGGTGCAGCAAGTGGAAAACATGGCAGAAACATAATAATCTTTATTGTCACAAGTAGGCTTACATTAACACTGCAGTGAAGTTACTGTGAAGAGCCCCTAGTCACCACATTCCGGCGCCTGTTTGGGTACACTGAGGGAGATTTCAGAATGTCCAATTCACCTAACAAGCACCTCTTTCGGGACTTGTGGGAGGAATCCGGAGCACCCGGAGAAAAACCCACGCAGACACTGGGAGAACTTGCAGACAGTGATCCAAGGCGGGAATCGAACCCAGGTCCCTGGTGCTAACCACTGTGCTACCATGCCACCCCAACTCTGCATGAAGCAGAGAGTGGACATCGCCTGTGAGAGGCCAGCATAGAAATTCTAGCTGAGACAACCAGTGGTGACTGAGGTGAACTGTGTCCTACTCTGGACAACAGAACGGACAGATGATGCCATCATAGGTGCTGTATGCTCTTCATCTGAGGATGCCGACGAATGCCTGCCCATGTGCACACCCAGCTGTTACCCTGTCTGATGCCACAAAGGCCATTGAGACGCTCTGGAAGCTTGCATTGCAACATGGGAACACCGGAAACATGGCGAACTGTATCATGCACGTCCAAAACCAGCTTGCTGAGCAGAAAAATGTAACAGAGGTTTTCTCAAGCTATCTCCAGGCATTTTCCAATGCAAAGCTCCAGCCTTTTACAAGGCCAGGCCATTATAAAGTGAACAAAGTGAATAAAGACTTTTTCACACATTTACAGCTTTGCTGTGTTTTCATTTAGCTTTTGAATCTGTTGTTTTGACATAGACAGCAGTTGTAAGCATTGGGGGATATGGTTGTGTAGTGGTAATGCTCCTGGACTTGTAACCTAGAGGCCCAGGCTATTGCTCTGAGGTCATGGGTTCAAATCCCACCACATACAACAGCTGATGGAATTTGAACTCTATTCATAAAATCTGAAATTTAAAAGCTAACCTCAGTAATGGTGACCATGGAACTGTTAACATTTGTTTTAAAAACCCACCTGATTCACTAATGTCCTTTAGGGAAGGATATTTGCATTCATTCCCTCGTCTGGCCTATGTGTAACTACAGGCCAATCACAATCTGATTGACTATTAACTGCCCTTTGAATTGGTCTAGCGAGCTTCAAGGGTAATTAAGGATGAGCAACAAATGCTGGAGCAATGCCCACATCCCCCGAAAGAATAAATAAAGAATATCAGGTTACAGACAGATGTATTGAGATGGGAATGGGTCACCCTTGGCTATCATGAATCAGAGAATCAGAGAATCCCTCAAGTGCAAAAGGAGGGTTATTCGGCCCATTGAGTCTGCACTGACACTCCGAAAGTGCAGCCTACCGGGCCCAATCCCCAACCCATTAACCTTTGGACACTTAAGCACGGCCAATCCACCTAACCTTGCACATCCTTGGACTGTGGGAGAAAACTGGAGCACTCGAAGGAAACCCATGCAGACACGGGGAGAACATGTAAACTCCACACAGTCACCTGAATAAACCCAGGTCCCTGGCACTGTGAAGCAGCAGTGCTAAATACTGTGCCACCATGCCGCCTAGAAGGTTCACTTGGCACCAATTTGTGTTCAGGTGCCCTGAGATTTGACTCTTCAGGATTTCACTAGATTACTGAATTACAGAACCACAATATAACATCCCTTTAATGGCCCAAACAAGCTTATCAGTGTGAAGGTAGGCAATCTTCCTTCAGAATGATGAAGACAGGCACAGGTTCGGCCCATTAGTGTGTGATTCAAGTTTGCTTTTTTTGTGCACCGTGGGTTGATTGTAGTTAAGAATTAAGCGATGATTTGTTCTTCCATTTAGTGCAAATGTGACATGCAGAGACATGAAATAACAGCACGGTCATTTTGTTGATAGGAAATGCGGCTGACTTACAGACGCAGGAAGACCAGTTTGTTCTGGTTTAGGCAGAGAAACCTTGATAGCTACCTATACACTCTGACTGACTGAGCCAGTGACTTGGAAAACCTCGGGCAATAACGACACATTTCTGTGCTTTCAGTAGCTTCTTATTTAGGTCAAGCAGAGGCCACACAGACTCTGGAGAAACAAAACGCAGGCATCTGCACAATATGAAACAGAAGGAGGGAATAGATTTGACTTAGGGCCCAAAAAATGCACCCAAGTCTGCAGAGGGACTGAGCCCTCAGCCTTGGGCTTCAGGTCAAAGCCACTAGAGAGAACCATCGACATAAGTGGGTGTCCCGGCCGCAGCTCGTCAATTGGGGAGGACAGGAAATTGATTGCCTCAAACTTTGCGGAGTGGGAAAACTGAACCCCTGTGGGTGTGGGAGAGCTGTGGGCTGGATAGAGATGGAGATTATGTAGGGGTGGTGAAGGCGGCCTTCAATGAGTCAATAGTGGGACCGGGTTGCTGATGGGCTCTGGGAAGGCACTTTACGTTAGCCACTTAAGACCAGCTGAAGGAGCCGCGCAGTGCCTGTTGCAGTGTAGGCCGTCGGTGCACGTTGTCCCCTAATTTGCACCTGAATGTTATCAATCGGATCCTACCCCTGCCTGGAGGAATGTGATTTTCCTCTTTCAGCAGTTTTACGCTTGTTTCATTCTCTGAATGTGGCATCAAATTGCTCTTGTTGTGGATGAAGTGGTCAAGGCACCCCATCCCCAGCTTTCAAATGCTAGCAGGCAAGTGTGAGATTATTTTTCCCAAAGGCTGATCCTGAGTTAGTTGCAATACTGAATCCAAACAAGGTAATTTATCAGAGTCTGTGTGTCTTTGGGTGCATTTCCAAGGATTACCTAACAAAACATAGATTTAAAAAACCAAGGGTCTGCACCTGACATATTGTCCTGTCAAGTGCTGCTGGGCCCGATGCCTGTTTCCAGCATTGTCTGTCTTTTCCTCAGATCCTCAAAGTTCTCAGTATCCTTAACATTTTTTCACCTGTCTCCCCCCACCCCCATCCCAAAAAAAATCCTTAAAATGTCTTTTGTTTGAAAGCTTTTAATTTGGAAAAGAACAATTGACAATAACAAAGCGAAAAGTAAAATACTGCCAATACCTGGAAATCAGGAATAAAAACCCAAAGTGCTGGGAAAATTGTCAGGCAGCATCTGTGGAGCGAGAAAAAGGTAACGGGCTGGATTTTACGAGGTGCTGGATTTCCCAGGCTCCTTCACCTCTCCCACAGGCTAAAAAGTCATTGAGGGGAACACCGGCTGTCTCGCAGCCTTTTTCCGGACGATTTGGCTGTTAACAAGTACGAGGTGGGATTTCTGCCACTCGAGAAAAGAGAAGTCCCACCTGAAGAGAGCTATCTGCCAACGAGCGGCGGCCTACCCTCCAGCAACCCGCCAAGGGAAATCTGTTGGGCTGGCCGCTTAGAGTGAGCCTCTCCCGTGGCTGATTCAATCTCGAAGGCAGTGATGTGAGGTCCTTAAGTGGACATTAATTGTCCCCTCTTCAGGGCTTCAATAGGCCCACTGCTGTGCAAACCACCTGGTGCCACCTCCGCCTATGTTATAATTGCAGTGAGCACCGGGTGGGAGTGGGAAGGTGATGTTCAGGCCGCTCTCTGAATGTGGCAAAACTCACCGCACCTGCTTCAATCCAGTCCAATTTGATCCGGCCCAATATTTCACTCTGCGATCCTTCATCAGAACAACAGCAATGATCTTAATATGTGGTTAAATACTTCTGAGCAGTTCACGTTTTCAATTCTTGGAGGCAGAATGGGGAAGTCGCTAATATGTTGGTTTGAAATCGTGGTGGTTGATATGAATGTATCAGTGCCCTCATTCTATTTATCAACTATTCCAACAAAGGCATTAAGCTGTTTCACCCTCTAGAGGAGGCAGTGGCATAGTGGTATTGTCCTGGGCAGGGACTCAGGGTAATACTCTAGGGGACCCAGGTTCGAATCCCACCATGATATATGGTGAAATTTGAAATCACTAAAAATTTGGAACTAAAGGCTTAACAAAGAGAACAAAGAAAAAGTACAGCACAGCCTGCGCCGATCCAGATCCTCTATCTAAAACTGTCGCCTATTTTCTAAGGATCTGTATCCCCCTGCTCCCTGCTCATTCATGTATCTGTTTAGATACACCTTAAATGATGCTATCATGCCTGCCTCTACCACCTCCGCCGGCAATGCGTTCCAGGCACCCACCACCCTCTGAGTAAAGAACTTTCCACGCATTTCTCCCTTAAACTTTTCCCCTCTCACCTTGAACTCGTGACCCCTAATAATTGAGTTCCCCCACTCTGGGAAAAAGCTTCTTGCTCTCCACCCTGTCTATACCTCTCATGATTTTGTAGACCTCAATGATGTCCCCCCCTCAACCTCCGTCTTTCTAATGAAAATAATCCTAATCTACCCTGTCTCTCTTCATAGCTAGCGCCCTCCATACCAGGCAACATCCTGGTGCACCTCCTCTGCATCTTCTCCAAAGCATCCACATCCTTTTGGTAATGTAGCGACCAGAATTGTATGCAGTATTCCAAATGTGGCCGAACCAAAGTCTTATACAAATGTAACATGACCTGCCAAATTTTGTACTCAATATCCCTTCCGATGAAGGAAAGCATGCCGTGTGCCTTCTTGACCACTCTATCGACCTGCGCTGCACCTTCAGGGTACAATGGACCTGAACTCCCAGACCTCACTGTACATCAATTTTCCCCAGGACTTTTTCATTTACCGTATAGTTCGCTCTTAAATTGGATCTTCCAAAATGCATCACCTCGCATTTGCCCGGTTGAACTCCATCTGCCATTTCTCTGCCCAACTCTCCAATCTATCTATATTCTGCTGTATTCTCTGACAGTCTCCTTCACTATCTGCTACTCCACCAGTCTTAGTGTCATCTGCAAACTTGCTAATCAGACTACCTATACCTTCCTCCAGATCATTTATGTATATCACAAACAACAGTGGTCCAGCACGGATCCCTGTGGAACACCACTGGTCACAGTTCTCCATTTTGAGAAACTCCCTTCCACCACTACTCTCTGTCTCCTGTTGCCCAGCCAGTTCTTTATCCATCTAGCTAGTACACCCTGGACCCCATGAGACTTCACTTTCTCCATCAGCCGACCATGGGGAACCTTATCAAATGCCTTACTGAAGTCCATGTATATGACATCTGCAGCTCTTCCTTCATCAATCAACTTTGTCACTTCCTCAAAGAATTCTATAAAGTTGGTAAGACATGACCATCCCTGCACAAAACCATATTGCCTATCACTGATAAGCCCATTTTCTTCCAAATGGGAATAGATCCTATCCCTCAGTATCTTCTCCAGCAGTTTCCCTACCACTGACATCATGCTCACTGGTCTATAATTACCTGGATTATCTCTGCGACCCTTCTTAAACAAGTGGACAACATTAGCAATTCTCCAGTCCTCCGGTACCTCACCCATGTTCAAGGATGCTGCAAAGATATCTGTTAAGGCCCCAGCTATTTCTTCTCTCACTTCCCTCAGTAACGTGGGATAGATCCCATCCGGACCTGGGGACTTGTCCACTTTAATGCCTTTTAGAATACCCAACACATCTTCCCTCCTTATGCCGACTTGACCTAGAGTAATCAAACATCTATCCCTAACCTCAACATCCGTCATGTCCCTCTCCTCGGTGAACACTGATGCAAAGTACTCATTAAGAATCTCATCCATTTTCTCTGACTCTGTTGCTCGTTTTACTGGAGTGTATTAACACGCCTCCGTTTAAAGGCCATGTGCTTAACACTACTATGGCTCTGTGTATGTAATTATGCTCAGCAGTCGCCAGGTGCCGTATTTAGACACCTCACAAGTATATCAAGGTCAGGTTCAAAGTAATAAATCTGTACACCGATTAGTAAGTCCAAACGATTGATATTTATTATAACAAATATAATAAATACACATGCATATGCTAAAGAGACTAACTTACTTCTAATACTAAACAACTAAAATACTTATCTAGACAGGAACAGTCAAGGTCAGGGAGCAAGGCCTTCGTCCCGTTCTTGGTCTGCAACTCTCAGGTACTTAAAGTTGTCAGGGTCTAGCAAAGTCTGGATCACGTAGCGATCGTTGTAGTGGCACTTACAGTTCGATGGCTGATGGCTCAACGGCTGGTGATGGAACTGGAGTCAGGATGCGATGTATCAGCAAAGCGGAGCCGGAGCGACAAAACAGATCGAACCATGTGCGGGGTCTACTTTTATAGTCCCTAGAAGTCCGTGCCCCTTCGGGGCGGGCCTTTTACCTGCCATGTATCGATTGGGCCTTTCCCAATCGATATCTTCTAAACCCCCCAATCTGAGGGTCGTTTCTCGATGGGTGGGCTGTCCCTATGGTTCTTTGTGTTGGATACAGTGGTGCCGTTCTGTCTGGGCGTCTACTCAAAAGTATCCGTTCATACTTAAATGTTTCTATTGTGTGGAGTCTGGATCTGGATCACCTCATTACTATGTAGATCTTGTTGCCATTTACATCTTTGGCTGGGACTCTGCACCTGGCCACAAACTGGTTTCTGTACGTGCAGAATGCTAATTAGTCTTCTGCAAACTGCTTGTCCTTGCTAAGACTGGTTTTTCCCTGCAGCCTTAGCAGTTCTCCATTTTGTAGCCCAGTGTCCATCTTAGGTGGCTACAACTCCACGCATAACTTTCCTCCTTTGTCCTTGAGTGGGCCAACCCTTTCTCTAGTTACCATCTTGCTCCTTATATGTGAATAAAAGGCTTTGGGATTTTCCTTAACCTTGTTTGCTAAAAATATTACATGACCCCTTTTAGCCCTCTTGATTCCTCGTTTCAGATTAGTCCTACATTCCCGATATTCTTCCAAAGCTTCATCTGTCTTCAGTCGCCTAAACCTTACGTATGCTTCCTTTTTCCTCTTAGCTAGTCTCACAATTTCACCTGTCATCCATGGTTCCCTAATCTTGCCATTTCTATCCCTCATTTTCACAGGGACATGTCTGTCCTGCACTCTAATCAACCTCTCTTTAAAAGCCTCCCACATATCAAATGTGGATTTACCTTCAGACAGCTGCTACCAATCCACATGATGACAATTGTCGTAAAATCTAACACCCTTATCGGCCGTCCTCATCTCGTCTGGCTGGGTGACTCTTAAGTGCTCGCCACTCAGTTGTATCAAACCGTGTAAAAAGACAAAAAGGAATGAAACCAGATGGACCACCCAGCATTGGCTAAGACAACGGAAACAACAATGGAAATCTGAACTCTGTTGGTCCTTGCTAACATCTG
The DNA here is from genome assembly GCF_902713615.1 of Scyliorhinus canicula. Taxonomy (NCBI): domain Eukaryota; kingdom Metazoa; phylum Chordata; class Chondrichthyes; order Carcharhiniformes; family Scyliorhinidae; genus Scyliorhinus; species Scyliorhinus canicula. The sequence continues at coordinate 24,060,607 of NC_052159.1, forward strand.
GAGGGTAATGCAAAAATTGTGAGAGCTGTTTGCAAGCTAGTCAAACAACAGCCCAACATAGTTATAGTTAAGGAATCATATCTTACAGAGACTGTCCAGACATCACAGTGGTATAGAGTCGGGTGAGAGTTGCCCTGGGTGTCCTCAGCATCAACTACATTTTTATTTTTAAAAATTCATTTACAGGATGCGGATGTCGCTGGTTAGGCTAACATTTATTGCCCATCCCTAGTTGCTCTTCAGAAGATGGTGATGAGTTGCCTTCTTGAACTGCTGCATTCCTTGATGTGTAGGTACACCAGCTATTAGGGAGGGAGTTCCTGGATGTTTCCCCAGTGACAGTGAAGGAGCGGCAAACTATTTCCAAGTTAGGGTGCTGAGTGACTTGGAGGGGAACCTCCAGGTGGTAGGGTTTTCAGGCATCTGCTGTTCTTGTCTATCTATATGAAAGTGGCCATGAGTTTGGAAGGTGTTCTCTAAGGAGCCTTGGTAAGATGCTTCTTGTAGATGGTACACGTGGCTGCCACTGTTCGTCAGTGGCGGAGGGATTAAATGTTTGTGGAAGGGGGGGAAATAAACCGGACTGCTTTGTCCTGGATGGTGTTGAGCTTCTGGAGTGTTGTAGGAACTGCACTCAGCCAGGCAAGTGGAGAGTATTCCATTACACTCCTGACTTGTGCCTTGTCGATGGCGGACAGGCTTTGGGAGGCCTTTGACCTGCCCTGGTAGCCACAGCATTAATACGGCTAGTCCAGTTCAGTTGCTGATCAATGGTAACCCCCCCAGATGCTGATTGTGGGGATTCAGCGATGTCAGTGCCATTGACTGTCAAGGGACGATGGTTGGATCCTCTCTTGTAGAAGATGGTCATTGCCTGGCACTTGTGTTGCGTGAATGTAAATTGCCACTTGTCAGCCTAGGCCTGGATATTGTCCAAGTCGTGCTGCATTTGGACATGGACATTGTGCAGTCATCCACAAACATCCCCGCTTCTGACCTTATGATGGAAGGGAGGTCATTGATAAAGCAGCTGAAGATGGCTGGGCCTTGGACACTCCCCTGAGGAACTCCTGCAGTGATGTCCTGGAGTTGAGATGACCACTAGAACAATCTTCCTTTGTGCCAGGTATGACTCCAACCAGCGGAGAGTTTTCCCCCTGATTCCCCTCGACTCCAGTTTAGCTCGGGCTCCTTGATGCCATACCCGGTCAAATACTGCTTTGATATCAAGGGCAGTCACTCTCACCTCAACTCTAGCATTCAGCTCTTTTGTCCAAGTTTAAACCAAGGCTGTAAAGAGGTCAAGAGCTGAGTGACCGTGGTGGAACCCAAACTGAGCGTCTGTGAGCAGGTTATTGCTGAGTAAGTGCCATTTGATAGCACTGTTGATGACTCCTTCCATCGCTTTGCTGATGATGGAGAGTAGACTGATAGAGCAGTAATTGCCTGGGTTGGATTTGGTGTTTTTTTGTGTGCAGGACACATCTGGGCAATTTTCCACATTAACATAGAACATAGAACGATACAGCGCAGTACAGGCCCTTCGGCCCTCGATGTTGCACCGACATGGAAAAAAAAAACTAAAGGCCATCTAACCTACACTATGCCCTTATCATCCATATGCTTATCCAATAAATTTTTAAATGCCCTCAATGTTGGCGAGTTCACTACTGTTGCAGGTAGGGCATTCCACGGCCTCACCACTCTTTGCGTAAAAAACCCACCTCTGACCTCTGTCCTATATCTATTACCCCTCAATTTAAGGCTATGTCCCCTCGTGCTAGCCACCTCCATCCGCGGGAGAAGGCTCTCGCTGTCCACCCTATCTAACCCTCTGATCATTTTGTATGCCTCTATTAAGTCACCTCTTAACCTTCTTCTCTCTAACGAAAACAACCTCAAGTCCATCAGCCTTTCCTCATAAGATTTTCCCTCCATACCAGGCAACATCCTGGTAAATCTCCTCTGCACCCGTTCCAAAGCTTCCACGTCCTTCCTATAATGAGGCGACCAGAACTGTACGCAATACTCCAAATGCGGCCGTACCAGAGTTTGGTACAGCTGCATCATGACCTCATGGCTCCGGAACTCAATCCCTCTACCAATAAAGGCCAACACACCATAGGCCTTCTTCACAACCCTATCAACCTGGGTGGCAACTTTCAGGGATCTATGTACATGGACACCGAGATCCCTCTGCTCATCCACACTACCAAGAATTTTACCATTAGCCAAATATTCCGCATTCCTGTTATTCTTTCCAAAGTGAATCACCTCACACTTCTCCACATTAAACTCCATTTGCCACCTCTCAGCCCAGCTCTGCAGCTTATCTATGTCCCTCTGTAACCTGCAACATCCTTCCGCACTGTCTACAACTCCACCGACTTTAGTGTCGTCTGCAAATTTACTCACCCATCCTTCTGCGCCCTCCTCTAGGTCATTTATAAAAATGACAAACAGCAACGGCCCCAGAACAGATCCTTGTGGTACGCCACTCGTAACTGAACTCCATTCTGAACATTTCCCATCAACTACCACTCTCTGTCTTCTTTCAACTAGCCAATTTCTGATCCACATCTCTAAATCACCCTCAATCCCCAGCCTCCGTATTTTCTGCAATAGCCGACCGTGGGGAACCTTATCAAACGCTTTACTGAAATCCATATACACCACATCAACTGCTCTACCCTCGTCTACCTGTTCAGTCACCTTCTCAAAGAACTCGATAAGGTTTGTGAGGCATGACCTACCCTTCACAAAACCATGCTGACTATCCCTAATCATATTATTCCTATCTAGATGATTATAAATCGTATCTTTTATAATCCTCTCCAAGACTTTACCCACCACAGACGTTAGGCTCACCGGCCTATAGTTACCGGGGTTATCTCTACTCCCCTTCTTGAACAAAGGGACCACATTTGCTATCCTCCAGTCCTCTGGCACTATTCCTGTAGCCAATGATGACCTAAAAATCAAAGCCAAAGGCTCAGCAATCTCTTCCCTGGCTTCCCAGAGAATCCTAGGATAAATCCCATCCGGCCCCGGGGACTTATCTATTTTCACCTTGTCCAGAATTGCCAACACTTCTTCCCTACGCACCTCAATGCCATCTATTCTAATAGCCTGGGTCTCAGCATTCTCCTCCACAATATTATCTTTTTCTTGAGTGAATACTGACGAAAAGTATTCATTTAGTATCTCGCTTATCTCCCACATTGCTGGGTAGATGCCAGTGTTGTAGCCAAACTGGAACAGCTTGGCTCGGGGTGTGGCAAGTTCTGGAGCACAAATCTTCAGTACTATTGCCGGGATATTGTCAGGGCCTTTTCAGTATCCAGTGCCTTCAGCCATTTCTTGATATCACTTGGAGTGAATTGTATTGGCTGAAGACTGACATTTGTGATGCTGGGGATCTCCGGAGAAGAATGAGATGGATCATCCGCTTGGCACTTCTGGTTGAAGATTGTTGCAAATGCCTCAGCCTTGTCTTTTGAACATACATGCTGGGCTCCTCCATCATTGAGAATGGGGATATTTGTGAAGCCTCCTCCTCCAGTGAGTTGTTCAATTTTCCGCCACCATTCACGGCTGGATGCGGCAGGACTACCGAGCTTAGACCTGATGTGCTTGTTGTGGAATCACTTAGCTCTGTCAATTACTTGCTGCTTCTGCTGTTTGGCACTCAAGTAGTTCTGTGTTGCAGCTTCACCAGGTTGACGCCTCATTTTACGGCATGCCTGATGTTGCTCCTGGCACGCTCTCCTGCACTCTTCATTGAACCAGGGTTGATCCCCTGGCTTGGTGGTAATGGTAGACTGGGGAATATGCCAGGCTATGAGGTTGCAGATTGTGGTTGAATACAATTCTGCTACTGCTAATGGCCCACAGCACCTCATGAGTGCCCAGTCTTGAGTTGCGAGGTCTGTTCGAAGTCTATCCCATTTAGCACGGTGCTGGTGCCACACAACACGATGGAGGGTATCCTCCATGTGGCCTCATGAGGTCTCATGGATCAGATCAAACATGGGCAAGGATACCTGCTAATTGCCCTGTACCGCCTCCCTCCCCCACCCCGTATCACCCCCCACCCCACACACACTCCCTTCAGTTGATGAATCGGTAGCCCTCTGTGTTGAACACCATTTGGAGGAAGCACTTAGGGTGACAAGGGGGTAGAATATACTCTGGGTGGGGACTTCAATGTTTATCACCAAGATTGACTCAACAGCACCACTGCAGCCCAAGCTGCGGCCATAAAGGGCATAGCTGCAAGACTGGATCTTCAGCAGGTGGTGAGAGAACCAGCAAGAGGGAAAAACATACTAGCCCTCATCCTCACCAACCTGCCTGCTGCAGATGCATCTATCCATGATAGTATCAGTACACGTGACCACCGCACAGTCCTTGTGGAGACAAAATTGCATCTCCTCTCAGTGGTGAGAGTGACCTCCCTTGACATCAAGGCAGTAAATGACCAAGTTTGACATCAAGGAATCATGGAAAAACTGGAGTCAATGGCAATAAGTGGGAAAACCCTCCATTGGTTGGAGTCATACCTGGCACCAAAGGAAGATAGTTGTGGTTGTTGAAGGTCAGTCCTCTCAGTCCCAGGACATCACTGCAGGAGTTCCTCAGAGTAGTGTCCTTGGCCCAATCGTTTTTAGCTGCTTCATCAATGACTTTTCTTCCATCAAAAGGCCAGAAGTAGGGCTGTTTGCAGATGATTACACAATGTTTAGTATCATTTGTGACAAAGACACTGAAGCAGACCATGTCCAAAGGTAGCAAGACTAATCCCGCCCCCGCCATGTCCCGGATTCTCCGCCCCCCCGAGATTCAGTGGAGGCGGGAATCGCGCCGCGCTGGTCGGCAGGCCCCCCGCGGCGATTCTCCGGCCCGCGATGGGCCGAAGTCTTGCCACTGACAGGTCTCTCCCGCCGGCATGGATTAAACCACCTACCTGACCGGCGGGATTGGCGGCGCGGGCGGACTCCGGGGTCCTGGGGAGGGGGGGGGCGCGGGGTGATCTGACCCCGGGGGTGCCCCCACGGTGGCCTGGCACACGATCGGGGCCCACCGATCGGCGGGCAGGCCTGTGAAGCCGGCGAAGTCCGTTCGGCCCCGGCTGGCGTGGCGCCAAAGGCCGTTCACACCAGCTGGCGGAGTGGGAACCACTCCAGCGCGGGCCTAGCCCCTCAATGTGAGGGCTTGGCCCCTAAAGGTGCAGAGAATTCCGCACCTTTGGGGCGGCCCCACGCCAGAGTGGTTCACGCCACTCCGACATGTCGGGACCCCCCGCCCCGCCGGGTAGGGGAGAATCCCGGCTCTGGTCAATATTCAGGCTTGGGCAGACAAGTGGCAAGTTATATTTGCGGCATACAAGTGCCAGGCAATGACAAGTGAGAATCTAACTGTCCAATGGTCACTCCTTGACATTCAATGGCATTACCATCACTGAATCCCCAACAATAATCTCCTGGGGGTGGGATTGACCAGAAACTGAACTGGACTAACCACATTAATACTGTGGCTGCAATAGCAGGTCAGAGATTAGGAATCCCATGGCGAGCCACTCACCTTCTGAATCCCCAAAACCTGTCCAAGGCACAATTCAAGTTTGTGATGGAATACTCTCCACTTGCCTGCATTAGCGCAGCTCCAACAACACTCATGAAGTTTAACACTATCCAGGATAAAACAGCTCACTTGATTAACACCCTATTCACAAAGATTCAGTCCCTCCACCACTAATGCACAGCTGCAGCCGTATGTTGCATCTACTTTTTGTTTTATTTCACTTTTTAAAAATGTTTCCAATTAAGGGGCAATTTAGCGTGGCCAATCCACCTACCCTGCAGATCTTTGGGTTGTGGGGGAAGACTCAGGCAGGCATGGGGAGAAAGTGCAGTGACCCAGGTCCTCAGTGCTGTGAGTGTGTACCATTTACAAGAGGCACTGCAGGAACTCATCAGGATTCTTTCGGCAGCCCCTTCCAAAAATATGACCATCTCGAAGGACAAGGGCAGCAGACACATGGGAACACCCACCACTTGGAAGTTCCCCTTCAAGCCACTCACCATCCTGACTTGGAACTATATCGCCATTCCTTCGCTGTCGCTGAATTGAAATCCTGCAACTCCTTTCCTAATGATGAACCATCAATCGAACGCGAGACGAGTTGCTGTACAAAAGTTAGGCTTTAATAAGCTAGAAGTTAGCCCTGCGGTCGACTACAGTAAATGGACGACCGCCGGGCGTTCTGGGTATTTATACCTCGCTCTGGAGGCGGGGTTAACTCAGCCTCTCGACCAATCGGGGAGCCGTCACATGACTGGTCTCAACCAATCGGTCGAGAGGCACATGACCGACCAGGGCCAATGGTAAGCCAGTGTTCTGCACCAATGGCAGACAGCTATGCAAATCATACCACCACACCTAACAGCACTGTGGGTGTACCTGCACCACATGGACTGCAGCGGCTTAAGCAGGCAGTACACCACCACCTTCTCAAGGCAGTTAGGGATAGGCCTAACCAGTGATGCCCACATCCCATTATTGAATTTAAAAAATCCACCATTATTAATTTAATCTTGTGCATTTTCAACAATTTTGTTTTTACTGAGGTCTTGTATGTTACTCCTCAACTCCTACAAAGCCTTCACCTGACTCAGTTTAAGGAGTACTGGGACAGAAACATTCATACATATCATTCAGTGAGAGGAGAGTTGAGTTAGCATATCCATGGGCAAAGGCAGCACCTCAAATCGACTGAACTTAAATTGCAATTGAATTACCTACACGCCACCATCCTGAGTTAGCTCCTCTGGTGCCAACATATTCCTCGATTTCCTTTTCTGATTGGATGAAATGACCAATAAAGCAATTCAGCAGTGGAAAGTGCTTTCTGTGGAAAACTGTGATTACCTTTGGGGACTTTTACAGCGTGTGCCACGCAGATGACCCAGTGCAGTCAATAAATCATTCATTAGAGCATGTCAGCTGATCCTCAGTCCAGGTGCTGGACTAATGGTGTATCTGGTAGGCGACTGCGATTCATCAGCATGTTTCTTTGGCCTTTTGTGTAGACCAGGTATCAGCAAGTTTAATCTGAGGTAAGCTCGTGTGCATTATTGAATATTTCATCAGAGCCTATCAGGAAAATATTGACTGGAAGCACCTAGATGATTTGCCTTTCAGATTTTATTTCTGAGTGATTCAGTAACTGAGTCTGTGTAAAGAGCTCCATTTAAAATGTTCCATATATATATACATATAATGTAAAATATGCATGTGCGAGTTTAGCAGTTACAATATCAGTTACATGTAGGTTCAGTCACAAAGGAGCATTCAATGTTAATGGTCTTTCACATGAACGGATTATTAATACCTCAATGAAAACTACATTTGTTCTGTTCTACACGACTCATCATTTTCAAGTTAAATGCACTCTTGGGGCAGAGTCCCTGTCGAGAGTTTGGCGATGGGGATATTTGATCAGGCAGGGGTGTATGGTTGGTGACCCCTTTTGCCTTACCCCAATTAAGCCCTTAAACTGCCTCCGAGTTTTGTTAGAATAAGGTTAATTTTCTCAGCCACCGCATTTATAGAAAGTGTGGCTCTGGTGTTTCAGAGCACGCACCACATCCATGATGGTGACCATTTTGCGCTTGGCGTGCTCGGTGTAGGTGACCAACGAATAGCTGGAGAACTCCAGCCCACATCCACGATCGCATTCTCCAGCAAAACCTTCAGCACCCCAAGGGTGTCCTCGTAGATCAATCGGAAATCCACTTGACCCCACCACGACAAGCCAGGCGGCGGATGCTTAGTTTGGCGATACCCTGAATGTTATCACAATGTCCTTTGCGGTGCCGCTTTGCTCTTCCATTTCCCTGTCCTTGGCTGCCTCGTCTTCTGCCAACTGCTGTGATTCAGTAACTGAGTCTGTGTAAAGTTTTGTGAGTCTGCTGAGTCTGCACAAGTTTACTGAGTCTGCACATCCTCCCCGTGTGTGCGTGGGTTTCCTCCGGGTGCTCCGGTTTCCTCCCACAGTCCAAAGATGTGCAGGTTAGGTGGATTGGCCATGATAAGTTGCCCTTAGTGTCCAAAATTGCCCTTAGTGTTGGGTGGGGTTACTGGGTTATGGGGATAAGGTGGAGGTGTTGACCTTGGGTAGGGTGCTCTTTCCAAGAGCCAGTGCAGACTCGATGGGCCGAATGGCCTCCTTCTGCACTGTAAATTCTATCTATGTATGCTGCCTTTTGTCCCCACTGTCAACTGAGTCCCTTAAATGGAAAATTAATGTCCAGTTCAGGGCCTCATCCCTTTGCCGTTGGGTGTTCACCCGTCGTTGGACAGGGGACTTGCCATACCGGAGCTCAGAAAACAAAATCTGTCAGGGTTGCTTGTGGGTTTCCTCTGTGGGTGAGCGGGTCCTCCATTTAAAGGCACCTGTGTGACCTGGCATCAGCAAAGGGGATGGTGGCTAGGATCCAGCCCCACATCCTTGCTGCTGATCCCCCGTCCTGTTCCGTCACCCCCCCATCAGCACATGATGCCCCTCCCACCATTACTTATCCTTGCCTGAGTCCATTGTCAATCACTGGCCGAGGGCGAGTGTAGTGGCTGTGGCGCTGCTTCACAGAGAAGAGCTATCAACCTTTTATTGGTCGGGAGCTCTCGGTGGGTGAGACTTCCAACCTGGGATCCTTGATTCCAGGGAAGACCTGCTGCTGCCCAGTTTTTTAAAAATAAATTTAGAGTACCCAATTCATTTTTTTCTAATAAGGGGCAATTTAGTGTGGCCAATCCACCTACCCTGCACATCTTTTGGGTTGTGGGGGCGAAACCCACGCAAACACGGGGAGAATGTACAAACTCCACACGGACAGTGACCCAGAGCCGGGATCGAACCTGGGACCTCGGCGCCGTGAGGAAGCAATGCTAACCACTGCACCACCGTGCTGCCCTTGCTGCTGCCCAGTTAAGTGCCTGATTGGCACTGAATACAGCAGGCCTTCCCAAAAAGGGGTGATGCGGGGCTCTCGCCTGCTCTCCAACTGGGATCGTGGCCACCTACATTAAATACCACCCTTCTTGTGAAATCTGTGATCATCAAAATGGCAAAAATGAACTCTATAGGTTTGAGGATTGTAGGTGCCCAGGTTAATTTCAGGCATTCCTATAGTAAGACAAAGAACTTAAGCACCTTCTGAGAAATTATCCACTTCATCAATGGTGACATTATGGACAGTTCTATGACATGGATGACAGTTTGAAGCTGCTGGCATTATTTTCATAGAGATCCCTCACAGTTAGCACTGAATGCTTTTAGATGGATTTGAATTTATCTCCTTTTCAATCCTGAGCTGAGCTTCCATCCCAAAAACTACCAAGTTCTACCGACCACCAGGACATCACTTCCATGCAGAGTTCCCCTGCCAACTTAATGGCTGAGCTTGCATTCTGCAAGGGCCACGGGGAAGTTCATTATTCCAACCCTGCAGGCTACTGGTGGGTTATAACAGACTCTGCTCCACAATAGGATTTTGGTTGACCTTAACTCCATCTTCCTACACTATCCCTATGTCACTTAGTTCGCCTGTTCCAAATATCGCTTGATTATTTTCTTGAACATATTTAGTGACGGAGGCTGCGATTCTCGGGCCTCGTTGAGCTCTTCCTCAAGTGTAACGAGGCCGGTGAATAGCGGGAGAGGGGGGCAAAAACAGTTTGCGATTCAACCGGCCCGCTCCTGTAGGCGAAATCGGGATCTCGCTGTAGCGTGGCGAGAAATCAATTATCACCACTTAAGCCCCATTTCAATACAATTAATGAGAATGACCCCATATCCAATGGCCTCCCGTCAATCAGCGGCCCCCCAGCAAGTGGTCCCGTTGGCACCGATTAGTGTTCCTTTTGAAAAACATGAACCCGGCGGAAGAGCTTTTATGGGGCATCATAATGGTTGTGCAGAAACTAGTTTAATGTGCTACATAATACACCACGCCAGTTGGTGCCCCCCCCCCCACAAGCCCCTAACCAACCTCCCCCCCCCCCCCCCCACCCCCCCCCCCCCCCCCCCATGCCCTCATTGATCCTCAAAGTCCCTGTCCCTCCTACCTCTATCACTACATCTAGGTGTTTACCCTGGATGCACATCTGAGGTGGTTGTCCCGTGGCCCTCGATGGGGGCTCTGTGGCAGGAGGGTCCTGGCTCACCTGTTGGTGCACATGCACAGCCCTGCCGCCCTGTCCCGTGTGCTGACCTCTAGACACAGCCTCATCAGAGGGGTGGAACCCGGGGAAGATGGTGCCCACCATTGCCACTCCATAGGACGGGTCCGGGTTGGCACTCAGCGTCCCCTCCTCCTGCTCAGTGCCTGTAGGGCCTTGGGGTTCACCTTGGGGTGGTGGGGCAGCTGGTTCGACCCCTAGCTGCCTCTGCATCATCTGGCTCCGCCAGCCTCAGTCATGTCCACCTGTGACTGGGACAAGCTCTGCAGCACCTCTGCCATGCCCATCGTGTTCCGCAGAACCTCATCAAGGTCGGCCTGGTACTGTGTCACATCCCCCAGTGAGTCGGACATTCTGACGAGACCCTCAGCCACGGAGTCCAGAAAGGGGGCTCCCCGGGATATGCTGGCTACGTTGGCTGGAGGACTTGTGGGAGAATGGATATGTGGTCAGTGGGAGGGATGCTCCCTTGCGGGTGGGGGTTTGGTGTCTACTCACAGAGTAGGTTGTTGACCTTTTTCCTGAACCAAATGCCTGTCCTCCTGGTCACACTCCCTGAGCTGACGGCAGCCACCCCTCATCCCAGGCAACACTGACCACCTTGTGACTCACCCTCCACAACCCTCGGATGAACAGGACATCCCTCCTGGCCTCCACCGTATCCATAAACCTTGCCAGGACAGCATCCTCAAATCTTGGGGCTGGTCTCCTCAGCGCCATTATTGCGAGCTGGCTGGGGTTGGCTGAGCAAGCGCAGCTTAAGTGCTGCTTGATCTGGTTAGCGGGGGGGCTGGTGAACGCGGTCACGGCGAATCAGCTGGTGAGCAATCACTGTGGTGAGAAGCCTGTGAGTCCTCGTTAAGTGGACCAATTGACGTTGAATTGTGTTGCCAGCCTAGATTGGCCGCGCGCCAGGAAGCTCGCGGCAATTCCTGCTCGCTACCACACTTCGAAATTTGTCCGGAGAATCGCTCCCAGAGTGTTGACAGCTCTTGGGTGAAAAAATTTCTCTTCATCGTCCTCGTCCTAAATGGCCAACCCCTTATTCTGAGGCTGTGACTCTTCATTCGAGTGGAAACATTTTCACAGCGTATACCCTGTTAAGCTACTTAAGAATTTTACCTGCTTCAATTAGATTGTTTCCTATTTGTCTGAATTCTGGGAAATGTCAGCCAAGTCTCCTCAATTTCAACTCAGAGAACAATCTTCTCATCCCAGGGATCAGATTGGTGAATCCTGAACTTTTTTGTATGGCAAGAATTCTCTTTTCAGTAAGGAGACTGAAACTGTACTCCCTGTTGTGGTAATTCACCAGGGCCTGATATAATGGCAGTCACACTTCATTATCCTTAACCGTTAGGTCAAAGAGATTGGGGTATAGCATACTATTTGCCTTCTCGCTGTGCCCACATGCTAACTTTCTGTGTTTCATGTACAAAGACATCCAGATCCCATTGAATACCAACATTTCCCAGTCCCTTCTCATAATTTTAAAATTATTCTGCTTTTCTATTTTTCCTACGTAAGTGCATAACTTAATACTTCCTCTGCTGCTGAGGCTGTCACCCATCCATTCCTCACCTCCACATTCAGTTATTTCAATGGGCTGATGGCTGGCTTCCTGTCTTTCTCATTCCAAAAATCATCCTCCAAAACTCCGATGCCATATCCTATTGTGCACCATAGTGTTCCTACAATTCAGAAGGAAGCCATTAGGTCCATCGAGTCTGCACCGATCCTCTGAAAGAGCACGCTACCTAGGCCCATTCCCCTGCCCTATCCCTGCAACCCCAGCTAACCTGCACATCTTTGGACACTCAGGGCAATTTTAGCATGGCCAATCCACCTAACCTGCACATCTTTGGATTGTGTTGCCAGGGAGAACATGTAGACTCCACACAGTCACCCAAGGTTAGAATTGAACCCGGGTCCCTGGCAGTGTGAGGCGGCACTGCTAACCACTGTGCCACTCTGCCGCCCCAACTCGCACTTGTCTATCGTCTCCGCCCTTACAATGGCTTCTGACTTCTCAAGGGATGTGGGGAGTGGGCAGGAAACTGAGTTGAAGCTCAAGATCAGTCATGATCGTATTGAATTGTGGAGTAGGATTGATGGGCTTCCAGCCTATTACTGCTCCTATCTCTTGTGTTCTCAATGCCACAAAGTTGACAACAAGGGCAGCACGGTAGCATGGTGGTTAGCATAAATGCTTCACAGCTCCAGAGTCCCAGGTTCAGTTCCCGGCTGGGTCACTGTCTGTGCGGAGTCTGCACGTCCTCCCCGTATGTGCGTGGGTTTCCTCCGGGTGCTCCGGTTTCCTCCCACAGTCCAAAGATGTGCGGGTTAGGTGGATTGGCCATGCTAAATTGCCCGTAGTGTCCTAAAACGTAAGGTATGGGGGGGTGGGGTTGTTGGGTTACGGGTATAGGGTGGATACGTGGGTTTGAGTAGGGTGATCATTGCTCGGCACAACATCGAGGGCCGAAGGGCCTGTTCTGTGCTGTACTGTTCTATGTTCTATGTTCTAAGAATTTTACATGTAAGGTTCGGGCGTGTGCCTGACTTGAGAAGGCATCAGGCACACAACCAGGCTTCATCATGCAATATTTCGCCCAGCGTGCCCATCGACAAGTAAGAAGCCAATTTAAATCAAATGATCGGGATGTTACATTGTCGGTCTACTTTATAGTTGGAGGGCGGGTCGAATGGCCAGGCGGCCTTTACGTTTAAGCTGCAACCTCGATTAAGGATGGGATGAAAGGTAGGGACCCTATTTGGAGTACTGTGAGCCGTTTTGGGCGCTGTATCTAAGGAAGGATTTTCTGGACTTGGAAAGGGTCCAGAGGAAGATCACAAGAATGATCCCTGAAATGGAGAACTTGTCATATGAGGAAGGTTTGAGGACTCTGGGTATGTACCCATTTGGAAGGATGAGGGGGGGATCTCATTGAAACTTACAGGATACTGCGAGGCCTGGATACAGTGGACCTGGAGAGGATGTTTCCACGAGTAGGAAAAACTAGAGGGCACAATCTCAGACCGAAGGGACGATTCTTTAAAACTGAAATGAAGAGGAATTTCTTCAGCCAGAGGGTGGTGAATGTGTGGAACTCTTTGCCGCAGAAGGCTGTGGAGGCTAAATCACTGAGTGTCTTTCAGACAGAGATAGATAGGTGCTTGATTAACAAGGGGATTGGGGTTATGGGGAGAAGGCAGGAGAATGGGGATGATAAATATACCAGCCACGATTGAATGACGGAGCAGACTCGATGGGCCGAGTGGCCTAATTCTGCTGTTATGGTCTTACTAAATTAACAAATGTGTCCCGGGACTGAGGTCTGTCTGTGATTGTGGTGCCCAAACACTCGTGGCACAGTTTTAACATCTATGTTATTTATCACTGTATCAGCAGCTCTCTGAGACAGCTCCTCAGTAGCTCTCCCCCCTGAGGGAGCACATTGGAAACCCCATCCCGCACTCACCCTTTTCCCAGCATCCACCCTCTTCCCGCCCTCCCAATAGGCACTCAGGCTTTACGACACAGTTTGATGGCCAGACAGCGTGAAATCGAGTTTCGGGGCTGACGGGTTTTGCACTTGCTTCCAGGCCCACTGTCCAACGGATGAAAAATCCAGGCTGGGTGTGTCTAAACTTTTCTGGGCACTCTCCTCTCCAAATCTCTGCAACTTTCTGTCGCAATCAAACCCACCCTTGTGTGGCCTTTGTGCATCCCTTTTCCCTTCTATTGGTGACCATGCTTTCGACCACCTGGAATATTTTCTCTGGAATTCCCTCCCTAAACACCTGTGAAGTACCCTGGGAATGTTTTTCCAAGTTAAAGTCACATTATAAATGTACCATGTGGTGATTCAAAATGTCTAGTGCCTCCTCCAATGCACCATGCATCGCCCTTCATGTGCTTAATGAATGGTTCAAATATGGGGTGGGATTCTCTGTCAGCAGGATCCTCCGCTCGCCGGCAGCGCACTCACCGACAGCGCGGGGTTCCCACAATGGAAGACCCCATTGGCTAGCTGCTGGAATGGAGGATCCCGCTGCCAGCAGGTGGGCGCCGCGCCAGAAAACGCAACTGGCAGGACGGAGAATCCCACCCATGTTCTTAATTGGAGAATTCATTCTTAGCAATGTTTTCTCTTCAGTTAGCTTTGACATAATAATAGTGCATACACATGGCCTCAAGGCCCATTCTGGAAGCTGAGAAACAACACTAGTTGGAGGGGGTTCAGCACCGTTGGAAGTGCAGTCTTTTGGATGGTTGTGACCCTATTTGAATGACTTATGGACAGCTCTCTGTGATGTGGTAATTTTCTTCGGCAAGGTGCCACCAACAGTAATGAGGTTGTTAGCAGATAATCTTTCTTCGGGACCTTGATTGAGGGTTAAAGATTGGCTCGGACTCTCCTGCGTTTCTTTGAACGGTGCCGTTGGTTCTCTTCCATCCACTCAAGTGTGCAGATAGGGTTTCAGTTTAATGGGGACTCAATCCATCCATCAGATGGCAGCTCTGATCATCATGCACTGGATTTATATTCCGGAGTATGGCTTCAACCCACAACTTTCTGACTGAAAGGCGAAGGTGCTAGAATCTCAGCCACACCTGGTGGCATACAAAAAAAACAAAGTGACAAGTGCAGGGTTGCCATTGTTCCTGATTCATTTGCCATTTGGTCAACACCATGAAGCTTATATAAACGCGTGTAAAAATTCACAAGAGTGGAATTTCGTAGAGTATTGGCAAGCGACATCTTACATCGAATATCAGCAAAACAAAAGTATTCTTAAGAGCCACAACAAAATGAGAAATAATGCTAGCCCATTGATATTAAGGGGGAGGGGAATTTTCCAGCCATTTTCACCAGTGGGATCTTCCCATTCCGCTGTCGACAAATCCCCGGCTCGGGTTTCCCGGTGGTGGGAGGGGAGAGGGGTTGGATTCAATGGGAAATCCAATTTACAGCGGCGGGACCAGAAGATCCCATCTCCAGCCAATGGTAGGCCATATCAGCACGGTAGCATGGTGGTTAGCATAAATGCTTCACAGCTCCAGGGTCCCAGGTTCGGTTCCCGGCTGGGTCACTGTCTGTGCGGAGTCTGCACGTCCTCCCCGTGTGTGCGTGGGTTTCCTCCGGGTGCTCCGGTTTCCTCCCACAGTCCAAAGATGTGCGGGTTAGGTGGATTGGCCATGCTAAATTGCCCCTAGTGTCCTAAAAAGTAAGGTTAAGTGGGGGGGTTGTTGGGTTACGGGTATAGGGTGGATACGTGGGTTTGAGTGGGGTGATCATTGCTCGGCACAACATCGAGGGCCGAAGGGCCTGTTCTGTGCTGTACTGTTCTATGTTCTATGTTCTATATCCCACCTCCGAGGGACATGCCGTGGGACTGCGTGGAAACCCCCCACCCCCATAAGGAACTGTAACCCAGCAAGTCATTATGGGGAATCACTTTTTTACATGTCAACTCTGGTGATATGCATCACTGTATACACACAAGGGGTTAATGTGAATACACTGCGACTAAGTAAACACTAGAGGGAGCACCATAGATGCCATGACACTTAGACATATAGCCAATGGGTCATTAGAACAGGACACAACCAATGGGTAATCAGGACACCCAGAGGTGGTATTACCACAAGGGGGCACTTCACAACCCATATAAAAGGACAGGGCACACATGCACTTTCTCTTTCCACAGACAGACATCTAAAGAGTACATCAGGGTTGATCAGAAGCATCACACCCAGCATGTGGCTTAGAGCAGACTGGTTTAATTAGACTGAGTTACTACAGTTAGATTAGCAGGAGAGTCGAACTCTCCTGTTTTCATAGTTCAATAAACATATTGAACTCATGACAAAGTCTGGACCTTCCTTTGTCAAAGCATACATCAAGGAAGCAGCTTATGCTACGCGAAGAAGTATAACACAACAATAACCTTGTCATAAACCCAGGTTTCTGATTTTTTTTTTTAACAAGGAATTGTCTTCCTATAAACTTATAAAATTCTACATCTAAAGTTAATCAGGCTGCTCATATTATTGCTTAGTCCATTGCTTACTGTGGAATCGAGCCCTATAGAACGACAGAATCTTTGCAATGCAGCAGGACGCCATTTGGCCCATCGGGTCTGCACTGGCTCTCTGAAAGAACGTTCTACCTAGTCCCACTCCCCTGCCTTATCCCTTACACATTCTTTCAATTTCAGATTGAAATCCCTTCTGAATATCTGGATTGAACCTGCCCCCTTTCATCCCCTCAGGAAGTGTGTTCCAGACTTAGGGGCAGCAGGGTAGCATGGTGGTTAGCATAAATGCTTCACAGCTCTAGGGTCCCAGGTTCGATTCCCGGCTGGGTCACTGTCTGTGTGGAGTCTGCACGTCCACCCCCTGTGTGCGTGGGTTTCCTCCGGGTGCTCCGGTTTCCTCCCACAGTCCAAAGATGTGCGGGTTAGGTGGATTGGCCATGCTAAATTGCCCGTAGTGTCCTAATAAAAGTAAGGTTAAGGGGGGGTTGTTGGGTTACGGGTATAGGGTGGATACGTGGGTTTGAGTAGGGTGATCATGGCTCGGCACAACATGAAGGGCCTGTTCTGTGCTGTACTGTTCTATGTTCTATGTTCTAACCGCCCTCTGGGTGAAACCATTTTTTCTCACTTCACTTCTATGCCTTTTGCCCATTATTTTCTATCTGTGCCATCTTGTTCACAGTGCTCTCTTGAGATATAGAGCATCTATAGGCCAGGAGAGTTTTGGATTTGTGAAAGATTGGCAGAATAATTCGATCTCAGCTGTGAGAATGGCTGGAGTGCCCCAATTCCCCTTAGCGGCTCTGGAGAAAGGAACTAAAAGATCAGCCAGGAATCTTTCTCTGATCACTATCCAGTGTTGCCCCTTCAAAGAATAAAACAGTGTGTAGATGGCAGCTGCAAACATTTCACTGACTTACTAGGTTCACACAAGAAGATAAATCATACAGACAGGATACTAGGGAGTGTTTGGGGCCCATGGAGTCCTCAGCCAGTTTGAGTCCACAGGGTAAATGTTACAACTCACTGCTCATTCAATGAGCAAAGGAGGAATCTAGAGCCAGTCTTTTCTTAACATGGGCCTATTCATAAAAACCCAGAGAACACAGGTGTAATGATATGCATAAGCAATTCTGTATGTTAATATGTTAGACCTCCAACCAGCAGATGGCAGTAGAACTACATCACAGGACACTGCAACCTCGGGGAGTCTGAGTGAGGAGTCATTGTCTTTTGTATTCGCTCTCATATTCTAGTTGGTAACAGTTTACAGTTGGGTAGTGATATTAGTATTGTTTTATACCCATGTTATTGTCATTTACTAAATCTTAACTAGTCACAGGGTAGGGTAGGGGAGAATCCCGGCCAAGGTATTTTATTGTGACACAAATGTAATATTAACAGTTAACTTCCTGACACCTGCGGGCAGTGGTTGAAGCTTCACAGCGAGTGTGAGGCCTTGCAAAATTTAACTTGAACATAAGGCGACGAGGGACAAAAACTGGAGGGGAGGAAGAAATTAGGCAACATTCACAGTGATAAATGAGCAGATATATATCCAACATAATTAAGGTAAGCATTCACTGTTAGGATTTAGCTACATGAATTATTAAAATGAACCACCATCTCATGGCATGCTACATGAACAATTATTTTTATCCTTTAAGCAACATCGTTTAACGTGTACAGTATGTTCTGGGAGATGTACGTTCTTCTCTTCATCCATTGTTCTCCTCGTTCTAGATTGTTCTATTCCGATACATGAAACGGTCCATCAAAACATGTTCAACACTCCAGTTTTGAGATGTTTCAGAACACAGAACTGATTTTATTCACTTCCAACTCGCACAACCTGGGCATGTGGAAATGCGCCCAAACTACCATCTGTGTACAAAATCCTCACTTTCACGTAAAATGTTTGGTCGGAAGTCAATATTCTCACTTCTTGTTTTAAAGTGACGATGTTGAATCTTTGCCTCCTCAGTGGATTTTTGAGGAGCTCTGTACGGATTTATGCCACGCATCTTCATAACCAATTATGTTTTGAAAACTGTGCAGGCAGAAAGAAAACTCACCGATGGCTTGTGGTAGATCATGAAATCCAGAGCCCTTCGGCCCACTTGGTCTTGTTGTTCCAGAATAAATCCTGAGCGTACCACAGTACACAGCATTTGGCATTTTGTTAACCAATTTCTGTATCCTTGCCTCATCCACTTTGTCTGCCACACCACCTTTCTTCCAGTGTCTTTCATGATTCAACAGATCTGGGGCAGAATTCCCGGTGGTGTGGGGTGGCTTCAATGGTAAATCCCATTGGCAGCACGGTAGCACAGTGGTTATCACTGTTGCTTCACAATGCCAGGGTCCTGGGTTCAATTTCTGCTTGGGACACTCTCTGTGCGGAGTCTTCACGTTCTCCCCTTGTCTGCGTGGGTTTCCTCCGGGTGCTCCGGCTTCCTCCCATAAATCCTGAAAGACGTGCTTGTTAGGTAAATTGGACATTCTGAATTCTCCCTCAGTGTACCTGAACAGGCGCTGGAGTGTAGCGACTAAGGGATTTTCACAGCGGCGCGAACAAAGAGTCCCACCACCAGCAAATGTCGCGCTGCCAAGGAACACGCAGCTTTGGGACCAGAGAATTCAGCCCCTAATTTTGACTTTGGATAATAACAAAATATTGAATTGCGTCTTCAATGGAAATAATATTCAGGAGCTTCATCTGACACGGTCCATTTTTCAGTGTCATCCAAAGTGTAATAAGGGTAGGATTTCCCGCTTCATTGAGGCATGTGTTGTGGCGGCCTACCATTGGCTTCTGGACCATCGCTGCCAACAGGGTTTTCATTTATTTTGCGCCCTCTGCTGGCGGGGAACTGTGGTAGGGGGCCAGGGGCTCGCTGTTGGTGAGACCAGGCGACCCTGCCAGCGGGAATGGCCGTAATATCCCTCCCAAAGATTACTGACTCCGCAAACAGTGGAAACAATCTCTCACTATTCACCTCCTCAACATTATTCACGGTTTTGAAAACCTCCATCAGTTTCCTCTTGAAACGTCTTCAATCAGTGAAACAAGCCAGTGGTACAGTGGTCAGCACTGCCACCTCACAGCACCAGGGACGCCGGGTTCAGTTCCCGCGTTGGGTGATTGTCTGTGAGGAGTTTGCATTTTCTCCCCGTGTCTGTCTGGGTTTCCTCCGGGTGCTCCGCTTCCCTCCCACAGTCCAAAGATGTGCAGATTAGGTGGATTGGCCATGCGAAAATGTCCCTTAGTGTCCAAAACTGTGCAGGTCAGGTGAAGTTATAGGGTTAGGGCAGGGGAGTGTGCCTAGGTATTGTGCTCTTTCAGAGGGTAGGTGCAGACACGATTGGCTGAATGGTCTCCTTCTGCATGGTAGAGATTCTATGAAGTATAACTTTCTAATCTTTGTACTAGTCTACTGAATCTTCACTGTGCCCTTTCTGCAGCTCCAACATCTTTCCCATAATGTCATGGCCAGAGATGCATGCAGGACACCAAGTGTGACCTAACCACGCTATTGTACAAATTCAACATAACTCACTTGCGTTTATTATCAATGCCCTTTCACATATAGAATTCCATTCTTCTTTGTATAAACTGTCTACCTGCACTCCTTTCCTTAAAGATCTATATACTCAAATCCTTTGATGTCTGTGCTTTTTCACTCTGTTATGAGTCATGCTAGTTAGAGTAAACTTCTTTTAGGAAAAGTACAACTTTGTATTTCTCCACGTTATCTGCATCTACCAGCAATAACATATCTCTTTCATCCTGTAATCTCTTGTCCCTTCCTTACTGTTTGCTAAAACCCCAAATTTGGTATCAGTCCAAATCCTATGTCACCGACCTCCCAGAAATGGCTTACATTGGGTTAACATCTTTTTGTAGGCCGCACACGAGTCTGAATCGAGTCGGCAAAAAGAAAACTAGATTTATTGCAAAGCAATTATATTTACAATATACATCAGATCCCAGCCGGGTCTGCTCTGTCGCTTCCATACCTGGCCAACTTTATTTAGAGCTCAATCATGAATGTCCTTGGATGCCCCGCCCATTCAACGGGGGGGGGGGGGGCGCTTATATTCGGCGAGACTCATGAGGAGACTGATGGCTCCAACCCCGTAGGTCTTGTGCGGGCTATAACGCACCCAAACCTTGCTAGGCACAAATTTCCTTTATTATTTTTAAAGTACCCAGGTTACGTCCACAGAAACACCGCTGAGCTCATTAACAAAGCCCCACCACATGCAAAAGTCCAGAAAATTTGGGTTTCCTACATTTAAGCCAATTCTGAATGTCTGTGAATTTACGCTCAAAACCTAACGTTATGAGAGAGATTATTTTTATTTCTCCTTTCTGATATGTACTCTGTACTTTGTACATCTTTGGAAACCTTCTTTGGCATCAGCATCTGGTGCAATGAAGGGAGAGATACTTCCGCAATTGAATTTTCACACACTACGCTGTGCCTAATGTGCATATGTTTCTGACTTTCCCTGCCCTCGATTGTTTATGTTGATTCCTGCTTGCTTTTTGCCCGTGAGGAAATTTTAGGCCAACATGCTGGCAGGGTCAGTGCAAATGTTGGTGTATCTTTGTCACATGGACAAAAGAAAATTCAGGCCCAGTGTTCGGTTCAGCTTCCTTACTTGCTATGAAAGGATTCAAACTCATGGCCTCACTTGTTTGTCAAGTATCACAGCCGCTATGTGCAATCTGTGTTACAGTAGCTTTAAATGGGGTTGAATTCCCCTTTAAAATGTTTGCAGTGTATGGTACTTGACAGTTCGAGCCGAATCTTGATTAACGCACAGTGAGTTTGCCAAGGAAAGTTTGCTTCGGTCAGGTCTTTGAAAATCTGCAGATACAAATAACCCACTTAATCATTCATTCTGCGAGTCCATCGGAATAAATCAACAGTAGAACAATCACCAGGAGAAACGTACATTCTATAAGAAAGTGATTAAACCACTCAAGTATGTGCTAACTTGAGGTGAAATTTGACACTGGATGGTGAGGTGCTGAGCACCACATAACAGGCAATTAGGAAACATGGTTTTATTCTACAACATTCTACTGCGATCAGGAATTTGATACATTTGGATAGAAAAGGATTGTGCTATTATACTCTGGCCTATCTTGATCTGCATTGTGTTGAAACGGTGGCATTTGGACTGGCGATTGAGGTCTGAGCATGTATTTTTGCAGAATAAAGCCGATTAAGTATCTTGTGCAGTAATGATCTATCTAAAGGCAGGTCCTCCATTCATTCTTCCCCACCTCACAATCTTTTCTCATCATTTCTCATTGGAGCCTTTCATATACAATTTCAAATAACAATATGACAAGGTGACTGGGGAAAAGAATAGATGAGGTGATTTCCCATTGCCTTTCGAAACTTTCCAAAGGATACTGAGTCTGCAAGTTATAATGATAATAATAATCTTTGTTAGTGTCACAAGTAGGCTTACATTAACACTGCAATGAAGTTGCTGTGAAAATCCCCTAGTCGCCACACTGCGGCAGCTGTTCGGGTACACTGAGGGAGAATTCACCTAACAAGCACGTGTTTCGGGACTTGTGGGAGGAGATTGGAGAATGCGCAGGAAACCCACATAGACACGGGGAGAATCTGCAGGCTCCGCACAGACAGTGACCCAAGCCGGGAATCGAACCTGGGTCCCTGGTCCTGTGAAGCAACAGTGCCAACCACTGCACTACCATTGTTCCTGGATGTTCTAGCTCTTTAGCCTTCGCCATCAAAAATTTCTGTTCATGATGGGTATCAGTGTCAGGATAGGTAGGTTGCATGGGTGAGGAGTGAGTTGCTAATGTAGAATGACAAGGCCCATTTTCATCCATAGGTCCAAATCCCTCCAAAATGTGAAAGTGTTACTTTGCCATTGCAAAGACAATTGTTCACAGGTCCAAGTACAGACTTGAAGGAATCTAAAGCAAAATGATTGGATTCATTTTTGATATTATTAGGAAAACAAAAGTAGTTTTATGGTAATTGTATTTGTATGGGTAAACATTAGAAAATAAGACATAGTTTTAAGTGGGTTTAATTTAATGTTTCTGTGCCTGGAAGGGTAAAACCTATAGTTAGATTTATACTGGATAAAGGTGTTTGTATGTATGGGAGTTGGTTTTAAATTCCAACTGTGATTCTATTGTGCTTAGAGAGTGCTATGGCATAAAGAGTAAATAAACCAGCCGTGGTTGCTTTGCAACTGGGGCCTTGTATGTTTCTGTTCAGCTAATTTGATTAATTCCCTAACTCAATGCCTCAAGGGATAAAATAGTCCCCAATAATTTTAACTCGTTCCCGGAATAAGAATATCTGTTTTCAGTTCTTCCCTTTGGAAATGCATTATCGTACAGAAATAACTCGTGTGGATGCCAACAGATTCTATCACCTCTGTACCATCAGTCCTTTGGGAAAGACAGCAGTAATGATTGGCAAGTCTGTACAACTCTAGATTAATCAGAGGTAATATGAAACTCAGTAAAGGAGAGGTGCTCATCACCTTAGGCAGTCCCTTGGAGTCGAGGCTGATTTGCTTCCACGCAAAAGATGAGTTATCAGGTGATTGAGGAGTCCAAAGTGCCACCTATAGTCTCTGTCAACCTTTCACGATATACAATAATGATCTGGAAGAAGGAACTGAAGGCACGTTTGCTAAATTTGCAGATGCTACAAAGATCTGAAGGGGATAGGGAGTATTGAGGAAGCAGGGGGGCTGCAGAAGGATTTGGACAGGCAAGGAAAGTGGGCAAAGAAGTGGCAGACGGAATACAATGTGGAAAAGTGTGAGGTTATGCACTTTGGAAGGAGGAATGGAGGCATAGACTATTTTCCAAATGGGGAAATGCTGAGGAAATCAGAAGCACAAAGGGACTTGGGAGTCCTTGTTCATGATTCTCTTAAGCTTAACATGCAGTTTCAGTTGGCAGTTAGGAAGGCAATTGCAATGTTAGCATTCACATTGAGAGGGCCAGAATACAAAACCAGGGATGTACTTCTGAGGCTGTATAAGGCTCTGTTAGACCCCATTTGGAATATTGTGATCAGTTTTGGGTCCCTTACCTAAGGAAGGATGTGCTGGCCTTGGAAAGGGTCTTCAGCCCGGGGGTGGTGAATTTGTGGAACTCTTTGCCGCAGAAGGCTGTGGATGTCAAATCACTGAGTGTCTTTAAGACAGAAATAAATAGGTTCTTGATTAGTAAGGGGATCAGGGGTTATGGTGAGAAGACAGGAGATTGGGGATGAGAAAATTATTGGCCATGAGTGAATGGTGGAGCAGACTCGATGGGCTGAGTGGCCTCATTTTGCGCAGTATACGGAACAAGGTAAATGAGCTTGTTGCGCACATTGAAATTGGCCGGTATGATGTTGTGGGCATCACAGAGACGTGGCTGTAAGGGGGTCAGGGCTGGGATCTAAATATTCAAGGATACATGTCCTATCGAAAGGAGAGGCAGATGGGCAAAGGGGGCGGGTTGCATTGTTAGTAAGGAATGAAGTTAAATCGATAGCAAGGAGCGATATAGGATCAGAAGGCATAGAATCTCTGTGGGTAGAGTTGAGGAATCGCAAAGGTAAAAAGACCCGATTGGGAGTTATGTACAGGCCCCCTAGCAGTAGTCAGGATGTGGGGCAGAAAATAAATCAGGAGTTAGAAAAGGCATGTAAAAAAGGCAATATTACAATAATCATGGGGGACTTCAATATGCAGATGGACTGGGAAAATCAGGTTGGTAGCGGATCCCAAGAAATAGAATTTGTGGAATGTCTAAGAGATGTTTTTTTGGAGCAGCTTGTGGCAGAGTCTACTAGGGAACAGGCAATTCTGGATTTGGTGATGTGTAATGAGGCAGACTTGATTAGGGAACTTAAAGTGAAGGAACCCTTAGGGAGCAGTGACCACAATATGATAGAAATTACCCTGCAGTTTGAGAGGGAAAAGCTACAATCAGATGTAACAGTATTACAATTAAATAAGGGTAACTACAAAGACATGAGGGAGGAGCTGGCCAGAGTTGATTGGATAAGGAGCCTAGCAGGGAAGACAGTGGAACAGCAATGGCAGGAGTTTTGGGGGGTCATTAGGGAGGCACAACAGAAATTCATCCCAAGGAGGAGGAAACATGCTAAGGGGAGGACAAGGCATCGATGGCTGATGAGGGATGCCAAGGACAGCATAAAGGCTAAGGAAAAAGCATACAAAATGGCGAGGGTTAGTGGGAAACCAGAAGATTGGAAAGCCTTTAAAAGTGAGCAGAGGACAACTAAAAAAGCAATAAGGGGGGAGAAGATGAAGTACGAGTGCAAGCTAGCTACTGTAGTAACATAAAGGAAGATAGGAAGAGATTTTTTCCAATATATAAAAGGAAAGAGAGGGGCAAAAGTAGACATTGGACCACTAGAAAATGTGGCTGGAGAAGTAATAATAGGAAAAAAAGAAATGGCAGAAGAACTGAATAGTTACTTTGCATCAGTCTTCACGGTGGAAGACGCTAGTGGGATGCCAGAGTTCCAGGGGGCAGAGGTGAGTGCAGTGATCATTATTAAGTAGAATGTTCTGGGGAAACTAAAAGGTCTGAAGGTGGATAAGTCATCTGGACCGGATGGACTACACCCCAGGGTCCTAAAAGAGATAGCTGAGGAAATTGTGGAGGCATTAGTGATGACCTTTCAGGAATCATTGGAGGCAGGAAGGGTCCCAGAGGACTGGAAGGTGGTGAATGTAACACCCCTGTTAAAGAAGGGAGGGAGGCAGAAGAGGGGAACTTATAGGCCGGTTAGCCTGACTTCGATCATTGGTAAGATTTTAGAGTCTGTTATTAAAGATGAAGCACTTGGAAGTGCATGGTAAAGTAGGACTGAGTCAGCACGGCTTAGTCAAAGGGAGGTTGTGTCTAACTAATCTGTTACAATTCTTTGAGGAGGTAACAAGCAAGTTAGACAAAAGAGAATCAGTGGACGGGATTTATTTAGATTTCCAGAAGGCCTTAATCAAGGTGCCGCATTGGAGACTGTTAAATAAGTTAAAAGCCCATGGTGTTAATGGTAAGATCCTGGCATGGATAGAGGATTGGCTGACTGGCAGAAGGCAGAGAGTGGGGATAGCGTGGTCTTTTTCAGGATGGCAGCCGGTGACTACTGGTGTGCCTCAGAAGTCTGTGCTGGGACCACAACTTTTTACAATATACATTAATGATCTGGAAGAAGGTACTGAAGGCACTGTTGCGAAGTTTGCAGATGATACAAAGATCTGTAGAGGGACAGGTAATATTGAGGAAGCAAGAGGGTTGCAGAAGGACTTGGACAAGCTAGGAGAGTGGGCAATGAAGTGGCAAATTAAATACAATGTGGAAAAGTGTGAGGTTATGCACTTTGAAAGAAGGAATCTATGCATAGATTATTTTCTAAATGGGGAAATGCTTCGGAAAGCAGAAGGACAAAGGGACTTGGGAGACCTTGTTCACAATTCTCTTAAGGTTAATGTGCAGGTTCAGTCGGCAGTTAAGAAGGCACATGCAATGTTTGCATTCATGTCAAGAGGGCTAGAATACAAGATCAGGGACGTACTTCTGAGGCTGTATAAGGCTCTGGTCAGACCCCATTTGGAGTATTGTGAGTAGTTTTGGGCCCCTTATCTAAGGAAAGATGTGCTGGCCTTGGAAAGGTTCCAGAGGAGGTTCACAAGAATGATTCCTGGAATTAAGAACTTGTCGTATGAGGAACGTTTGAGGACTCTGGGTCTGTACTCGTTGGAGTTTCGAAGGATGAGAGGGGATCTTATTGAAACGTACAAGATACTGCGAGGCCTGGATAGAGTGGACGTGGAGAGGATGTTTCCAGTTGTAGGAAAAACTAGAACTAGAGGACACAATCTCAGACTAAAGGGTCGATCCTTTAAAACAGAGATGAGGGGGAATTTTTTCAGCCAGAGGGTGGTGAATCTGTGGAACGCTTTGCTGCAGAAGGCTGTTCAGGCCAATTCACTGAGCGTCTTAGAGGCAGAGATAGATAGGTTCTTGATTAATCAGGGGATCAAGGGTTATGGGAAGAAGGCAGGAGAATGGGGATGAGAAAATATCAGCCAAGATTGAATGACGGAGCAGACTCGATGGGCCAAGTGGCCTAATTTTGCTCCTATGTCTTATGGTCTTATGTCTTATGCTCTTATGGCCCACTGGCCTATGTGGCATTACTGCCCAACACAAACCTCCAGTCACCCCCCTCCCAGTCATTAATCTAAATCTATCGGCCTATATTATTTGTCTCTTCTCCTTCATGTGCTTATTTAGCTTTGCTTTAATTGCCTCTATGCTATTTGCCCGCAATACATGTTGCTGTTGGGCCTCCCACATTCTATCCATTCCCGAGGTGGAGAATAACCTTCTCCTGAATTCCAAATTTAATTTATTAGTGACTATCCTACCTCGCTTGGGGCTCCCCCATAAACGGAAACATTTTCCATGTGTTCAGCCCAGCAAGGCCTTTCATGACTTTAAAGACCTCGATCAGGTTATCCCTCAGTTTACTCTTTTCCAGAGAAACCAGTGTGTTCAACTTTTCCAGACAAATGCATCCCCAGTTCTGATATCATCCTTATGCCATCCAACATCAATTTGGAACTTTTCTTTTACCTCTGACCTTCATTCTTGCAGTGGCGTTCTAACCTCCAATAGTGCTACATATTCATTTTAAATTCCACTGACCTTCACATCCCTCTGCTAACGAAGCAACTTGAAAGGTCCCATGGAACTATTTTCAGAATTGCAGGCAATCCTCCTGATGTCTTCTGTAACATAACTCCTTAAACCGAGCCCATTACAAACCCCACAATTACTGGTCATTCATCATCATTTGCTATTTGTGCAATCTTGCTGTACACATATTGGCTACGCAGTTTCCTACTTAACAACATTGAATTTACGTCAGAACTGGTTCATTGGATGTCAAATGTTTTGGGACACGCTGAAATTATTTAAGGCACTGGCTACAATTGCAACTCTCTTTCTTGATGCCTTTTGTGTGCATCTCTTGGGTTTTGCTAACGATCTCGAATCAGTTTCACGTGATAATGGAATAAGGGAAAACAATTTGCCTCATCAAACCCCTTCCTTGTAGAAGCCAGGTGCAGTTTTCCCAAGCCAGCTATAGGGAATGAGGGCCAAATGCCCTCCTTCTGTAAGATTCTATGATTGAATCATTTATCGTACTCTGCGCTCTGATGAAAGACAATAACAAGAGATAGAAATTCCAGGAATATGATGGGTGGAACTTTAAGTAGGTGACTGGCATCTTTTCCCAACCCTTTCCTTCATTAAATGTTTTTAAGATAAAGATAGATAGTTTTTTGAAGAATAAAGGGATTAAGGGTTATGGTGTTCGGGCCGGAAAGTGGAGCTGAGTCCACAAAAGATCAGCCATGATCTCATTGAATGGTGGAGCAGGTTCGAGGGGCCAGATGGCCTACTCCTGCTCCTAATTCTTATGTTCTTATGTTCTTAAGGCGCAGTGTATTAAGTGACAATCAGGCACTTAACTGGGTAGCGGTGGGCCTTCACTGGGATCAATGATGCCAGGAGTTAGAGTCTACCCCTTGTGAGCTGCTGGGAGAGCTGCCAGCCAATCAGAGGCCGGCAGCCATTCATTTCTCGGCAGCACCAATAGGGAGGTGATGGCTTTTGCTTGTTTTGCACCCACCCAGGATGCAGGACTGCTGAGGGACCGGGCCACAAGAGAGTGATGAAGGAAGGGATGGGAGTTGCTGGGAAGCGGGGTTCTTATCGGCCGTTGCCTGGATCCCTCCTTGAGGCACTGAGTGCCTTTGAACAAGGAATCACCCCCGAAGAAGGTCGCAAGCACCCCTGACAAGGTCTTCCTGAATGGTGAGTCCCCCACCTGTCACTAGGTGAAAACCAGCGGTAACCAGATGGGGCCCCTGCGGTCCTCAAATAGCAGTCTGGTGTGAAGACTGTCCATGAGCCTCTCCGCCACGGACTTAATCAGGCAGGAAGGTGGCAGGGTCCCCAGGCGCCACCTCCGACCCAATTAATTGCTCCCTACCACCAAACCCGCTATGGGGGGAGGAAGTAAATTCTACCCGACATTCTGTACAGTTCTTTTTGATTCCCAAAACAATCTAGAAAAGTCCCAGAACATCAACTGACAATGGTCTTGTTCTGTGGTAGATATAACGGTGAGGCAATCAGTGCTCACCATTGTCAAGGTGTGAGTCAGATAAAAGCTTCCAACATTTTATGCATGTGCAGTCAAATGTGGTGCTCAGTTAATTGCTGTCTGACTTTCCCTGTTCCTTCACAAGCTGTGTTGTGTCAGGATCTGACAGAGAGATTCAACATTCAACCAGGAAGGACATGAGGTTACAGTGCCTATCCACTGGATACCCACTAGACATGGCAGAAAATGTTTGGGCTACTCCATTTAAGTCTAAATGGATTCTCACCAGCTTGATAAGTCTTAATTACTACCAAGCAGCCTCTCTGGCACTGAAACTATCATTTTTACAAGTGTATATTCTCATTTATTTCCATTTTAATTGTTGTTAGAAACTTTTGACATATTGGAAGTTTTTTTTAAATTTTCTGTCTTTTTTTTTATTCTCCCTCTTAACCTCATCCGTATTTCCCTTCCTTTATTTTGCTTCCTGAACATAATTGGCATTGAAATCAATATTTTAACTTCCACTCCCTGGTTCGAATACTGCACCTGTCGGTAAGGATTCTTCAGTCTGATTGGTTGGGGAGACATGCCCTGTTTGCAGCTTCCCCAGATATCTCGCACACGGCAATTCCCAAGTTTTTGATTTCTAATGACTGTAGTTTCCTGTGCAGAACCTCATTCGAAACCGGGGAGCAAGTTTACATGTAATGAACAGTTAACACCATTATTATCTACACGAATTTGACCAATTACATTCCACAGTTTATATCTCAATGGATCCAAGTTGTTAATCAAGTGTTCAACAACGTGTATATAGTGCCTTCAGCATAGTATCGGCCGGCTTACTTAAGGAAAGATGTAAAAGCCGTTCAAAGAGTGTTTACCATTGTAACACCTGGAATGGGCAGGTTGCCTTATGAGGAAAGGTTGGACAGACTAGGCTTGGATCCGCTGGAGTTTAGAAGAGTTTAGAAGAGTGACTTGATCGAGACACGTAAGATCCTGAGGGGTCGTGACAGGATGGATGTGGAGAGGAGTTTATCTCTTGTGGGAGAATTTAGAACTTGGGGTGACTGTTTAAAAAAAGGGGGTTGCCCATTTAAGACAAAGACGAGGAGAAATGTTTTCTGTCAGAGGGTGGTGAGTCTTTGGAACTCTCTTCCTCAGAAGACAGTGGAAGCGGAATCTTTGACTGTTTACAAGGCCGAGGGAGATAGATTCTTGGTAAGCAAGTGGGTGACAGGTTATCGGAAATAGGCAGGAGATTACAGTCCAATCAGCCACGATCTTATTGAATGTTGGAGCACGCTCAAAGGGGCTGAGTGGCTGAGTGGAATTCAGAATGTCCAATTCACCTAACAAGCACATCTTTTGGGACTTGTGGGAGGAAACAGAGCGCCCGGAAGAAATCCACACAGAAACGGGAGAACGTTTACAGACAGTGACCTGAACCGGGAATCGAACCCAGGTCCCTTTTGCTGTGAAGCAACAGTGCTAACTGCTGTGCTACCGTGCAGAAGGAGAAAGAGGCAGTGAGGCTTAGAGACGGAATCTCTTATCTTTTTTAAGAACTTGAAGAATTTAGGTGGGAGTCATTATGAATTTATGTGTGCTACTTCCGTTTTCAGACATGTGTGGAGCAAAGGTTCGAGCACAAACCAGTTTGACCAAAAGGCCCGTTTCCTGTGCTGGAAATGACATGTCATTTGCATTTCATTTTAGTATTCTTAAGAGCTGGATCATGTTTTATCCCTAATCTCTGGTCCATTAAAACATATTAGATCCTTGTGTGCCTTCCTTTGTAATTTAAGGATTTGAAATGCCAGAATCTTGCCCCATTGCTCTTCCCTGAAACTGTTCCACTGCCTTAATCTCTTTTAAATGCCCAGGCTCAAAGTTTTGCATTGATCCTAGCTTACAATTCTTCACTTTGTACCTGGAACATCGTGGCCGATGAAACGTATCTTGTGCTCAGCGTTCTGTTTAGTTATGCGACAGCATCACTTCACAGTGTGTCATTTGTGCTGATATAATGGGCACCTTGCGCATTATGCTTCAAGCTGCGGAGGATGCTAAAAGCTCCAATGAGTAAATCTTTCACCTTGTGCAGCTATTTTTAGAAAAGGCACAGCAATCCAATCTCAAGGGTCAAGGTAAGACTGCACAAAGGGAAGCCTGGATGTTCAGACGGAGTTACAAATCAGATTCTGTATCAAAGACTAGAGATTTCGATTTAACTCCTTTGGCTCTGAAAATTAATTTCAAAAATCTTCCTAAGCAAATAACATTGCCGATGATGAATATCGATCATTTCAATTGACAATTATTAACAAGATGTAACTGCCGATAGTGAGAATTCTTTTTACAGATCCTATCTGCCCATTCTTTTCCTTCTTGTTCATTATGTAATGAGGTAAGTCTTGCCTCACAAGTTTGATTGTATTCTTTGAGGAGGTAACTAAGTACATAGATGAAGGTAGAGCAGTTGATGTTGTATACATGGATTTCAGTAAGGCGTTTGATAAGTTGCCCCATGGTCGGCTCTTGCAGAAAGTAAGGAGGCATGGCATCGAGGGAAATTTGGCCGATTGGATCAGTAACTGACTATCACATAGAAGACAGAGGGTGGTGGTCGATGGTAAATTTTCATCCTGGAGACCAGTCATCAGCGGTGTACCACAGGAATCAGTGCTGGGTCCTCTGCTATTTGTGATTTTTATCAATGACTTGGATGATTGAGTTGAAGGTTGGGTTAGTAAATTTGTTGATGACATCAAGATTGGTGGAGTAGTGGATAATGTGGAGGGCTGTCATAGGCTGCAAAGCGATATTGATAGGATGCAGAGCTGGGCTGAAAAGTGGCAGATGGAGTTTAACCCTGATAAGTGTGAGGTGATTCATTTTGGTAGGACAAATTTGAATGCGGATTACAGGGTTAACGGCAGGGTTCTGAAGAATGTGGAGGAGCAGAGAGACCTCGGAGTTCATGTCCATAGATCTCTGAAAGTTGCCATCCAAGTAGATAGAGCCCTGAAGAAAGCCTATAGAGTGTTAGCATTTATTAACAGGGGGATTGAGTTTAAGAGCCGTGAGGTTATGCTGGAACTGGAATATAAGGAAAATAGGAAGGAACTTAAGCAAGGAGTCAGGCAGGCTAGGAGTCACGAAAAGTCATTGGCAAATAGGGTTAAGGAAAATCCCAAGGCTTTTTACACGTACATCAAAAGCAGGAGGGTAGCCAGGGAAAGGGTTGGCCCACCGAAGGATAGGTAAGGGAATCTATGTGTGGAGCCAGAGGAAATGGGCGAAGTACTAAATGAATACTTTGCATCAGTATTCACCAAAGAGAAGGAATTGGTGGATGTTGAGTCTGGAGAAGTGTGTGTAGATAGCCGGGGTCACATTGAGATCCAAAAAGACGAGGTGTTGGGCGTCTTGAAAAATATTAAGGTAGATAAGTCCCCAGGGCCTAATGGGATCTACCCCAGAATACTGAAGGAGGCGAGAGAGGAAGTGGCTGAGGCCTTGACAGAAATCTTTGGATCCTCGCTGTGTTCAGGTGATGTCCCGGAGTACTGGAGAATAGCCAATTTTGTTCCTTTGTTTAAGAAGGGCTGATTAGTAAGTTTGCAGACGACACAAAGGTTGGTGGAATTGCGGATAGCGATGAGGACTGTCAGAGGATACAGCAGGATTTAGATCGTTTGGAGACTTGGGTGGAGAGATGGCAGATGGAGCTTAATCTGGACAAATGTGGGGTATTGCATTTTGGAAGGTCTAATGCAGGTAGGGAATATACAGTGAATGGTAGAACCCTCAAGAGTATTGACAGTCAGAGAGATCTAGGTGTACAGGTCCACAGGTCACTGAAATGGGCAACACAGGTTGAGAAGGTAGTCAAGAAGGCATACGGCATGCTTGCCTTCATTGGCCGGGGCATTGAGTATAAGAATTGGCAAGTCATGTTGCAGCTGTATAGAACCTTAGTTAGGCCACACTTGGAGTATAGTGTTCAATTCTGGTCGCCACACTACTAGAAGGATATGGAGGCTTTAGAGAGGGTGCAGAAGAAATTTACCAGGATGTTGCCTGGTATGGAGGGCATGTGCTATGAGGAGCGGTTGAATAAACTCGGTTTGTTCTCACAGGAACGACGGAGGTTGAGGGGCGACCTGATAGAGGTCTACAAAATTACGAGGGGCATAGACAGAGTGGATAGTCAGAGGCTTTTCCCCAGGATAGAGGAGTCAATTACTAGGGGGCATAGGTTTAAGGTGCGAGGGGCAAGGTATAGAGTAGATGTACGAGGCAAGTGTTTTACACAAAGAGTAGTGGGAGCCTGGAACTCGCTGCCGGAAGAGGTGGTGGAAGCAGGGACGATAGTGACATTTAAGGGGCATCTTGACAAATACATGAATAGGATGGGAATAGAGGGATACGGACCCAGGAAGTGTAGACGATTGTAATTTAGTCGGGCAGCATGGCCGGCACGGGCTTGGAGGGCCGAAGGGCCTGTTCCTGTGCTGTACTTTTCTTTGTTCTTCGTTCTTTGTACAAGACCTTGGTTAGACCACATTTTGAGTATTGTGTGCAGTTCTGGTCACCTCATTATAGGAAGGATGTGGAAGCATTGGAAAGGGTGCAAAGGAGATTTGCCTGGATTGGAGGGTAGGTCTTATGAGGAAAGGTTGAGGGAGCTAGGACTTTTCTCATTGGAGCGAAGGAGGATGAGAAGTGATTTAATTGAGGTGTATAAGATGATGAAGGGATAGATAGAGTGGAAGTTCAGCGACCTTTTCCTTGGGTGGATGTAACTGTGACAAGGGGGCATAACTATAAGGTTCATGGTGGAAGATATAGGAGGGATGTCAGAGGTAGTTTCTTTACTCAGAGTGGTTGGGGCGTGGAACGCGCTCCCAGCTATGGTAGTGGAGTTGGACACTTTAGGAACTTTCAAGTGGTTATTGGATCGGCATATGGAGTGCACAAGAATGATTGGGAGTAGGTTGATTTGATCTAAGTTTCAGACTAGTTCGACACAACATCTTGGGCTGATGGGCCTGTACTGTGATATGTACAGTTCTATGTTCTATAAGTCTTCTTTGATATTGGCACACTTCGGCTTGTTTTTAAAATTGTCATTACTCCACACTTGTCCTGTCCTGCGCTATCTCTCAGTGCTGTACACAATCTCCCTATTATTGCATTTTAGTCAGAGTACCCTAGCATTAATTAGCATCCTTGAGGAAAATAGGAGCAGTGCACAAGATTCCCAAACCAGAAACATTAGCAAGTTCAATAAAAATACAAAAGCACTTTGAATGAAAGGTTCTTGATCTGAAACATTGGGTCCTTGGGTGGGATTTTATGGCCATTCATGCTGGTGGGATCTTACGGTTCTGCCGGCGGCAGCTCCCCACCACGGGTTCCACGGCAGCGAGGGGTGCGTTCATCAGGAAACCCCCATTGACAACGGTAGGACCAGAAGGTCCCATAACCGGCCACTGGCAAGGCGTTCTCTGCCACATGGAGAGGGAGGAAAATCGTGCCATTTAACTCTCTGTCTACACTGCGAAACTGAGTATTTCCAGCATTTTCTGCTATTTTCATAGAATTTATAGTGCAGAACAAGGCCATTCGGCCCATCGAGTCTACACTGGCTCTTGGAAAGAGCACCCTGCCCAAGCTCACACCTCCACCCTATCCCCGTAACCCAGTAACCCCACCTAACACTAAGGGCAATTTGGACCCTAAGGGCAATTTAGCCTGGCCAATCCACCTAACCTGCACATATTTGGACTATGGGAGGAAACAGGAGCACCCGGAGGAAACCCACGCAGACACGGGAAGAACGTGCAGACTCCGCACAGACAGTGACCCAAGCCGGGATTCGAACCTGGGACCCTGCAGCTGTGAAGCATTTGTGCTAACCACTATGCTACTGTGCCGGTCCCAATATTTGTTACACATATGAACATTTTAGGACAGTCAGGCTATAATCAGTGGTGGGGAAATTATTAGAAATCATTTTTTGAAATAAAACAAACTTTCATTTGGAAAGATCTGGGCCAATCAAAGAAAGCAAGAATAGATTTGTTGAAGGCACATCATGCCTGATGAATGTTGTTGTTATTTTGATGAAGTAGCAGAGAAGGTTGATCGAGGTACTGTAGTAGATGTTTACATGAGGCTGGATTCTCTGCACCCTGACGCCGAAATCGCGTCCGGCACCAGGACGACAAATCCAGTTTCACGCATGGAAGCGGTACGTCACGCCGCGTATCCCCGGCCTGCGGTCATTGCTTGAGTCCCGCCCCACTATTCTCCGTCCCCGACTGGCCAAAGTCCCAATGGCGTATTTCCAACA
Source organism: Scyliorhinus canicula (assembly GCF_902713615.1). Lineage (NCBI taxonomy): Eukaryota > Metazoa > Chordata > Chondrichthyes > Carcharhiniformes > Scyliorhinidae > Scyliorhinus > Scyliorhinus canicula. The sequence continues at coordinate 24,095,482 of NC_052159.1, forward strand.
TGGTCCCAAACATTTGGGAAATTCGCGAGGCGGCTGCAGCCACAGTCCGCGGCCGCCATGGTCCATGGCGAGCCAATCAGAGGGCAGCGGGTACGTCATACTGGACTATGCCTTTATTGTGCGGGTTGTCCGGGTCGGGCACGTGGCCGATAGGGGGCACTCTTTCCGTGGTCCAGCTCTACGGTCTGAGCCTCCCATGGAGCACAGCGCGGCCACCGCCGTGTGCATGCACGGCCTCTGACCCGGAAGTGCGGGAGGCCGTAACTGCAGCTGGAGCTGTGAGCTCCACGATGACTACCTGCTAGCCCACTGCAGGGCTGCGAGTATGTGGCCTTTTGACGCCAGGTTTTCCGGTGTAAAAGGCCACAGTTATCACAACGGCGTGGGGACAAGGGGGCGATTGTACGAGCCCCGCGCCGGGCCGGAGAATCGCCGCAACCGCGCCAACGCTGGTGCGCAATTCTCCTCGGCGCGGAGAATCAGTGCCATTTGCGCCGGAGCATTTGGTGCGGCACCGGCCGCAGGCCGCTGGAATCCTGTGGGGACCAGAATCAGTCGCACCAGGGCCCGGTTCGCGCCGTTGTGAAACACGACGGCGTTCACGACGGCGCAAACACTTGGGCTCCATATTGGAGAATATGGTTTCGGAAATGGAGAATCCAGCCCATGGACTTTTGGAAGACATTTGACAAAGTGCCAAATAGCCAGCCTATTACGAAGCTAGTAAAAGTGCATGATATTAAGTGGAAAGTCGTGGGATGGATTCAAAACTGACACAGTGACAGGAAACAGAGGATATTGGTGGATGGATTTTTTTCTCACTTTGGGAGGTAGCTTGCAGTCGCATTCCACAACAGTCAGCTTTGGGTCTATTAGCTTTGTCAATTTTTATAAATGACCTGGACTAGAGTAGGGAGCAGCAGAATACAATCTGCGTATGATGTGAATCTTGACAAAGTCATAGCTATTGATGAGAATAGTTAAAGGTTGCAGGAAGGGCCTATTCCTGTGCTGTATTGTGCATTATTCTTCAGGGCTTTGGCCTAGGTTGGTATCATGACTGGTACAGACATGGAGGACCAAAGGGCCTGCCCCGTGCTGTATTGTTCTTTGTTCTTTGATGACATAGGCCGTTGAAATGGGCAGAAGAATAAGGCAGATGAAATTCATGGCATAGAGGTGTGAACTTTTGTAGAACTATTATGGAAAGACAGTAAATAATGTGAAGTTAAAAGTGTAGATGAGCACAAGGACTTGGGACGGGATTCTCTGACCCCCCATCTGAATCCCGCCCTGCCGCTCCGACACTGGCTGCCGAATTCTCCGGCGCCGGTTTTTGGGCGGGGATCACGCTGCGCCGGTCAGGGGCCGTTGGCAGCAGGCCCCCGGCAATTTTCCGGGCCCCGTTGGGCCGAGCGGCCGCCCGTTTGCGGCCAGTCCCACCGGCGTGAAATGGACATGGTCCATACCGGCGGGACCTGGCTTGGAGGGCGGCTAGCAGAATCCCGGGGGGGGGGGCGCGGGGAGATCTGGCCCCAGGGGGGCACCAACGGTGGCCTGGCCCGTGATTGGGGCCCACCAATCTGCGGGCGGGCCTGTGCCGTGGGGGCACTCTTTCCCTCCACGCCGGCCTCTGTAAGGCTCCGCCATGGCCGGCACGGAGAAGAAACCCCCTGCGCATGCGCAGGAAACACGCCGGCGGTTCTGCGCATGTGCCAGCTCATGGCGGCCCTTCGGCACCGTTTGGCGCAGCACCAACCCACCAGTGCCGGCCTAGCCTCTAGAAGTGCGGAGGATTCCTCAACTTTCGAATGGCCCAAAGCCGGAGTGGTGCGCGCCGCTCTTGCCACCGGTGTCGGGCCATCCCGCCAATTGCAGGAGAATCCCGGCCTTGGTGTCCAGTTACACAAATCCTTAAAGGTGACAGGGCACGTTTATAAAGTGATATGTGTTAATTGAATCTAAAATTAAAGGAATAGTCCTCAAAAGAAAAGAGATCAGGCTTAAAGTTTATAAATCATAGATTATTCATCAGTTTTGTGGATAATATTTGGACAGCAGACTTCAGGAATGGGTAAAGAGAAGGTCTGCAGAGTTGTTACCAGAAATGGGAGACTTTGGTTTGAGGAGAGACTGAAAAAGTTAAGACTGTTCCGTTTGGAACAGAGAAGGTTAAGTGATGACCAACAAAGGTTTTCAAGGTGACGGGAAACTTTGATAGAGTAGATAGGGAAAGATAATTGCCCTTGGCGAATGGGTCAATAGCTACAGGTCATGGATTTAAAATCATAAGTAAAAGATCTAGAGGGGAGATGAGGAGAAATGATTGTAGGGATTTAAAACACTCGACATTAAAAGGTGGTTGAATCCGATTCCATAAGTAATTTGAAAGGGGAGCTGGACAGGTACTTGAGGATGAAGAACTTACAGGTTGCAGTCAAAAAGGTGCAAAACGTGACTGCTCTTTCAAAGATCCAGCCAAGCACAATGGTCCAAATGGGCTTCTTCTGCATTGTATGATTCAATGACATTTATAGCACAACACATAAACGGGTATTGCTGACACTAAACTGTAGACATGGGCCAAATGGCCTTCGCTTCTGTGCTGTATCGATGATTCTCTGCTGTGAGCTCCTCTGATACTACAATGTTTTCGTATGCAGATTCTTTGCATATGTGAGAAAAATGAGTAAGAATGCAAAATATTTGCATAGCCTGCACCGAAGTAACGTTCTCATTAATTGTGCTCTATTTAATTCTTCACCCTAATGTAATTTGTTATAGACACAGCAAATGCTGACAGCTGAATCCTTTCACACCCTTATCAAACAGTGAGATCACTAAAATGAGCCGAATTAGGTCATCAAGAAATGGCTGTGTGCAAGATTTTTACTCTGGTTGTTGATGGTGCTGATGGGAAAGTATGAAGTTGCAATTCCCTCACTGATGAACTATAGTCCTACTTGGTGTCTGGGCCGATGATAGATATCTTCAGATTAGGTTTAACAGTCTTGAAGCAAGCCAATTTAAACATATATATGTGTATATACAGATGGTCATATCGGGGCGTGATTCTCCAATCCCGTGGCAGAGTGTCTACGCCGTTGTAAACACCGTCGTGTTTTGCACTGCTCCAGCTGCCAATCCCGGCGTGAACTGGGCGCCGCGGGATCTGCGCATGCGCAGTGGCGACGGCACCAACGTGCGCATGTGCAGTGGCCTCCTTCAACGCGCCAGCCCCGACGCAACATGGTGCAGGGCTACAAGGGGTGACACGTAGGAAAGGAGGCACCCAGCCAGAGAGGCGCCCCGCCGATGGTGGGCCCCGATCGCAGGCCAGGCCACGTCGGAGCCCCACCCCCCCCCCCCCCCCCCCCCCCCCCGGGGGTCGGACCCCCCCCCCCCCCCACACAGGCCGCCCCGACCTTTCCACGCGAGTTCCCGAGAGCAGGTTAGAACGGCGCCAGCGGGATTCGTTTCTTTTTCACGGCCGCTCGGCCCACCCGGGCCGGAGAATCGGCAGGCCGGCCGTGTAGAGCGGCCCGCGACCAGCGCCGAGCCAATGCTTGACCCAGTCACGGGGATTCTCCGGCCTGGCCCAGGGCTGGGAGAATCCCGCCCATGGTAGTTTTCGACCTACAGCTCGTGAAACCCTGACAGTGAGTGTACAGGTGCAGAAGATAATGGGGACGGCAAATGGAATACTGGCTTTTATTTCAAGGGGCCTGGAGTATAAAAGTAAAGAGGTGTCGCTGTAACTGTACAAGGTACGAGTGAGGCCACATTTAGAATACTGTGGACAATTATGGTGCTTTTATTTGAAGAAAAAGTATTGCGCCGATTCTCCCAGACAGGGAGAAATCGTAAGGCTGGCGTCAAAAACGGGCGGGTTTGATGCCAGCCCCCCCCCCCCCCCCCCCCGACCGGGAACCGATTCTGGTCCCCGGTCGGGGCTAGCATGCCGCGGCCGTGAACTCCGGCATCGCGGGCTTAACGAATTTCGTTAAGCCCGCTTGCCAGAGTTTGCGACGGCTGACGCGCCACATGACGTCAGCCGCGCATGCGCGGATTGGAAGACTCCAACCCGCGCATGCGCGGATGACGTCATCGCGCATTTGCGCGAAACCTGCGCATGCGCGGGCCGGGATGCCCCTCAGCCGCCCCGCGAATGGATACAGTGGGGCGGCGGAAGGACAAAGAGTGCGCGGGAATCGGACCCACTGCCCGCGATCGGTGCCCACCGATCGCGGGCCCTTGTCACGGCCGTGGTACTGCCGTGCCAATCGGTGCCATGGTTGCCAAGATCCGAACTTCACGGCCGTTTTTATGAAAGGCCAGACCAGGTGTGTTTGCCGTTCGTAAAAACGGCCGTAAAGGGCTTGGACTTCGGCCCATCGGCCAGCTGAGAATTCGTGTCGGGAGTTGGGCATGGGGGTGGGGGGGGAAATAGCGGGAGGGCGTCAGACTAGCGTGGCCGTAAAAATTTACGACCCCCGCTATTCTCCGCACCGTCGTGAGTGCGGAGAATTTCGCCCATTATGTTTGGAGGTAGTACTGAGGAGGTTTGCGAGGATGACCCAGGGTACGGAGGGCTGCCAGATGAGGAGAAATTGAACAGGTTGTGTCTGTACTCCTTGGAGTTCACAAGAAGGAGACGTGATATGATTGAAACATATAAGGTTCTTAGGGGGTTAGACAGGGGAAATGTTGGGAGAATCTTTCCACTCATGGGAGAGTGAAGGACCAGAGGACATAGTCGCAAAATAAGTGGGTGCTCATTTAGATAATAATAATTTTTATTATTGTCACAAGTAGGCTTACATTAGTACTGCAATGAAGAGGGTGGCGCAGTGAGTAGCACTGCTGCCTCATGGCGCCGAGGTCCCAGGTTCGATCCCAGCTCTGGGTCACTGTCTGTGTGGAGTTTGCATATTCTCCCCATGTTTGCATGGGTTTCGCCCCCACAACCCAAAGATGTGTAGGTGGGTTGACCATGATAAATTGCCCCTTAATTGGAAAATATTAATTGGGTACTCTAAATTTTAAAAAAGCACTGCAATGAAGTTACTGTGAAAACCCCTGGTCGCCACATTCCAGTGCCTGTTCGGATACATGGAGGGAGAATTCAGAATGTCCAAATTACCTAACAGCACGTCTTTTGGGACGTGTGGGGAGGAAACCGGAGCACCCGGAGGAAACCCACATAGACAGCGGGAGAAGGTGCAGACTCCGCACACAGTGACACAAGTGGGATTCAAACCCGGGTCCCTGGCGCTGTGAAGCAACAGTGCTAACCTCTGTTGGGTTTGAAGAAGAATTTCTTCTCTCAAAGAATGGTGAATCTTTGGAATCCTTTACTTCAGCTGTAGAGACCCAAGTCCATGAACATTTCTAGGGTGAGATCTATAGATTTTTAATCAGTAGGTGAACTAAGGATTATGGAGACAAGGCAGGAAAGTGGATTCAGTGAGTGTTAGATCAACCATGGTCTTATTAAATGTTGGAGCAGGCTAGAAGGGCTGAATGGCTTACTCCTGTTCCTATTTCTTATGGTCTTGTATCTCAATTTGGGCTTTCTGTTGACCAGGGGAAGCTTCTATTTGGAGTTGCCAACACTTCAGCATTGTCCTGTAGTCTCTGGGAATTAAGGCTTAATTTCCTGGACACTGCTGAGAGCAAAATCTGAGAGAAAAATCAGAGGAGATTTTAAAATCAGCTTTTGTTTTTCTCATTTTCTTTTAACACTTTTATTCATTAGATATTAAATTATTGAAAAGTGAAGGTTCAATTTGGAGGTGGACTAAAGGTGAGTAAAAGCCCAGGAACATGTTCACTCCAAATTGGGAACACTCGACGACATCTAAAGGGTTCACTCTGGGAATTATCAACACGTACCTCTGTTACACTAGTGTGTGATTTAACCATCTGGCTATTTTGCATTAACATGAATATTGAATGTGAATATCAAACAAAATGTACGATGGTGTTTGAAGCAGTTTGCAATGTTCATCTGCAGAACAGTCCTCGGATTTTACGAAAGTTTCCTTTTCCTTCAGAAGTCATTGGCTGTCATAGCGACAGGCAGAAAATAGAAAGTGGTGAAATGTCAGATGACATAGTGCATTTGTCTCCTTATGCAGTGACATGTCTTGGCTGAAAATGGAAAGGTGTAAGTGATAGCTGTGAGCAGCAGGGTTGTCAGGATGTTATGTAAATTTTATTTGTGTTTTTTTGTGTCAGCACAGAATATATGTTTAGAGAAGAGATGTCGCTACACAGTCCCTTGGCCAATGATTGCTCATCGCCCTATAAGGTCTGCTGTGCTCAAGTCCCAGCAGTCTTTGTCCTCGCCTCTTTGCTGAACAGGCTGACTAAGACGATGCACATCCACAGATCACCACCCTGAAGCATCCCATTTAAGTCCTTCCACATACATGGCCCTGGGCAGTGAGATTTGCCAACTTTATAATGCTTTCCTCATCCAACACCCACGTACATGCACTTTGCATCGTGGCCTAGCTAATATAATGGGAATCATGAATACTTTTTTCTCCTTGATCTTTCTGACAGAAATGCACTGTCAAGAAAGCCTGGATGCACATAAGAGAAGGTTTGCACATAATGGAACACGTACACAAGGGTTCACCTTACATAGGATGTACAAACCAAAAACAGGCCATTCGGCCCAACTGTTTTACACCAGTAAATTCAAAGCAAAGCAAATAAAAGAAAAATACTTCAGATTCTATAAATCTGAAATAAAAACAGAGAATGCTGGATAAATGCTGCCAGTCTGGCAGCATCTGTGGAGGCAGAAACAGAGTTAATGTTTCGAGTCTATATGACCCTCATACATAAATGAAAAGAGATAGAAATATGTTGAATTGTATACTTGGACAGGTGGGGGCTTACCGAAAATTAAGTCAATGATAGGTTGGAGTTAAGGAGAGATTGACAAATGTGTCATGGGCATGAGACAAAGGGGTTAATGGTGCCATTAGGGACTGAAGAGTGTTAATAGTGACAAAGGTAGGAAAGCTAAATTTGTTAATAGGAAACCCAAGCTCAAGTGAGAGCAAAACTAAAAAACAAGCGACATTGATTATATGGGGAGGGGTAGTGTTGGGACAAGCCAAGGGAACTGAATAACAGAAAACAAAAGATGGTAGTCAAGACGGAGGGGAACATTCACAGTCTGAAGTTGCCTTCTGGACTCAACATCCTAATTTCTATTCCTTTCTCAATCATATGTTTACTGTGTTTCCCTTTGAATGTATCTATGCATTTCTGAAGGAATAGAAGGGTATGTAGAAAGGGTGTGGTGAATTAACTATGGAAGAGGCTAGTGTGGGATATAAACACTAGCAGAGAGTTTCTGGGCCAAATGCCCTATTTTTGTTCTTGAGGTTCTGTCATCAGACCAGGTTGATGAATCTTGCACTCTAACTACCATCCTGAGGGATCATAATTAACTCGAGATTCCAAGCTGGGAATATACCGAGAGAGTTTTGGGTTTGTAGAAGCCAATGGCTCAACACACTTCGACATACATTTTGATTCCGAGTGCACTTTGGGCAGCTAGCTAGCAGGGTGTACCCAGCTGACCATCCGATAGCTTTGTGGCAAAAGACCTGGTTCATTTGAACCAGAGAATGCAATCTGAATCTAAATAGTAAACCGTGAGCCTAAACCTGGCGACGAATTTCAGCCGCTAGCCCACAATTGTTTTTGAAGCTCGTTAAATCCACATGAAACAAATTACCTTAAAAGCAGCAATGTGTTTTATTTTCTAAACACATTCCGTTTTGAAAGGATATCATTTTCTGATCATATCGAAGACCGTGCTGCATCTGAAACCCACTGGAGCTGCCACATTCTGAAATAACGAAAAGGATAGATGATACTTCTACAGGCTGGGACAAGAGAGGTGCATTGTCAGAGGTTCCAACCTGCCCCTATTAAACCATCTGCCTTGGAGATTCTGTGATAGGATTTGAAGATGGGTTCTCCTGATGTCCAAGCCAGCATTCCCAACTGAACCCAAAGCCACCAACATTAAAGTTCAGTTACCTGCGCATTTGTCTCCTTGCTGTTTTTCAGTCTTGCCATGTGTAAACTGCTAGTTCATAGAATCATAGAATTTACAGTGCAGAAGGAGGCCATTTGACCCATCGAGTCTGCACCAGCCCTTGGAAAGAGCACCCTACCCAAGGTCAACACCTCCACCCAATCCCCATAACCCAGTAACCCCACCCAACACTAAGGGCAATTTTGGACACTAAGGGCAATTTATCATGGCCAATCCACCTAACCTGCACATCTTTGGACTGTGGGAGGAAACCGGAGCACCCGGAGGAAACCCACGCACACACGGGGAGGATGGGCAGACTCCGCACAGACAGTGACCCAAGCCGGAATCGAACCTGGGACCCTGGAGCTGTGAAGCAATTGTGCTACCCACAATGCTACCATAAACATCAAAAATAGGAGTTGGGTAGGCCATTTGGCCCATCAAGCCTGCTCTGCCATTCAGTATGATTATGCTTAACCATCTCCACCAATGCCACACTCCCACGTTCTCCCCATAACCCTTGACAGCTTTAGAGTCTAGTAAGTCTAGGAAATGGTAGCATGGTGGTTAGCATCAATGCTTCACAGCTCCAGGGTCCCAGGTTCGATTCCCGGCTGGGGCACTGTCTGTGCGGAGTCTGCACGTCCTCTCCGTATGTGCGTGGGTTTCCTCCGGGTGCTCCGGTTTCCTCCCACAGTCCAAAGATGTGCGGGTTAGGTGGATTGGCCAGGCTAAATTGCCCGTAGTGTCCTAAAAAATAATGTTAATGGGGGTTGTTGGGTTACTGGTATAGGGTGGATACGTGGGCTTGGGTAGGGTGATCATTGCTCGGCACAACATTGAGGGCCGAAGGGCCTGTTCTGTGCTGTACTGTTCTAATTCTAAAAAATTCTAATTCTAATTCTAATCTATCGATTTCCTTCTTACACATGACTTGGCCTCCACAGTTTTCTGTGGTAGAAATTCCACAGTTCACCACCTTCTGAGTGAAGAGGTTTCTCCTCGTCTCAGTCCCAAATGGTCTACCCTGTATCCTGAGACTGTGAGCCTTTGTTCTAGACTCCACCCCCGTCCCATACGGAGGAAACAACACCCCTGCATCCAGTCTGTCCAGTCCTGTCAAGATTTTATACAATTCAATTGCATCCCCTTTCATTCTTCTAAATTCTCGTGCATGCAGGCCCAGTTAGGGTGGCATGATGGCATGGTGGCTAGTACTGCTGCCTTACAGCACCAGGGACCCAAGTTCAATTCCAACCTTGGACGATTGTCTGTTTTCATGTTCTCCCCATGTGTGTGTGTGTGTGTGTGTGTGTGTGTGTCCACTTGGTGTTTTAGTTTCCTCCCACTGTCCAATGATGTGCAGGTTAGGTGGAGTTACAGGAATAGGTTGGGGGAGTGGGCCAAGATAGGGTGTTCTTTCGGAGAGTTGGTGCAGACTTGATGGGCTGAATGGCCTTCTTCTGCACCGTAGAGATTCTATGGTTCAAGTTGACCCAGTCTCGCTTCACACAACAATTCTGTTCAGCACATAGAAGAAGTGCCGAAGGATTATTGGTGATGTGCGGTGACTACTATTGCCACAGGAAAGCAGATCAGCTCATTTTCATACAGCAAGTTACTGCAAAGTGCAATTAAGTGATAATCTGCTAGTGGTGCAGTTGGTCAAGGGAGGAATGTTGGCCAGAACAGCAGGAGAACATCTTTGAATATTACGTTTTACATCCACTCAAGAGTGACAAAGGGATAAAGAGAGTTTGCACAGGTGTATAGAGCCTTATTATGTATCTTGCCCCCAAAAGACCACAATGCTAATGTTTTGAGCACATACCTGTGCAGATGTGGACACATAGGGGGTGACTGTCCGAGCCCCGTCCCGGGCCAGAGAATCGCCGCACCCACGCCACGATGCCCCGACGCCGGCATGTGATACTCCAAGGTGCGGAGAAGCGGCGCCGGATGCGGGCCGCTGGAATTGGCGGGGTCGCAAATTCTCCGGCCCAGATGGGGCGAGCGGGCGCGCAGATACGACAGAGTCCCGCCGGCGCCGTTCAGCCCTGGTCGCTGCCAGCGGGAACTCTGCGAGAAAGGTCAGTGGGCGGCCTGTGGGGGGGGGGGGGGGGGGGGGGCTCCATCCCCAGGGGGGCCTCCCTTGAGGTCTGGTCTTCGATTGGGGCCCACCGATCAGCGGGCCGGCCTCTTCCCCCCCCCCCCGGGCCAACTTTCCTGCGCGGCCGGCCCTTGAACACCGACGCCATGTTGAGTCGGGGCCGGCGCGCTGAAGTAGTCCCCCATGCATGCGCAGGTTGGTGCGGCGCCCATTTGGCACCGGGAAGGGAGGCTGGAGCGGCGTGGCCCCCTGTGGGGAGCAGAATCGGTCGTCCCCGTGCCCGTTCATGACGGCGCGAACACTTGGGCTCCATTTGGGAGAATCGCCCCCACAGAGCCTCTGATTCTGGAGTCATAGTGAAATCTATTATGAATACAGCATTAATAGTTTCTGCTGATTTCTACCAATTAACAAATTTATTTTCGATACTTTAAACAAATGTGACAGGTTGCTCTGCTAATTAGCATTTTACATATGATAATGATATTGTTTTGCTTGCTGCATTTTGCATACCTGATTGTTTTTTTAATGGCCAGTAGATTATTTCTAATAATGAGAAGCAGCTGCCTATGGCTGAACAGAACAGATGTTTCAAGGAATAACAACGAGGCTGACAGTTCATATTGGATTTTCAGCTAAATGCAGATGTACAGCAGTGAACAGTACCTCAGAATAAATTTGTTACCTGTTTCAATATTGCCTTTAAAGATTAATTTATAAGCATTCATCGTTCAGTTAATCTTGTACTTAAAATCTGCTTGAAGCACTCTACACATAGGCAAAACTGAATGATCAAGATGGTTGTAAAAAGGTGTATTTTGTTCCATATTAACTCACTGTTAAACTATCTGTCCAGCTTCACTGGTGGGAAAACTACTGGAGACTATTGGCAAGGACTAAATTACTTCTGACTTGGAGAAGCCCTCGATTAATATGAGCCATTCAGTACCAATTTGTTTAAGGCAATTCGTGTCTGACTAATCTGATTGAGCTCTTCAATGAAGTAACGGAGAGGATTGATGAAGGTAGTGTAGGCCCTGCTGTGTTTGTGGATGTTCAGACAGACCTAATCGGAAAATAGAAGCGCCTGGAATAGTTATAATTTGCATACGGCTAAGGGATAGGAGGTAACGATTTGTGGTGCATAGCTGTTTTCAGACTGGAGAGAAGTATGCAGTGAGGCAATGCTATTCTAGTTAGAGTTGAATGACCTGCATATGGATACAGGGAATACAATTTCAAAGCATGTAGATAATATAAAACTTGTCGTAAATATTGAACTGGATAGTAACAGACGTCAGGAGGAACCTAGATTGGTGAAATGGATGGACGCTTGGCAGATGTAGTTTAATGCCGACATGTACATAGAACATAGAACAGCACAGAACAGGCCCTTCGGCCCTCGATGTTGTGCCGAGCAAATGATCACCCTACTCAAACCCACGTATCCACCCTATACCCGTAACCCAACAACTCCACCCCCCTAACCTTACTTTTTAGGACACTACGGGCAATTTAGCATGGCCAATCCACCTAACCCGCACATCTTTGGACTGTGGGAGGAAACCGGAGCACCCGGAGGAAACCCACGCACACACGGGGAGGACGTGCAGACTCCGCACAGACAGTGACCCAGCCGGGAACCGAACCTGGGACCCTGGAGCTGTGAAGCATTTATGCTAACCACCATGCTACCGTGCTGCCCGTAAAGTGATGCACTTTCAGGAAAACAATGTGGAGAATTGGTATAATCTAGATGGTAGAATGCTATTTTGAGGGGGGGGGGGGGGGGGATGTCTAGAGCAGAGGGGCCCGAGGGGTGCATATCCACAAATCCTTGAAGTGGCAGGGCAAGTTGAGAAGTCAGTTAAGAAAGTTTATTGGATACTTGACTTTGTAAACAAAAGCATTGAATACAAAACAATTAGGTTATCTTATTGCTGCCGAAAGAAACATGTTGTTGAAGCTTTTAGTCTTGCACTCCTCAGGACAGACACAAGAATACTACATTTCAAAGGGAACAACAATTAATACGGCATGGGAAAAGGGTGCTGATTGGTTAGCAAGTTGACTCTGATTGATTGAGGCATGGCTTTGGCGAACGTACCAGGGAGCTATTGTCTCCCACACTTTCGTTTAATTCAAAAAAGGTGTAATGCCTGGACGTGTTCCATTCACCTGGAGAGGACAGGTCCCAGCTTATGAATATACAGTCAAAAGCTATTGTTCGCGACCCCCTTTGCCACAGATTTGTTTACCCATGCGACTGTAGTTGGACACTTAATCGTGGTTCACAGCCCCAACACCTCGCTCATCCATGATTTAGAATGTTAACTCTCACCTATCCCATGTCATTCCCACATCAAACGTACACACTACACATGGACCGAATCTGCGCTGGCGCAAATCCACTGTTTGCAATTTCAGACTTTGTGAGGATTCGTAGGAATGGAAACCCCCATGAACGGCAGGAGTTGACTGTATGTAGCTTCTAGCAGGCGTGAATGAGCCATATTGTGAGCCTGACTGATAATCTTAAATTGGTTATTCCAGCAATTCTTAATAGACTCGGGATTATTCAGCATGTACTGTCCAATTGCGGAATCACACTTAAAATTAGATATTATATTTTGAGATTTGCAGTCATGGGCTGGTTGAGTATGGTCATTACTCTGCCTACTGCGAGCAGGCAAAGCTGTTTGGTATAACCCGGCAGGACCGGACATATGGCCTATATATCAGGGGCGCGATTCTCCGAGCCCCACGCCGGGCGGGAGAATCGCCGCAACCACGCCACGACGGCCCCGTCGCCGGCGCGTGATTCTCCAAGGTGAGGAGAATCAGCGCCATTTGCGCCGGCGCGTTTGACGCGGCGCTGGCCGCGGGCCGCTGGAATCGGTGGGGCCGCCAACAAAGATGTGCAGGTTAGGTGGATTGGCTCTGCTAAATTGGCCCTTAGTGTCCAAAGGTTAGTTATGAGGTTGCGGGGGGGGGGGGGGGGGGGGGGTGGTCCTTGGTTGGCTCGATGTAGATTTGATGGCCAGATGGCCTCCTTCTGCACTAAAGGGATCCTATGGATTCGCCTATTGCTCATACCTTTGAGGTAGACTGGGCACTTTTCATGTCTGAAATAGTTGGCCTCCGACCCATTTGTAAGTAGGCGTGATTATTACAATCCCAGACCAGACCCTAATAGTTGCTAAGATACTGGACTGAAACCCCATCATTTTAGTTCATTTGAAAGACTGTGCAGAAGGAATGATTTGCTCCATGAGTGATTTCATGAAGAAATAGGGCTTGGTTATTTTTAAAACAAAACTTTGTTTTTACTAGAATATTCCTCAGACCCGAAAAGGTCAGCTTACAATTTACACCTCAAACACTACTACACCAGCGGTCTCCTGCTGGTGAGGCTGGCAGCGCTGACTGCCTCTGCTATCACCACCCAGGCGGTGTTGAGGAGGGTAGGCATGAGTCTGCGGTCCACTCTGGGGAAGAGGATGTCCCTCCGCTGCTCACTGGCATGGAGCTGTGGGTCCACCTCGGACTCCCGACCTCGGGGGGGCAGGACTCCTGTGAGCTATCTTGGTGGCTGCAGTGAGTATTTGCTAAGTGTAGCGATTACAAACAGCTCCAGCTGCCAGACTCCGGCCCCAGCGTTTAGAACATCTGCTGGGCCAGTAATTGCTCTGAATTCGTGCTGATCCATTTGCATGTCCTGACTCTCTTACCAACAGGAACTCGAACGGCACACAATTCAGTCCCGGCATTAACACTCCCAAATGCATTTGATAAGGTTCCCCATGGTAGGCTTATGCAGAAAGTAAGGAGGCATGGGATAGTGGGAAATTTGGCCAGTTGGATAAAAACTAGCTAACCGATAGAAGTCAGAGAGTGGTGGTGGATGGCAAATATTCAGCCTGGAACCCAGTTACCAGTGGCGTACCGCAGGGATCAGTTCTGGGTCCTCTGCTGTTTATGATTTTCATTAATGACTTGGATGAGGGAGTTGAAGGGTGGGTCAGTAAATGTGCAGACAATACAAAGATTGGTGGAGTTGTGGATCGTGAGGAGGGCTGTTTTCAGCTGCGAAGAGACATAGATAGGATGCAGAGCTGGGCTGAGAAGTGGAAGATGGAGTTTAACCCTGACAAGTGTGAGGTTGTCCATTTTGGAAGGACAAATATGAATAAAGAGTTAACGGTAGGGTTCTTGGCAATGTGGAGGAGCAGTGAGATCTTGGGGTCTATGTTCATAGATCTTTGAAAGTTGCCACTCAAGTGGATAGAACTGTGACAAAGGCCTATGGTGTGCTCACGTTCATTAGCAGAGGGATTGAATTTGAGAGCCGTGAGGTGATAATGCAGCTGTACAAAACCTTGGTCAGGCCACATTTGGAGTACTGTGTGCAGTTCTGGTCCCCTCATTTTAGGAAGGATGTGGAAGCTTTGGAAAAGTTGCAAAGGAGATTTACCAGGATGTTGCCTGGAATGGAGAGTAGGTCTTACGAGGAAATGTTGAGGGTGCTCGGCCTTTTCTAATTAGAACGGAGAAGGATGGGGGCGACTTGATAGAGGTTTACAAGATGATCAGGGGAATAGATAGAGTAAACAGTCAGAGACTTTTTCCCCGGGTGGAACAAACCATTACAAGGGGACATAAATTTAAGGTGACCGGTGGAAGATATAGGGGGGATGTCAGAGGTAGATTACCCAGAGAGTAGTGGGGACATGAAATGCACTGCCTGTGGAAGTAGTTGAGTCGGAAACATTAAGGATCTTCAAGCGGCTATTGGATAGGTACATGGATTACGGTAGAATGATGGGGTGTAGATTAATTTGTTCTTAATCTAGGACAAAAGTTCGGCACAACATCGTGGGCCGAAGGGCCTGTTCTGTGCTGTATTTTTCTATGTTCTATGTTCTTAATGGAGAATCCTGTCCACTATCATTGATTGTGGTAAAAACCCATCTGGTTCTCTAATTCCCTTTTGGGAAAGAAATCTGCCATCCTTACCTGGCCTGATCTACATGTGACTCCAGATCCACAGCAATGGGGTTGACTCTGAAATGTCCTGGCACGCCATTCAGTTCAAGAGCAATTAGGGATGGGCAACAAATGCACGTGTAAAGGCCTGAGCCGAATAATTAGCTTACTAGAACAGAAGTGAGCTGCATAGAATAGTTCTGTTAAGTTACCCAGGCCACATTCAATGTACAGAAATATTTTTATGATATCAAAATAGAACAACAGAAGCAGGCGACAAGTTGGGAGGTGCATAGCTAGGATTTATTTTTATTTTTCAAGTTTAGAGTACCTAAGTATTTTTTTCCAATTAAGGGTCAATCCGCCTACCCTGCACATCTTTTGGATTGGGGTGTGAGACCCACGCAAACATGGAGAGAATGCACAAACTCCACACAGACAGTGACCCGGATCGAACCCGGGTCCTCGAATCTATGAGGCAGCCATGCTGACCATGGCGCCAACGTGCCACCATTCACAGCCAGGATTTATGCTCAGATTTACAAAAGGTGTGGCATAACCTATGGACAAAAGGATTGCAAGAGACCCAACATTTTTTAGACCCTCTGACACATTGATTGTGCTAAGAATGAAAGTCACGTCTTTTCCAATTTCTTTCAGCATAGAATCAGAGAATCCCTACAGTGCAGAAGGAGACCATTTGGCCCATCAAGTCTGCACAGACCCTCCAGAAGAGCTCCCTACCTAGTCCCATGCCCCCTCCTTATCCCCGCAACCCAACCTAACATTTTGGACACTAAGGGGCAATTTAGCAATCCATCTTTGGACTGTGGGAGGAAACCGGAGCACCTGGAGGAAAGCCACGCAGACACTGGGAGAAAGTGAACACTCCACACAGGCAGTCACCCAAGGCCGGAATCATACCCAGGTCTCTGGGGCTGTGAGGCAATAGTGCTAACCACTGAGCCTCCGTGCCGCCCACGTTTGGAGATAAACGCTATTGCACTCATTATCTTTTTTTGAAGTTTCCTGTATGTACAATCATTTTTCAGAGCCACTTATTAGGCAGTTTCCTATCCACTCAGTGAGCTCAAAAATAGCAATCTTCCTTTCAGAGCTTGTTACTAACAATGCATTTTTTAACTCATAAAAGTTTAAGATAGATGCTGTCTCTAGAAGACACTGCGTTAGTATGGAAACCATTCTGCGTTGTATTCAGGGAAAATGGAAGACTGCAGAAATCATCAACCATGGAAGTACTACTTGCTGTGCTTTTCATTCAACTCATCACTGCTAAGAAATATGTATCAGCTTGAGGCTCTGCATCAGATTTTGTCTACTTACACTCCTGTGAAGCATCTTGGGATGTCTTGTTACATTAAAGGTGACATTATAAATGTAGTTGTTGTAAGGGAGTGAAAAATGCTTACTGAATCAGTCATACATAGAATTGAAACAAGGCAACAGGTTTTTGTCCAGCCAGTTTGTGTTGCCATTTACGCTACACACAAACGGTGGTCCTAATTCCAATCTGATCTGGTTTCCATTTCACCCCTTTTTTGAAAACCACCTATCTGGCCTATTCTTAAAAATTGACACTCTGATTCTATTGTTAAATCTGCAACTATTGTGGGTGGCACAGCGGGTGGCATGGTGGCACAGTGGTTAGCACTGCATCCTCACTGCGCCAGGGACCCGGGTTCTATTCTGGCCTCGGATGACTGTCTATATCGAGTTTCCACATTCTCCCCATGTCTGCATGGGTTTCCTTCAGGTGCTCCGGTTTCCTCCCACGGTCCAAAGATGTGCAGGAGAGGTGGATTGGCCATGATCAATGCACGGGGTTGTGGTGATAGTGCGGGGGATTGCATCTGAGTAGAACGCTCTTTTGGAGAGTCGGTTCAGACCCAATGGGCCGAATGGCCTCCTTTTGCATTGTAGGGGTCCTATGGATTCCATCAGCCGTGATCCAATCATTTGACTTAATTCTCCTCATGTGTGTATTGACAGCAAAGTTGACATTTATTGTCTGTCTCCAGTTGCCTGAGGAAGATGACATTGGTCTGCCATCCTAAACAGCAACAATGGTTTGATACAGAGGACTATTAAGAGTCAGTCACACTAATTTGGGACTGGAGTCACATGCAGACCAGACTAGGTAAGGAAGGCAGGTCAGCAAAAGCATAAGATGCTGGGAATACTCTGCAGGCCGAGCTGTGTTGTGAGAAATAGAGTTTCAGGGAGGAATTTAATGCCCTTGCCTGAGGTGAGTTTGTCCTTTATTCTGAACCACCTCCTCGCCCAACCCTTACCCCACGACCCCCCATCTGATCTCATTCACTTGGGGCCTGGCTCCCTCAGAAATCCGAAGCCTCTTTCTGCTGCAATGCCTGCGGCACAAAGGTGCCAACTTCTGAATCGCTGATAGCTCTCAGGGAGCACGATTTCTGCCCCCAGGGTCCTTGAACCCAGGGATGGCCCACAGTTGGCACATTGCTCTCCATAAGCTGTCTTCCTTATTACCAACAATAGTGACTACAATTTAAATATTATTCACAGAGTTGACTTTGTTTTAAAGTTGAGGAGTAAAGTTTCCATGGGGACTTCCCAATCTCCTTAGCTCTGAGGAGGAAGTTGCATGTTGCATGCAGTAATGTATTTATTATTTTGTTCAGCTGAGGATAAGGAACAATTTATTTAGTTTTAATTGCTGATCTTTTGTAAACTAAATTTGCTTAATATTTTACATAGAATTACATCAACCTAAATTTACCAGTCATGCCCGCCACATGAACTATCATGGGCAGAATGCAAAGTCTGATGGATCAGCAAAAGGTCTGTGGACTTCGGGCGAGAAGTTCTAATCCGGTGGCAGATGGGAGCAGAAAATCCCTCCTGTACAAACAAGTCTTTCAGCCCAGTAGGTCTATGTCAGTCTTTATGTTGCATATTAACTTCCTCTCACATTACTCCCAATTGGTATACTCTTCTATTTGTTCCTCCCCCATGTTTTATACCATGCTTCAATGCTACTTGTCAAAACTACTCCGTGCAGTAGCACGTTCCACATTCCAGCCACACTCTCTCAGTAGTATTGTAGGGAGTTCGGTAGATCTGAAGAAGTCTTTGTGGTCATACGTTGGTTAACTGTGACTCTTCAAACTAAATAAGCAGTAAATATTCCAGACTGCAAGCTGTTTTCCCGGCTTGCTGGTACACATGGCTCTCTCCCACACTAGACTGACCCTAGGTGTGGGTCATGAGCTCTCTTACATCACTGTGTGGGCGGTAGTGTATTCAGTCCCACATTAACTCTCTTACTGACCCTTATACTGTAGGCAGAGATGTTACTCCCCAATCCCTATTGGGTTTATCATTGCACATTTATGTAACCTACTTTCGATGCTCCCCAAAACCAGGAACAAAAAAGATTTACAAGAGTGACTCCAGGGATGGTTATGTGGAGAGATTGGAGAAGCTGGGGCTGTCCTCCTGAGGAAAACAGAACATTAGAGGAGATTTGATAGTGGTATTCAAAATTGTGAGGGACCTGGACGGAGTAGATAGGCAGAAACTGTTCCCATTGGTAAGAGCCAGAGGAGTCTAATTTAAGGTGATTGGCAAAAGACGTAATAACAACGTGAGGAAACATTGTATTGTCATTAGAACGGAGAAGGATGAGGGGCGACTTGATAGAGGTTTATAAGATGATCAGGGGAATAGATAGAGTAGACAGTCAGAGACTTTTTCCCCGGGTGGAAAAAACCATTACAAGGGGACATACATTTAAGGTGAATGGTGGAAGATACAGGGGGGATGTCAGAGGTAGATTCTTTACCCAGAGTGTAGTGGGGGCATGAAATGCACTGCCTGTGAAAGTAGTTGAGTCGGAAACATTAGGGATCTTCAAGCGGCTATTGGATAGGTACATGGATTACAGTAGAATGATGGGGTGTAGATTAATTTGTTCTTAATTGAGGACAAAAGTTTGGCACAACATCGTGGGCCGAAAGGCCTGTTCTGTGCTGTATTTTTCTATGTTCTATGTTCTATTACTCAGCGAATGGTTAGGATCTGGAATGCTTTGAATATGGTGCAGGCAGGTTCAATCGAGGCCCTGAAAAGAAAATTGAATAATTATCTGGAGAGAGAACATGTACAAGGTTACAAGGAAAAGGAGGGCGATTGATGCCAACTGGGTTTCTCTTGCAGAGAGCTGGAATGGGCATGATGGGCCAAATGGCTTCCTTTTGTGCTGTAACCATTCTATGGGCGGGATTCTCTGGCCGTGCCCGCCTGGCGACGGGAAATTCCCGCCCAAAGCCAACGGATCGTCACATGGCGGCCGTCCAGTCAGTGCCGATCTTGGCGGTGGGCGCCTCCGAAGAATCCAGCCCTTTTATTCCATGAGTTTCAGTGGATCTACCCAATCAAACCACTTCATTATTTTATCGATCGCAATCAGGTTACCTCACAGTCTTCTCATTCTTGGAGAAAAGAACCACAACCTGTTCTACCCTCAGTGAGGTCTGACATACTTTTTCCACTGCTCTCGGAAACTGAAGTGAATTCTTACGTATGTATAGGGTGTGTTAAGTAATTCAAAGCAATTTCCAGACAAGGATTTGCTGTTAATTTCCTACACATGAAATCTCACCAAGATCTCGAGTATCAGGTGAAAAATGGTCTTAAGGGTATGCTCAGTCAGGACCAGCATGGCAAAAGTGGCCAACGGTATTACAAGGTAAAATAATCGATGGTAAGGTTATAAAACACCAAAAAGGGAAACATCTTGGAGGTTTGTGTGCAATCATAGTTATAGGTTTAATCTATTTTATGCTCCAACGAAGGGGCGGCACAGTGGTTAGCACTGCTGCCTCACACTGCCAGAGACCCAGGTTCAATCTTGGCCTTGAGTCACTGTCTGTGTGGAGTTTGCACATTCTCCCCAAGTCTGCATGGGTTTCCTCTGGCTTCTCCGGTTTTCTCCCATGGTCCAAAGATGTGTAGCTCAGGTGGATTGGCTGTGCTAAATTGCCCCTTCGTGCCCAGGGATGTGCGGATTAGGTGGGGTTTTGGGGAATAGTGGGCCTAGGTAGGGTGCTCCTTCAGAGGGTTGGTGCAGACTCGATGGCCAGTAAGGCTTTCTTCTGCACTGTAGTGTTTTTATGATTTCAGTGATTAAATGTAAAATTCATAACGCATGCAAGTAATTTCCAAGGAGCAGTAGCCAATTGTGTCCAATTTAGAAACAAATATTTTCAAACATCACAACTTACAAGCGAAAACAAAAAACAAAACACCTAAATGCTGGAAACACGCAGGTCAGTCTGTAATGGAACAGAAAGGCTGCTCTGGTTGTTGCATCCTTTTCAGTTCCTTTTCCAGTTATCCTGCATTTGTGGGATTTTACAGATCTTCTACGGACATCTCGGCCAAGACACCTGCTTCAGATCCCCAATTTGAATGCCTGTTTGAAATGGAAATCTTGAATCTGGATGGCACAGAACGTTGTGTTACGATCATCGGCTGCAACTTCTGGACTATAGAAGAGAGGGATTATGTTATATGTTTGCACTCTCGGAGTGGTTCCTCGTGTCCTGGGTGCACAGACAGGCTTGCACTCCAGCTGTGTTTCCATCCACCAATTGCAACAATCAGAAACTGCATGACGAGGTCTTGGAGTGGGAGCCATGCTGGGGAGGTGATGAGCTCGTCTGGTGGGCAAGATCTTGAGTCCCAAGTGCAAAACTGGCTGTATACTACACCACAGTCAGATAACTGTGGGCAGCACGGTAGCATTGTGGATAACACAATCGCTTCACAGCTCCAGGGTCCCAGGTTCGATTCCCTGCTTGGGTCACTGTCTGTGCGGAGTCTGCACATCCTCCCCGTGTGTGCGTGGGTTTCCTCCGGGTGCTCCGGTTTCCTCCCACAGTCCAAAGATGTGCAGGTTAGGTGGATTGGCCATGATAAATTGCCGTTAGTGTCCAAAATTGCCCTTAGTGTTGGGTGGGGTTACTGGGTTATGGGGATAGGGTGGAGGTGTTGAACTTGGGTAGGGTGCTCATTCCAAGAGCCGGTGCAGACTCGATGGGCTGAATGGCCTCCTTCTGCACTGTGAATTCTATATTCTATAACTGAGGGCCTTGTTAGCAACAGGAGCACTTGGCGAAACAGACATTTGTGTTGCCATGCACTGAGGGTAGATTTGATTGGAATTTAAAGGGCCGAGATGGAGTGCATGGGAAGTACTTGTTTCCTTCAGCAAGAGGGTCATTGATTAGGAACATATAGAATCATAGAACTTACAGTGCAGAAGAAGGCCATTTGATCCATCGAGTATGTACCGGCCCCTGGAAAGAACACGCTACTCAAGCCCACGCCTCCACCCTATCCCCGTAACCCTGCGTAATCTTTTTGGGACACTAAGGAAATTTATCATGGCCAATCCACCTAACCTGCACATCTTTGGACTGTGGGAGGAAACCGGTGCTCCCGGAGGAAACCTACGCAGACACAGGGAGAACGTGCAGACTCCACACAGACAGTGACCCAAGCCGGAAATCGAACCTGGGTCTCAGGTGCTGTGAAGCACCTGTGCTAATCACTGTACCACCATGCTGTAAAATAATTAGCAGGAGGATAAAAGGGCAGTTGAGGAGAAATGTTTTCACCTGGAAGGTGGCCGGGAACTTCCTGCTTGTAAGTGTGCTAGAGACAAAAATCCTCATTGTATTTTTAAAAAACCTTGGATATCATAGAACTTACAGTGCAGAAGGAGGCCATTCAGCCCATCGAGTCTGCAATGGCCTTGGAAAGAGCACCCTAGTTAAGACCACGCCTCCGCCCTATCGCCGTAACCCAGCAACCCCACCCAACCTTTTTGGACACTAAGGGCAATTTATCTTGGCCAATCCACCTAACCTGCACATGTTTGGACTGTGGGAGGAAACCGGAGCACCCGGAGGAAACCCACCCAGACACGGGGAGAACGTGCAGACTCCGCACAGACAGTGACCCAAGCCGGGAATCGAACCTGGGACCCTGGAGCTGTGAAGCAACTGTGCCAACCACTGTGCTACCGTGCTGCCCCACTCTGCACTTGAAGTTCCATAATCTACAAGGCCATGGACCTATAGCTAGAAGGTGGGATTATGGTCACAACAATCTCTTTTGGCTGATACCTTGCCCATAATCAAACCATGCCCACAATGCTGAGGGTAACATAACGTAAGACTTACACCCTCTGCATGCTGACAGGAGTGTACATGCCAGTAAACCTACAGATAGGCCACATTGCCCTGGATGAGCCCACAGGTGTGCAGCAACAGCTGTTTGAACAACTTGTGCGGCATCCATTCTGACCAACGGCCCAGTTACAGAGGTGGGCGCCATATGTAACATTCCAGACTTCCATAAACTTCCCTCAGTTAGCACGTCTTCCTCCATCCGGAAAGCAAAGGCTGCCAAAATAGTGGGGACAGCAGGTGAGCAATGTTCCCTGGAGCATACATGGCCTATCGAGCTGTGATACTTCCACCTCGGCCAATGCCGTACAGGTGAGCACATTGCACCCAGCATGCATGCTTGAGGTGCATCTGCTGCCCAGCCGCTGTTGGTGGAGTCTGATCATTGAGCCTCCTTCAAAGTCAAGTTTGGATGGCCAATGAATGATACAAGTAGCATCTCAGTGCTTGAGCCTTTGAACTCTGGATTCTAATGTGATAGACTAGAGAAGAAAGATGCTCTCTAATGCCTCACAAAAACACTCGTACACTTACTCCCAGTGACCTCACCTCAAGATGGACCTCAGCATGTCAGCTTCTTTATCACTTTTAAAGTGCCCTTCATAATATTACCATTCTTTTGGACATCTGTAGTATACAAACACTCTGGGATACATTTTCCAGTCCCACCACCCGCAGGAATCATCACGGGCTGGAAGGAAAATTTGTTGGATCAATTGAAGATCCATTGACCTCGGTGGGAATTTCCAGTCACATTGTTGGTACGACCAGAAAATCCCGCCCACCTCATCTGAATGTATGTAAATATATTCAAAAAGAACTCAAGTGTGAGATACACAATGTGAAAAGTGTGAACCCATTTGTGCCCTCGGTGAGGCGATGCCTGGATGGGGTGCCAGTCAAGTGGACTGCTTTGCCCAATGGTGTCGAAAACTGTTTGTTTATTGTTGCAGCTACACTCATCCGCGCAAGAGGAGAATATTCCATCACACTCCTGATATGTGTCTCATAAATGGTGGACAGTCTTTGGGGATTCAGGAAGTGAGTTATTTGCTGCAGGTTCCTAGCCCGTGCCCTGCTCTTGTAGCCACAGTATTTCTATGGCTTATCCAGTTTAGTTTCTGGTCAATGGTAACCCCAAGAATGTTGACAGTGAGGGATTCGGCAATGGTAATGCTGTTGAACGTCAAAGGGTGATGGTCTCTTGCTGAAGATGGTCATTGCCTGGCATTTGTGTGGCATGAATGCGACTTGCCAGTTCTTATCTCAAGCCTGGATATTGTCCAGGTCTTGCTGCATTTGGACATGGACGGCTTCATTATCTGAGGAGTCACCATCGGTGCTGCCCATTGTACAATCATCAGCGGACATCCCCACCTCTGACCTTGTGATGGAAGGAAGGTCATTGATGAAGCAGTTGAAGATGGTTGGACCTAGGGAAACATGGTAGTACAGTGGTTAGCACTGCTGCTTCACAGCTCCAGGGTCCCAGGTTCTATTCCCGGCTTGGGACACTGTCTGCGCGGAGTCTGCATGTTCTCCCCGTGTCTGCATGGGTTTCCTCCGGGTGTTCCGGTTTCCTCCCACAAGTCCCGAAAGATGTGCTGTTAGGTAATTTGGACATTCTGAATTCTCACTCTGTGTACCCGAACAGGCGCTGGAATGTGGTGACGAGGGTTTTCACAGTAACTTCGTTGCAGTGTTAATGTAAGCCCACTTGTGACAATAAAGATTATTAACACTGAAGAACCCCTGCAGTGATGTCCTGGAAGTGATTCCTATTTACTCCAGTTTTGCTTGGGCTCCTTGATGCCACACTCAGTTAAATTGTGCTGAAATTGGAGGCTAATATACTTCGACCCTTTGGTCTGCAATAGTTACTCCAGTGCACAAAGCACAAGAATTCTCCATGTCGGACCCCCCCCCTCTCTCAACCTTAGCCCTTCCATTGTAGGTAAAAAAAAAGGATCTTTGCCATTTTTCAGCCCTGGTACACAGGTTTGAATGAAGTGTCGAGGATAGCAGCTACAAATCCGGGGAGTGATACAAATAGGTTTCCTGCAACACAAATAATGGGGCGGGGGGAGATATTCCGGCTGTTCGCGCCGGCGAAACCTTCCAGTCCTTCTGACAGCGTATCCTCACCACACATATCCCGAAGGCAAGGGGTGCATTCAACAGGAAACCCTGTTAACAATGACATGATCGCTGGCCAATGGCGGGCCACCTCCCGCCGCCCAGAAACATGCAGCGGGCTGCTCGGGAAATCCCGCCCAATGCCAGCAAGCTGCGTTTGAATGTTGCCCTTTCCTTGAAAGGCCCAAATGGAGCTCATGTCGAAACAAAATCACTTCACCAACACGAATACTACACAAACCGATCTGACAGAATCTACCACAAGCAACTTTGTACTTAATTAACTGATTAAACAAAATTACACATGACTTCACATGGTGTTATTCCATGCTCTCCGGCCCAGGTCTGCTGTGAAATGCCCAGGCCTGGTCCTGTTGGACTGGTAATCCTCCATGTGGCACCACCCGAGGTCATGTGCAAATGAAATATTCTTTATTCAATTATTAGACGCGCAACAGTTAAATAACCACTTTTTTGCCAAGTTTGAAAACAGACGGCAAGGCAGAAGGCATGGCTTGAATTTGCTTGGTATAGCCAACATAGAAACTGAATCAGAGACCTGGAGAGCCTCACTAACAAATGATTCTGCATCAGAAAACATTTCTTAACAGGCAGGGGTTTGTTAGTGTAGTTTATCTCTTGGAACTTTCTCATTATATTACATTATTACATACTGAACTGTCTTTGACAATGAGGGGTGGGGTGCGATTTTGTTTGGTATGAGAATGTAAAATGGGTGATAATGAACCAAAAGCTGCCTTTGCATCTCTCCCCTGTTTTATTTTGATTGTATTCAATGGCCTGGTGTACACTACTGAACAAAGTCAGAATTATCCCCAAGTACCTACCTATATCCACCAGGCTGAGTGGGAATTTTTTATTACTTCGGTATTTTCTTATTTTCTGATAAATGCACTCAAAGGTACAACACTAATCATTGAGCCAGTTCAAACTGGTTTTTATTTTTGATATTGTGCGCTTATTACTTGGTATAGGCAGCTCATACTGGTCCCAAAACATAGTGACTCTTTCTTCACATAGGGCTGAATTTAAAATAGGGCATGATCATGTCAGGTTGGCAATATTGTGTCACAATGCTGGTCTCCAAAACTGCAGAAGGTCGGTGGGCTGTCGATTTCGGTGCCTGCTCGCCATTTTGAAATTGAGTTTGTTAATGAGCCAACCGTTTGCAATTTTTCATTGCCCGTTGCATTTTTCAGGCGCAGGCATGAAACAATGTGAGAGTGCGTTCCATGACAAAGAGCCACATAGGTGGAAAACAAGATCTGCCACGAGTGCCATGATTGAAAGTAGCAGCAGATTCAGCTGGTGAAGGTGGTTGTGCCTGTAGTTTTTTGAATCCAATTTCTCAGCTTTTTGGAGCTTTCAGTAAAAAATAGAGATATTCAAAGGCAGGGGGCATTTACTTGTAGCCGTGTCAAACTTCCTGTTCACAGCATTACCCCTCTGCCACATGCTGCCCCAGTCTTTAGTCCCAATTGGACACAGGTCCCCCACTTTGCAGCTTTAATTGGCCTCCTTCCCACTGGACTGTTACTAATTGACCATCGGATCCTTGATTTGAGAAACTGAGAGACAGGGGGCGGGAGGGAGGGGTCACTCGGTTTCCATTCAGCTTCCTTCCTCACCCAAGATAAATATAAAACACAGTCCACAGTGTCACGGTAGAACCCAACACTCGGTATAGGTCAAGAAAGATGTAGTCAAAGAAGTCCAGATATTCCAGTCAAGCCCACAGAGTCATCCATGAAGGGCAGCAATCTATGAGGCCAAAGATAACATAACCATTCCAGCAGACTCACGCCTGTGCCTGTTCAACCTCTCAGATGAGGATTGCGAAGCTTAAACAAAGCCATCTGTCGCATTCCTCTCCATGGAAAAGTTCTTCACCAAACAAAGATGTGGGTGAAACACCAGTGTGGCATATGCCAGGTGGAGCGGGTAATTCACAGGATATTTGCTGTAGGTTTGGAATGGTCAGGCACTTTGCTAAATACATCCTCCACCCATGCGTCTCTGCCCATATACTTACAGTACTTCCCAAAAAAAATGCGATCGTGTCAGCTTGGTCCACTGTTGCATGCTATCAAGGAGTCTCCTCCTTGTGATCAGATCACCAAAGGCATGCATGGGGCAATAACCTCTCCCTGCCTCACCCAATCATGCAGACGTGACTCTTGACTCAGTTGAACCAGAGAAACACCAGCTAATTATCCTGATGCCAAAGTGTAGCTTCCCAGCAAACTCTAAGCTGCACAACAATGCTCCAATAATTGTACAGGGGATTTGTGCTTTAGAACTTGCCATGTCCTTAGCTAAGCTGTTCCAGTGCAGCTAAAACACTGTCATCTACCTTGCAAAGTGGAAAATTGCTTCGGCAGGTCCTGTACACATAAAGCAGGAGAAATCCAACCTACCCAATTGCCACTTCATCAGTCTACTCTCGATCATCAGTGAAGTGATAGAAAATGTTGTCGACAGCCCTACCAAGCTACATCTACTCAGCTTCCTGATGTTTAGTCTGGGTTTTGCCAGGGTCACTTAACTCCAGACCTCATTACACCTTGGACCAAACATGGAAGAAAGAGTTGAACTCCAGAGGTGATGTGAGACTAACTGCCCTTGACATCGAGGTAGCCCTCACAAAACTGCAGTCAATGGGAATCAGGGAGAAAGGTCTCCGCTGGTTGAAGTCATACCCGTCATAAAGGAAGATGGTTATAGTGGTTGGAGGTCGATCATCTCAGCTCCAGGACATTGCTGTAGGAGTTCCTCACGGTAGTGTCCTAGGCCCAACCATCTTCACCTGCTGGTTTACCCAGTGACGTCCACATCCCATAAATTATTTTTTATATAACATAACTTCAGTATCAATGTATTTTCTTTTTAAATACCATGTGACCAAACTGTGCAAATGTTTCACAATATTTACATATGTCATAGAGTTACAAAATTTAGCACAGAAAGAGGCCATTTGTCCCATCAGAGCATCACAGGCTTTAGGCTGCAGGAATGGATACCTTTTGAATAAAAAGAAAAATATATGTATCCTTACATCAGTGATGGGCAACCTTGGCTAGTGAATGTGTCATATGAGGGCCCTCCTTCCTCTTAGTTGGCCACAAAATTGAAATCCAGCATGTGCTCTCGTTGTGACCCTTGAACAAGATTGAACACGTTGGCCGGGATTCGCCGCTACCCGGCGACGCGGGCCGTACCGGAGGCGAGGAGTGGCATGAACCACTCCGGCAGAATCCTCCGCACCTTCAGGGGCTATGCCGGTGCCGGAGGGGTTTGCGCTGCGTCAGCTGGCGCCAGTGGAGTTGTCGCCGCGCCAACTGGCGCCGAAGGGCCTACGCTGGCCGGCGTGAGTTGGCGCATGCGCGGGAGCGCCAGCATGTTCTGGCGTGATCCCAGCGCATGTGCAGGAGGGTTCTTCTCTGCGCCGCCCATGGCGGACCGTTACAGCAGCCGTTGAGGAGGGAAAGAGTCCCCCCACGGCACAGGCCCGCCCACAGATCGGTAGGCCTCAATCGCGGGCCAGGCCACCATTGTCCCCCCCGGGGCCAGATCCCCCCCCCCCCCCCCCCCCCCCCTCCCCCCGGGGACTCTGCAGGCTGCCCACAGAACCGGGTCCCGTCGGTAAGGACCTTGTTTGATTTCCGCCAGCGGGACTGGCCGAAAACGGGCAGCCACTCGGCCCATTGCGGAGCTGAGATTCGCCGGGGGGCCACTACCAACGGCCCCCGACTGGCGCGACGCGATTCCCACTCCCGCCGAAAAACCGGTGCCAGAGAATCTGGGAGCCCGGCATCAGGGCGGCGTGGCGGGATTCACGCCGCCCCCCGGCGATTCTCTGGCCCGGCGGGGGGTCGGAGAATCCCGCCCATTTAATTCATGCCGGTTATTTCATAAGTTACAGAAAATGCTTAATCATTCATATATTAATCGAACTATCATCAACTTCAAATGGTTAAAAACAAAATAAATATTTACCCTAGATAAGATGGCTCTCACAGTCAATGTTGTGTGCAATCAGCATGCCCGTCTCTTCACATCCCCTTGCTTTACCTGCATCTCACTTCAGTTGTACTGGCAGGAAAATAGCTACGCGGATGGAAACCAGCGACGTGGCAACTCTGCGCGTGGGCAACAGCCAATAAAATGTCTTGCAGGCCTGCACTCAGAATCCAGATGGGTCACATGTGGCCCCTGAGTCACAGACTGCCAACCACTGTCTTACATTCGAGAAAAATACAGTGTTATGAATGTAATTTTGACATAAGCTGTTCACAACACTTCCCCCAGACCTGGTTTTGTGTCAGATGTGCCAAACTGCTCCTGAGTTAATTGAGTTAATTCTTCAATTGCTTCTCTGGGAATATTCACACATTGTTTCGGACTTCTTCCCCCGAGAAGAACAAGGGCCGCCGATACATGGAGACACCACCATTCTGCAAGTTCCCATTCAAGTCCCACACCATCCTGACTTGGAACTATATCACCGTTCCTTCGCTGTTGCTGGTCCAGAAACGTGGAACACCTTTCTTAACAGCATTGTGGGTTTACCAACATCACTTAACCTGCAGGGGTCCAAGGATGCGGATCACCACAGCCTTCCCAAGGGCAACAAATGCGGGCCAAGCCAGTGACACTCGCACCCCCTGAAAGAATAGGAAAAATGCATTTGAGAAGCTGCGCACATCATATTTACACAAAACGTACAATATGTATTTTGCACACATAGTGCAGCCCTTAGTACATAGATGGGGCAACGGGAACTGTGGAGAAATCTGTGACAAGCCAGATGCGCATGAGGAAAAAAACTGGGATGGTGGGGGTTAGGTCTGTATGGCACCGTCATCTCATTCCAACATGTTAGAGATGAAAGCAGGCACCAGCCCTTCTTCTGACAGATCTGTAAACCAGCACGACAGAATGACTAATTAAATTCGCCAATAACCATCAGTGTGGAATTTTCGGAGAGCTGCGTTGGGGTATCAGTGATTAGAGATTTAATGTGCGAATATCTGATTGGATGAGCCCAGTGATAGAGCGCACTATATTTCTGATGTAAAACTACCTAAAACAATTCAAAGAAAGAAAGATTTGCATTTACAAGCACTTTAGAGTAATTACGTGCTTTTGATGTGTTGTCACAGTTGAAATATAGCCGCTTTACACACAGCAAGGCCTCGCAAACATCAGTGTAACCACCAGATGGAAAAATATTTTTCTGAAAACACAAAATGCAGAAAGACCTCAGCAGTTCGGGCAGGACTTGTGGGGAGAGTACTAGAGCTGATGGGCGGATTTTTCCAGCCCTTCCCACCAGCAGGATCTTCCGGCTCCGCCGATATTGAGAATGCCGCCACAGAATGTCGGGAACCCTCATTTAAATATACTAGCAAATTATTAGTGAGCTCTTCCGTCAGGCCTTCCCCCCCCCCCCTCAATGAAGAATGAGCGTGCGCCGACATGACGTCTCGTCAGTGCGATGTACAACAGCTCTAGATAAAGGAGAAACTGGCGATCTCTCCTCTGAAGGAGTTATCAGAGATGAGCACTCAGATTGCCATCAACTTCCCAGGTGCCAGTTGCAGAGGGGGCATTGGGGGGGGTGGGGTGGGGGCGTGAACGAGGGGGACCCATAACTGTGCAACTCAGTGCCGGGGGGTGGGGTTCAGTCTTGATCTCGGGGGTGTGGGGTCGCTCACAGGCCATAGCGGCCCTTCGTGGTTGTGAGATTCTCGGTTTCAAGGGTCCTGGCAGCTGGTCTGCAGACGTCGCTTCCCATGTCCTCCTGGCTGGGCTTGTGGAGATATGACCCCTGAGGGATTTCCCTTCTCGGGTGGCAGCTGGAAAGTGGGTGGGAGCAGGTGAATAAGGACAGTCAACACGGGGGTGACTGAGAAGCCCCTGGGTGGGATCCTATGAAATTCCAGGTTGCATGGGCAGAGTGGGGGACTCAGACATGTGCTAGTTCCCAGCCTCATGAGGGCTGAAGACCCTCACACAGTGGGGAGGACGGATGCAGTCAGAATTATGCTCCACACTCAGGCTGCATGAACGCATGAGCTACCTGGAAGTTCAAGGCCAGTGGTTATGGAGGCCAGGCTGTCGGGGATTAGTGTATGGCTGGCTGGCTGTGCAGGCTGGAAGGCTTGCTTAGTCCGCAGCCCATGGGATCTGGTGGAATGAGGGTGCCCTCTAAGGATGAAGTTTACTGCAAATTTCAGTCTCCAGGTGCATCAGGTGCGCCTCACCTGCCAAAAGGGAAAGCCTGTAGCCTGATCTACCTGACTCTTCCTTGATGAGACAATTGTGTCAATTTAGGCAGCATTGGAATGCTTGAGTGTGCCACTGATTGGTGCCCTAATAGTTGGCCGTTTGGAAGAGAGGAGGTAGGAAGGAGGAGGACCTCCTTGTGAACCTGTTCCTGGGCCTGGCCAAACTTGCCATCAACAGGACCAGGCAGCGAACAATGGAGAGCGTTTTCCGACCCGACTGCTGACTAACAGGGCAGCAGGATAGCACGGTGCTGAGCACTGTTGTTTCACAGCTACAGGGTCCCAGGTTAGATTCCCGGCTTGGGTCACTGTCTGTGTGGAGTCTGCACGTTCTCCCCGTGTCTGCGTGGGTTTCCTCCGGGTGCTCCGGGTTCCTCCCACTAGTCCAAAGATGTGCAGGTTAGGTGGATTAGCTATGCTAAATTGCCCTTGGTGTCCAAAAAAGGTTAGGTGGGGTCACTGGGGTACGGGGATAGGGTGGAGGCATGGACTTAAGTAGGGTGCTCTTTCCAAGGGCTGGTGCAAACTCGATGGGCCAAATGGCCTCTGCACTGTAAATTTTATAAGTCAATCTATAAGAATACCTGCTTCTCTTCCAGGGCTACATTCGCGGCCGGGTGTGCCTGTAGAGGGAGCATGCGGTGTCTAATTGACCCCGTTAATCGCATTTTGGTTCAATGTTTTAGGTTTCATTTGCGATTCGCTTTTTGTTTAAGGCAGTTTCCCTTGAAGGGAAACTCCTTTGAAGGGAGTGTCCTCTTAATTATTCCCTCAGTTTATTTAATTTTGTTTAATTAGTTACTTGCGTTAAACAAAATAGTTGGAAACATTGGCTCTTTACACAAAATGATTGGAAGAGAGGGGTAGGGAAGGAGGAGGTCCTCCTCATGACTCTGCCCCTGAGCCTGGCCAAACTTGCCATCTAAAGGTCCAGGCAGTGGGCGAGCGAGTGAGATGTCTGACCCAACTGTCTTCCCCTCTACCGCAGCTACATTTGCAGCCATGTGTCCCTGGAGAGGGAGCCTGCAGTGTCCACTGGCACCATTGAGGCCTTCCATGCTTGCTGGGATTTGCAAGGTCTGGGTGCCTTATTGAACCCTTTAATCACAGTAAGAAGTCTTACAACACCAGGTTAAAGTCCAACAGGTTTGTTTCAAACACGAGCTTTCGGAGCACGGCTCCTTCTTCAGGTGAATGGAAAGGCTTGTTCCAGAAATGTTTATATAGACACAGTCAGAGATGCCCCGGAATGCGAGCACCTGCAGGCAATCAAATCATCAAAGATGCAGAGAGAGAGGTAACTCCAGGTTAAAGAGGTGTGAATTGTCCCAAGCCAGTTCAGTCGGTAGGCCTCTGCAAGTCCAGGCTTGTTGGTGGGGGCCGAATGTAATGCGACATGAATCCCAGATCCCGGTTGAGTCCGCATTCATGCGTGCGGAACTTAGCTATAAGTTTTTGCTCAGCAATTTTGCGTTGTCGCGTCTCCTGAAGGCCTCCTTGTAGAATGCTGACCCGGAGATCAGGGGCTGAATGTCCTTGACTGCTGAAGTGTTCCCCAACTGGAAGGGAACAGTCCTGCCTGTTGATAGTCGCACGATGCCCGTTTATTCGTTGTCGCAGTGTCTGCATGGTCTCGCCAATGTACCACGCTTCGGGACATCCTTTCCTGCAGCGTATGAGGTAGACTACATTGGTCGAGTCGCACGAGTATGCGCCGCGTACCTGGTGGGTGGTGTTTCCACGTGTAATGGTGGTGTCCATGTCGATGATCTGGCATGTCTTGCAGAGATTACCCTGGCAGGGTTTTGTGGTGTTGTGGTTGCTGTTCTGAAGGCTGGGTAATTTGCTGCAAACAATGGTTTGTTTGAGGTTGCGCGGTTGTTTGAAGGCCAGTAGTGGGGGTGTGGGGATGACCTTGGCAAGATGTCCATCCTCGCTGATGATGTGTTGGAGGCTGCGAAGAAGATGTCGTAGTTTCTCCGCCCCAGGAAAGTACTGGACGACGAAGGGTACTCTGTCAGTGGTGTCCCGTGTTTGTCTTCTGAGGAGGTCGGTGCGGTTTTTTGCTGTGGCGCGGTGGAACTGTCGATCAATGAGTCGAGCGCCATATCCCGTTCGTACGAGGGCATCTTTCAGCATCTGTAGGTGTCTGTTGCGCTCCTCCTTGTCTGAGCAGATCCTGTGTATACGGAGGGCTTGTCCATAGGGGATGGCTTCTTTAATGTGTTTCGGGTGAAAGCTGGAGAAGTGGAGCATCGTGAGATTATCTGTGGGCTTGCGGTAAAGCGAGGTGCTGAGGTGACCGTCCTTGATGGAGACGAGTGTGTCCAAGAATGGAACTGAATTTGGAGAATAGTCCATGGTGAGTTTGATGGTGGGATGGAACTTATTGATGTCATCGTGTAGTCGTTTCAGTGATGTCTCGCCGTGGGTCCAAAGGAAAAAAATGTCATCGATGTATCTGGTGTATAGCATCGGTTGAAAGTCCTGTGTGGTGAGGAAGTCCTGTTCAAACTTGTGCATGAAGATGTTGGCATATTGAGGTGCAAATTTGGTCCCCATGGCTGTTCCGTGCGTCTGGATGAAGAATTTGTTGTCGAAGGTGAAGACGTTGTGGTCTAGAATGAAACGGATGAGTTGCAGAATTGCGTCTGGAGATTGACAGTTGTCGGTGTTGAGGACTGAGGCTGTTGCAGCAATGCCGTCGTCATGGGGGATGCTGGTGTAGAGTGCCGAGACATCCATTGTGACGAGGAATGTTCCTGGTTCAACTGGTCCATGGGTGCTGAGTTTCTGTAGGAAGTCCGTCGTGTCGCGACAGAAGCTGGGTGTACCTTGTACGATGGGTTTCAAGATGCCCTCGATGTGGCCAGAGAGGTTCTCACACAGGGTCCCATTGCCTGAAACGATAGGACGGCCTGGTGTGTTGGCCTTGTGTATTTTCGGGAGGCAGTAGAGATCTCCAATGCGGGGATTACGTGGGATGAGAGCACGTAGGGTGTTCTGAAGGTCTGGATCTAAGGTCTTGATCAGTCTGCTGAGTTGGCGGATGTGTTCCTTGGTTGGATCTGCGGGTAACTGCCTGTAGTGTTCCTGGTTGTCGAGTTGTCGGTATACTTCTTTGCAGTAGTCTGTTCTGTTCAGTATGACGGTGGCCCCTCCTTTGTCTGCTGGTTTGATGACGATGTTGCGGTTGGTCTTGAGAGTGCGGATGGCGTTGCGTTGTGCTTGGGTGACGTTTGAGGCTGCCTTGTGATTGCGAGTGATGAATCTGGCATTGACACGACTTCTGACGGCTTGAGCATACATGTCGAGTCTAGGGCAGCGGCCTTCCGGAGGGGTCCAATTTGACTCTTTCCTTTTCGGTTGCTGCACTGCAGATCTCGCGGTCTGCTGTTCCGGTTCATTGGTCGTGTCCCTGGGTTCGCTGTCGGCCTCTTGGGGTCTGTGGAAGAATTCCCGGAGCCTCATTCGCCTGATGAATTCCTCCGTATCTGCCGCGAGACTGATGGGGTCCATTTTGGTGGTGGTGCAGAAATTGAGCCCTCTGCTGAGGACTTCGATTTCGTCTGGTTGAAGGGTGTAGTCTGACAAGTTGACAATGGATTTCCCTGTATTGTTTTCGACTGTTGTACCGGGAGAAGCTTGATTGCTGCTGGTGGTGATGCCAAGTTTCTCAAGCTTCCTGTTCTTGGTGTGCATGTAGGTGGCATAGTATTGCTGTCTCATCTGTTTGGCGGTGTTCCGCAGCTGGTCTGCTGTGTCCTGAGCGCAAGTTGAGAATATGGCCTCTCTCTTGGTTTCCAGGTTGCGTCGACTGCTGTAGAGTTGGTGTACGAGGTGTTTGAGGAGTGTGACAGAGGTGCGGTGGCAGAGTCTTTCAGCGTAGTCTGTGTTGTAAGTCGACTTGAGTGGGTTTTTGATCTGTAGTCCTTTCGGGATCTTGTCTGCTTTTTTGCATCTTTGTAGAAACTGAATGTCAGTGTCTATATGCGCGATCTTCCTGGAGATCCTCTCCACTTTGAGCCGGCAGTTTGCGGTGTCAATGGTAGCCATGATGTGGAGATGCCGGCGTTGGACTGGGGTGAGCACAGTAAGAAGTCTTACAACACCAGGTTAAAGTCCAACAGGTTTGTTTCAAACACGAGCTTTCGGAGCACGGCTCCTTCTTCAGGTGAATGGAAAGGCTTGTTCCAGAAATGTTTATATAGACACAGTCAGAGATGCCCCGGAATGCGAGCACCTGCAGGTGCTCGCATTCCGGGGCATCTCTGACTGTGTCTATATAAACATTTCTGGAACAAGCCTTTCCATTCACCTGAAGAAGGAGCCGTGCTCCGAAAGCTCGTGTTTGAAACAAACCTGTTGGACTTTAACCTGGTGTTGTAAGACTTCTTACTGTGCTCACCCCAGTCCAACGCCGGCATCTCCACATCATGGCTACCTTTAATCACAATTTGGTTTGATGTTTTAAGATTCATTTGTCATTCATTTTTTTTTGTTTATGGTAGTTTCCCTTTAAGGGACTGTCCCTTTAATTTTTCCGCAGTTTATTTGATTTACTTTACTTGGATAATTTATGGAAGCCTAGCTTACAAATAAGGCGAATACTCCCGGCTCCATAACAGAGAGGCGACACAGATGTGGCCCCCCAATGCAAGGCGTTATGGTGAAGGCATTCATCTGTCACCCTGAGATGATGGGTGGCAGTGCCTTGATCCCTCATGAGGTTATAATGCGGGTCCATTGACTACCCTCAGCTGCCCTAATTCCTCTTCCTTGGGGGAGCGACACGCAGACCGCTGAGGCTCTCAAGGGTCAAAGTGCTTCATTCAAGTGGAGTTCCGAGGGGTAACTGTGGGGAAATGGTTATTGCGTGACAGGAGAGGGAGTGAGGCTCATTGGAAAGGTGCTCAGATGGGGGTATGCGCATGGCTAGATGTCCCAGATCCTGAAAGGTCTGTGGGTCAGGGCATTGTCCGGAATCCTCATCACTCACATTGATGCTCCTTTCCTTTCGATTTTTGACTCCGGCGATCATGGAGCAGTCAAGCTGGCAATTCTTTTGATTGCTATCGGGCAGCAGCAATGACATCAATATGGCCAGTACCAGAGGAGGAGGAGCCATGGAGTGGGCATCCCTCACCATGGAGTGGGCATTCCTCACCATGGAGTGAGCATCCTTCACCATGGAGTGGGCATCCCTCACCATGGAGTGGGCATCGCTCACCATGGAGTGGGCATCTCTCACCATGGAGTGGGCATCCCTCACCATGGAGTGGGCATTCCTCACCATGGAGTGAGCATCTCTCACCATGGAGTGGGCATCCCTCACCATGGAGTGGACATCCTCTGCCATGGAGTGGGCATCCCTCACCATGGAGTGGGCATCCCTCACCATGGAGTGGGCATCCCTCACCATGGAGTGGGCATCCTCCGCCATGGAGTGGGCATCCTCCGCCATGGAGTGGGCATTCATCACCATGGAGTGGGCATCCCTCACCATGGAGTGGGCATCCCTCACCATGGAGTGGGCATCCTCCGCCATGGAGTGGGCATCCTCCGCCATGGAGTGGGCATTCCTCACCATGGAGTGGGCATCCCTCACCATGGAGTGGGCATCCCTCACCATGGAGTGGACATCACACGCCAAGGTCTGCACTGCAGACGCCACCCTGGCAGTGTTGGCCTTCTTGAGTCAGAGTGACTGCACCATTTCCTCGGACAGAAGGTGATGAGACTTCTGTAGTCAGCCTTTCAATCCGAGGAGGAATGCTGTCATCCCTTCCTGATGCTCATAGATCTGTCTTCTTGTCTCCAAATGCTCTGGGATGACCGGACCCAGGAGCATATCATGGGTCTCGGGCTCAGCAAATTCCTGGTTAAGGCATCCTCCCGAGTGCCGGATTCCCGTGACGTTCCTTCCTCCGACTGCTGTGGATCTTCAACTATGAGATCTCACCAGTGAGATACCCTGAAGCCTGCCCACTAGTTATTCCCACTGAGGTGTGAGTATCTACACTGGTGGAGGGCTTGGTGACAGCTATGATGCCTCCTCAATGCTTGTTTCAGTGCTGTCTCCCTCGGACCTGCTTATGTTGTGGCCTCCAGAGAGCGTGAGAATGGTCCAGGCTGGCCGACTGATTGACCTGCAGGGGAAGCGAGATGGCATTAGTGCGTCACAGATGCTGCACATGTTGAGAGTCCTCGCTTTTATCTATTGCCCCACCGCACCCTCCGCACAGATGAGGTCCTGCTCCTCGCCAGCCAGCTCAAGGACTCTCTCCTAAAAGGGCATTAGGGTTCTCAGCTCGGGCGCAACTCTGGCAGGCTGTCCCCACTCTAGCCGGTTGTGCATGAGTTTGTCTTGCAATGAGACAGGTGGGCAGAGTGTAGGCAGGAGTCTTGCTGGGTCAGATAATGATGAAGCCTGGCATGCTTGGGAGGTGAGTGGGAGCGGGGATGGGAGTAGAATAGCTACTGGGGGGATCATGGAGACCAGCGATGTACTTCTGAGCCAGTATAAGGCTCTGGTCAGACCCCATTTGGAGTATTGTGAGCAGTTTTAGGTCCCTTACCTAAGGAAGGACATGCTGGCCTTGGAAAGAGTCCAAAGGGAGGTTCACAAGGATGATCCCTGGAATGAAGTACTTGTATGAGGAACGGTTTAGGACTCTGGGTCTGTACTGGGAGTTTAGAAGGATGAGGGGGGATCTTATTGAAACTTACAGGATACTGCGAGGCCTGGATAGAGTGGACGTAGAGAGGATGTTTCCATTTGTAGGAAAAACTAGAACCAGCGGACACCATCTCAGACTAAAGGGACGATCCTTTAAAACTGAGGTGAGGAGGAATTTCTTCAGCCAGAGGGTGGTGAATCTGTGGAAGTCTTTGCTGCAGAAGGCTGTGGTGGCTAATTCACTGTGTGTCTTTAAGACAGAGATAGATAAGTTCATGATTAATAAGGGGATCAGGGGTTATGGGGAGAAGGCAGGAGAATGGGGATGAGAAAATATCAGCCATGATTGAATAGCGGACCAGACTCGATGGGCCGAGTTGCCAAATTCTGCTCCTCTGTCTTATGGTCTTATGGAGTGTGGGGGGGGGGTTGCGGTTTGGGGTGGCCAGGGAGGGCGTCATGACAAGTACTGGGAACCCATGAGGTGGCTGGGAGAGAGATCACCGTGGAGGTGTGATAGGTATGCTAAAGGGTGCAACGGGAGATATGGGGCGAAATTCTCTGCATGGGGCCGAATTCGTGAAGGCTAGCAGCGGGCCTCCGTCTTTCTCGGCAGCGACCTCATCGTGCCGAGACTGACCCGTGTCCGGCGCATTTGTGAAGTCATCCACGCATGCGCAGGTTGCCGGTTCCAACCCGTGCATGCGCGGATGACTTCATCGCGCAGACGGCACGAACCCGCGCATGCGCGGTGGCCGTCTTTCTCCTCAGCAAGACGTGGCGGCTTGATCTTGCTGGGCAGCGGAGGAGAAAGAGTGCGTCCGTTTTGGACAACTGGCCCGATGATCGGTGGGCACCGATCGTGGGCCTGTCCCCTCCCGAGCACAGTCGTGGTGCTCCCGTCCCAATCAGCCCCTAGATGCCCCAAACGGGCATCTGGCGCCCGTTTCACGAATGCAGCGACCAGGTGTGGTTGCTGCCGTGTTGAAATGAGCATGAAGGGCCGGCCACTCGGCCCATCGGGCTCGGAGAATCGGCGTTCACCGTGAAAAACGGCGTGCGGTGATTTTTCCGAGCGGGGGGGGGGGGGGGGGAGAATCATGGGGGGCGCCAGGGGGGTGTAAAAAATGCGGGGGCCCTCCCGCGATTCTCCCAGGCCGGGTGGGGAGCGGAGAATTCCGCCCATGAGGAGGCAGATTTACCCTGTCTGGACCTAAGAAAGTAATTCACCTTCTTTCGCACTGTAGCCCCGTGCTCTTATGGAGCGAGCTGGTAATCACTGTCACGGCCACAGCCTCCCAGATGGGGTTGGTGACCTCGCTTACATCCGGCCGATCGTGGCTTCAGGATACCACGTCTCTGCTCGACACCATCCAGAGGCTTGGTGAAGGCTCCCTCTGTGAATCGTGGTGCTGTTCTCCTGGCAGCCCCTTGACTGGACTTGGGACAAGTGCTGGGGAGCTGTTCAAAAAGAGCGGCCACTGATTCCCGAAAATACATTTTCACGGGACAAGCGAATCAGAGGCAAGCCGCCACGAGCGACGGTGAAACACGTGAAAAAATAACTTTTGTTAAAGAGGCTGAATATACGGCGTGTTTTTCTCGGCGAGTCCGACACTTCAAAAAATGATATCGTTCTGCCCAGTGTTTATGATCCAAAACTGTTGAACACACTTTTGAATTCAAAAAGCTGTAAAGTGCCTCGTCAAAAGATGATGGGTCTCCTGAAGTTTATGATGCGTTTCATTCCAATGAACTTGCGGACTGAACGGAGATCTTCCACATTCATGAACACCCAATCTGTGCTTGGTTTCCTCAATTGGGCGAGTTCCTCGTCAGCAACAACACTGTATTGAAAGAAGTACAAGCAAATCGCTGTTTCACCTGTTGGACAATGGGAAGGGAAAAGGTAAAAGGGAAGAAATGGCATCTCCTGTGATTGCATGCGATGGAGACGTGGGTTGGAGAGGGCCATTGAGGAAGGTTGGTGGATGAAAAGTTGAACATTCCCTTCGGACTGCCGAAAGGCGAGAGGAAGATGTGTTTTGTGGTGGCACCAAGCTGGAGGTGATAGACCGGGCATTGAATGTGCAGGCTGGTGGGATGGTAGGTGAGGAAAATGGGACGGATAAGGTTGAGGGCCTTGTCGAAATGGATACGGGGAATCCATGGCTGAGGAGAAAAGAGGCAGAGATAACATCATCGCTATTTTAGTAATGTCGACTCGAGGGTGAGTGCGAGTGAATTCCAATCCTTCTCTAAAACGGTACCGCCTTCAGAAGTGACAGGACAATGTGAGTTGAAGAACGAGGTCTGTAAAGATGGATATTGTCTGGGTTGGAAAAAGGAGAGATTGCAAGGTAATTAGGTAATGTGAAGCTGAGCTATTAAAAGCCAGGAGCTGTTTGGTTTTTACTGACATCATATTTTGTCATCGCCTGCTGTGTACCTAATGATGTAATTAAGACTCCCCTGTTGGATTCTCTGTAGCTGTTAGACCGAAAGTTAAACTATTGTCAATCTCTGGCCGGACTGTCACTGATCTGACAATTACAGAGATTCGATTCTTAAGAAGTTTAGTCACCACCTTTTTGGATCTACAAATCAGGCTCTTCCGTGTGACAAATGGTGTACACAAGGCACATGG
Source organism: Scyliorhinus canicula (assembly GCF_902713615.1). Lineage (NCBI taxonomy): Eukaryota > Metazoa > Chordata > Chondrichthyes > Carcharhiniformes > Scyliorhinidae > Scyliorhinus > Scyliorhinus canicula. The sequence goes on from NC_052159.1 coordinate 24,135,672, forward strand.
CCTCAACCAGTGCTTCTCAGTCCATTAATTTAAATGGGTGAGGAATCAAACTCGGGAGTTGCTGACCTTTGGCCCTGGCTGGAAGTGGGTGAGTGGGAAACAACAACAATAACTTGCCTTTGACAGAGTGAAATATCCCGAGACATTTCAAAGTAAGGCTCTCGGACAAAATTTGATTCCAAATCAAGGCAGGTGATCAAGAGCTCGGCCAAAGCTTCATACAGGAGAGGGAATTAGAGGGGACCTGAGGTTTGGGAGGTAAACCCCAGAGTCTGAAGCTCGAAGGACTGAAGGCACAGCCTGCTAACCTTTCCTTGGTGGTCACAGAGGAGTCCGTGAATGTGAACAGGAACTCTTTCTTGTTTTAAGCAACTATGTACGCATTACATTCAGATCCCAGCTCGGCTCCTATTTGGACTGGCTTCTATTGGGTTTTTTTAAATTTAGAGTACCCAATTCATTTTTTCCAATTAAAGGGCAATTTAGTGCGGCCAATCCACCTACCCTGCACATCTTTGGGTTGTGGGGACGAAACCCACGCAGACACAGGGAGAATGTGCAAACTCCGCACGGACAGTGACCCAGAGCCGGGATCGAACCTGGGACCTCGACGCCGTGAGACCACTAACCACTGCGCCACCGTTCTACCCTAGGACCAGCTTCTATGTTAAGAGTCCATCACTCTATTAGTAGGGCCCCGCCTCGCATCAGGGAAGGTCTTATTCCACAAGGCTCATGGGTAGGCTAGCCGACCCATCTCCATAGGTCTCGTGCAGATTATAATACTTTCCCTTTTGTTCAGTGGAGGTGAGATGCAGACCTGCAAGCAGATTAACATGACAATGGTGAGAATGAAAGAAAATATAGAAATCATAGAATTTACAGTGCAGAAGGAGGCCATTTGGCCCATCGGGTCTGCACCGGCTCTTGGAACGAGTACCCTACACCTCCACCCTATCCCCGTAACCCAGTACCCCCACCTAACTGTTTGGACGCTCAGGGGCAATTTATCATGGCCAATCCACCTAACCTGCACGTCTTTGGACTGTGGGAGGAAACCGGAGCACCCGGAGGAAACCCACGCGGACACGGGGAGAACGTGCAGACTCCACACAGTCACCCAAGGCTGGAATTGGACCCAGGTACCTGGCGCTGTAAGGCATCAGTGCTAGCCACTGTGCTGCCTGCAACAGTAGTCAGCAGTCTTTTTGGTAGGTCGTTTAGGACTGAAATTGTTTAAATTCCATCACTGAAAGAATTGTGAGTCTTTGGAACACTCCACCCCAGGGATGTTTAATCATTGAATATATTCAGGATTTAGATCACTCGATTTTTGGACACTCAAGAGAATATGGAGAGGGCAGCCAGAGTGGAATTGAGGTATAAGACCAATTCAATGATCTTATTGAATGGCAAAGGCAGGCTGGAGGGGCTTAATGGTCTGCTCCTGCTCCTGTTTCATATGTAAAATCCATGAGGATCTAACTGGCTTTAAACAGGCGTTACAGATGGCCTGCAGATTAAGCTTGTAGATGGTGGTGATTCACAATCGCCTGAGTGAAGATATTTCTCCTCATCTCAGTCCCAAAGGACCAAATGTGAGCAACTGTTCTTTCCCCAGTGGCCTCGCAAATGTTCCCCTCAGCTATTAATTTAATTCTCTTTTGAAAGTTATTTATGAATCTGCTTCCACCACTCTTTCAAGCAACGCACACCGAAGGATAACGACACATTTCCTGAAGAGAAAAGTGTCCTCCGGGGAAGAGAGATGGGGTGGGGGTGAGGAGAAAGGGGATGTAAGGAAGAGCTTCTTTTTGAAATGAGTGAGTCATGAAGACTTGGAGCTCACTGCCAAGTGTCAGAAGCAGACTCGATTGATGACTTCAAAAGCAATCAAACCTGCTTGGTTTAAACTGTCCTCCCTCCCCTCCCCCTTCCGTTATGGCTGGGGTTACAATGGGCCTCTGGAGCAGTGTTTCCCTGTGACCCCATGTAAATGCTTTTGAATTGCTCTGACCCTGAGTGAGAGCAGGAATTGCAATACAGTTGGGAAGGTTCTGAACATTGCCCGGGGTTGGCCCCTGACAACCGAGAAAGACGTTCCCCTCCCCTCTTGATATCGAAGCCCCTCATTTACTCAGTAACTTAAAACTGATAGTGTGGTTGCCGCAAGCAATCCCCACCAGCCCACTCCTTCTTCTTGGTACTGTAAGATCAATAATACAACATCCTCAGACACCTGGATCGATCAAAACTGCGGCATTCACCAGGAAAATACTGAGGGCCAATTGGGGCATTTAACCGAGCCACAAGCAGAATTTAAAAAAATACTTGCAGATTAATTGCAAATTATTGCTCTCAAAGGGTATCTTGGCACGTAAAACTCAGAAATGACTATAGAAGATAAACACATTGGGCGGGATATTCTGCACCACCACCGGTGTGTTTTGCAGCGGTGGAGGCAGCCCACTATTGACTGGAGGTGGAATATTCCAGTCCCGCCCCCGTCAACTGGGTTTCCCATTGCTCGCAGCGTCCGCCGCCGAGGAACCCAAAGCAGCGGGTTGCCAGTGGCGGGACCAAAAATTCCTACTGGTGGGAACGGCCAGATAATCCCACCCATTAATTGTAAATAGTACGTCAAGTGTTATCTAATCAAGCTTCAATGTATATTGAACATAGGCGGCAGCACTGCTGTCTCACGGACCTGGGTTCGATCCCGGCCCCGGGTCTCTCTCCGTGTGGAGTTTGCCACATTCTCCCCATGTCTGCGTGGGCCTCACCCCCACAACCCAAAGATGTTCAGGGTGAGTGAATTAGCCACGCTAAATTGCCCCTTAATTGAAAAACAAAACATCGGTAGTCTAAATTCATCGGTCAGAAAATTTACAGTGCAGAAGGAGGCCATTCGGCCTCACCCAAAGATCACCCAAGCCCACTCTATCCCCAGAACCCAGCAACCTCATCTAACCTTTTTGGACACGAAGGGCAATTTAGCACGGCCAATCCGCCTACCTGCACATCTTTGGAATTTGGGAGGAAACCGGAGCACCCGGTGGAAACCCACGCAGACATGGGAGAAAGTGCAAACAATAGATTGAACATAATCTCTCTACATTGTAAACCTATCCCTTGTTTAGCACTCCTAATGTGTTCCGAAAAACTTATTTCTGAACAAAAACATACTAAATGAAAATCACTTCATCATGAGGGCGGGTTCCTTGCGAATCTTTAATTTTTACATTAAAATCTTATTGGCTGCCTTCAACCTAACTGGTTCAAAAATCCTCTTACGGTCTCTTAATGGCTTAAGAGCTCTTATTAACTTTGTAACTCTTAATGTACTAACACTTAATAACTTACGAACATTTTCAACATAGCTCCAGCTCACTGCCACTCCCAACTCGCTCTTCCCATCCGGACCCTCCAGCTCTACGGCCCCTGGTTCCGGCAGATGTCATGGTAATCATAGTATCCCTGCAATGTAGAAGGAGGCCATTTGGCCCATTAAGTGCGTGTCCACTGAATCTCTGAAAGAGCACTCTTCCGAGGCCCAAGCCCTCCACCCTATCCCCACTTAAACTTTTGGACACTAAGGGGCAATTTAGCATGGCCAATGCACCTAACCTGCACATCTTTGGACTATGGCAGGAAACCAGAGCATCCGGAGGAAACCCATGCAGGCACGGGGACAATGTGCAAACTCCACACAGTCACCCAAGGCTGGAATTGTACCCAGGTCCCTGGTGCTGAGGTAGCAGTGCTGACCCCTGTGCCGCCCCAGCCGAACATTTGCTGCAGAGAACATCAGGAATTGTATTTCTATCAAAATGGCCCATTGCAAGAGTTCCATTTGAGCCAGGTTTCTACTCCACAGTGATCATTGCTACTTCGGGGGAGAAGAAGCTCACAACCCTAATCTGACATCCCGCAACCCCACAGTGGATTGTGGCTCTCGGTTTGGGAACCCGTGATTTACCCAGTCACCAAAATTAATGTCCTCTGCAAACCTGGATTTTTAACTTTCAATTCCTTGAACTACATTTATTTGGATGGTGGAAAGCTGAGGCCCTGCGAAAAACAAAAAGTGACATGTCGCCGCCAATCAGTAAATAAATCCCTTTCCCGAAACTCCCAACCAAGTTTCTGGTTACATCTGATGGCAGCTTCTCCCCGTTGGTACAGGCCTACACAGAGTGGGCTGATACACTCAGTGCCACCAACACTGCCCCCAGCACCGGATTTCAGCGTAGAAAGAGTTTCAGAGCCTCACGGATGAGGTTTTCCACCTTTCTCAATGGGCAACGCACACTTTCTTCTCCTTGCACCACTCTAAACAATCTCCCATCTTCCATTAGATCCTTTAACAGACGATCAGGATTGGCTAATGTAACACCATTGTTTAAGAAGGGAGGGAGCCAGAAGACGGGAAATTATACACCTGACTTCGGTCATTGGCAAGATTTTAGAGTCTGTTATTAAAAATGAGATCGCAAAGCACTTGGATGTGCATGGTAAAATAGGACTGAGTCAGCCCGGCTTTGTCAAAGGGAGGTCATGTCTGACAAATCTGGTAGAGTTCTTTGAGGAGGTAACAAGCAAGTTAGACAAAGCAGAATCAGTGGACGCGATTTATTTAAATTTCCAGAAGGCCTTTGCATAGAGGATTGTCTGACTGGCAGAAGGCAGAGAGTGGGGATAAAGGGGTCTTTTTCAGCATGGCAGCCAGTGACTAGTGGTGCGCCTCAGGCATCTGTGCTTGGATCACAACTTTTTACAATATACATTAATGATCTGCAAGAAGGTACTGAAGGCACTGTGGCTAAGTATGCAGATGATACAAAGATCTGTAGAGGGACAGGTAGTATTGAGGAAGCAAGGGGGCTGCAGAAGAACTTGGACAAGGTAGGAGAGTGGGCAATGAAGTGGCAAATGAAATACCATGTGGAAAAGTGTGAGGTTATGCACTTTGGAAGGAGGAATTTAGGCATAGACTATTTTCTAAATGGGGAAATGATTCTCTTAAGGTTAATGTGCAGGTTCAGTCGGCAGTTAAAAAGGCAAATGCAATGTTAGCATTCATGTCAAGAGGGCTAGAATACAAGATCAGGGATGTACTTCTGAGGCTGTATAAGGCTCTGGTCAGACCGCATTTGGAGTATTGTGAGCAGTTTTGGACCCCGTATTTAAGGAAGGATGTGCTGGCCTTGGAAAGGGTCCAGAGGAGATTCACAAGAATGATCCCTGGAATGAAGAACTTGTCATATGAGGAAGGTTTGAGGACTCTGGGTCTGTACTTGTTGGAGTTTAGAAGGATGAGGGGTGATCTTATTGAAACTTAAAAGATACTGCGAGGCCTGGATAGAGTGGACGTAGAGAGGATGTTTCCAGTTGTAGGAAAAACTAGAAGCTGTTTAGCTGTTTATGGGGCTGTTTAGCACACTGGGCTAAATTGCTGGCTTTGAAAGCAGACCAAGCAGGCCAGCAGCACGGTTCGATTCCCGTAACAGCCTCCCCGAACAGGCGCCGGAATGTGGCGACTAGGGGCTTTTCACAGTAACTTCATTTGAAGCCTACTCGTGACAATAAGCGATTTTCATTTCATTTCATTTTCAAGCAGGGGACACCATCTCAGACTAAAGGGACGATCCTTTAAAACAGAGATGAGGAGGAATTTCTTCAGCCAGAGGGTGATAATCTGTGGAACTCTTTGCTGCAGAAGACTGTGGAGGCCAATTCACTGAGTGTCTTTAAGACAGAAATAGATAGGTTCTGAAGTGTTGGCTAGTGTAGGCTTGAGAGATGAACAGACACTTCCAACACTGATGAAGGTTCAACTCAATTTCATTAACTACTTCTAACTAACTAACACACGATGACTGTGGGTCTAAATAATGCTAACTTAAACTAGAGACCTAAGCCTTGTCCGAACCAGTTGATTCTCTCAGCACGTGTTGTGAGTTTGTGCTGGGCTGAATGAGTTCCTGTTACACTCAGAGGCTGCACCCAGAATGAGCGGAATCCTTGGTGCCCTCTGCCTTTATAGTGTGTGTATTCTAACTGGTGATTGGCTGCGGTGTTTGTACATGTTGACTGGTCCCTGTGTGTGTCCATCAGTGTTTGTCTGCACCATGATATATTGGTATATATTATGACAGGTTCTTGATTAATAAGGGGAACAGGGGTTATAGGGAGAAGGCAGGAGAATGGGGATGAGAAACTATCAGCCATGATTGAATGGCGGAGCAGACTCGATGGGCCAAGTGGCCTAATTCTGCTCCTATGTCTTATGGCCTTCTGGGTCCTGCTGATGTGCTTGAAAAGTATCTCCTAACTTTCCCTGACTGCCTCTGTCAGGAACTGGAGGGAGGTTTCAGGAACATTGGAACAGTATGTCAGATAAATATTACAAGGTGCAGAAATTTTGAATCCAATTGGAGTTGGGATCGAAAGCTGGACGGCTGGTCAATTGGCCTCAGGGGAGGGTGTTCCAATGTGTTGTCAGGTTCCCACCTCCAGTCCATTTCAAAAGTGGATAGTTGGTGAAGGAGAGTGGGAGGGGGGCAGTAAATGCTATCAATCTGCAAGCAGCAGATTGCCAATTAATAGCCTAGTAAAGACAGTGGCGAGGCGCTGACTAGAATTTACCAGTTGGCAGTCAGACCCCTCTTGAACAGCCCAATTCTGGCCAATGCACAGAGGTGAGAGCCAGCAGTCCAGATGACCTTCCAAACCTTGAACCCCCAACAACCACCTCTATAGACGCATATGCTAGATAACCTCAGTTTCAACAACACAGGGTTATTCTGTGGAGGGCGTTCAACCTCCAAAGTAGTGAACTGGCAGTGTGGCCAATCTAAATCTTTATTAAAATGTCTTCAGAAGATATTTCTATCTGGATGCTCTTTCTCTTTCCTATAATATCTCTTACCACCTCTCCTTCTTGTGACATCATGCTGACGTCCTTTGGAGGCAGATTGCAACACACGTCATATGGGCTAGTTGCTTGTTTCCTGAGGTGATCATTTGAACAGCCTGTCTTTCATGTATCATATTGATAGAGGTTTTTGATGATGTGACCGAGTGTGTGAACGAATGAAGTGCAGTCGGTGCAGTTTATGTTGATTTTAGCAAAGCCTTTGACAAGGTCCCACATGGGAGAGTGAATTGAGAATGTTGAAGCATGTGGAATTCAAGGAAACTTGGTGAGGTGGATCCAAAACTGGCTTAGTAATAGGATACAAGGGGTAGTTGTAGAGGCTGTTTGACTACATGGAGGCCGGTGTCCAGAGGTGTACCACAGGGATCATTACTGGGTCCCTAATGGTTTGTGATATATATAAATGATAGGGATGATCTCACCGAATTACAACAGAATCCCGTGTTGAGCGTGTTGAGCCGGTTGTTTCCCCGCACTTGCAGTATTGAGAAAGACCACCCTATTGAGCGGGAATCTGTTCAAATCCAGGGCCTCTGCAGGGAATGTATTAGGGGCTGGTTTAGCACAGTGGGATAAACAGCTGACTTGTAATGCAAAACAGTGCCAGCAGCGCGGGTTCAATTCCCGCACCGGGGTCCCCGAACAGGCACCGGAATGTGGCGACTAGGGGCTTGTCACAGTAACTTCATTGAAGCCTACTCGTGACAATAAATGATTATTATTATTATTATGTATTATTACTTAGTCCCGTTTCCTACACTGAGGAGTTCCACTCACCAGAACTCCTCAGTGCAGGAGATCGGGACGCTAACTTTAAATGGTGCCCAATTCCCAACACCCCCGGACCGCCCAAAGCCCTAATTCATGTATATGGGGGTCCTCACTGGGTGAGGGCACCCCTGGGCCTGATCCCTGGCACAATGACAGCCTGGCACCCTGCCAGTGCCCCTACCAGCTTGGCAGTGTCACCTAGATACCTTGACAGTGACAGGCTGGCACCCACGTGGTACTGCCAGGATGCCAGGACCAAGGTGTTCAGGTGGCACCAGTAGTGCCATGATGCCACCCTGCCCAGACCAACCATCTCGGGGCCTCCAATCACTTGGAAGACACCCCCCCCCCCCCCCCCCCCCCCACCATGTGCCTTTCCACTTGGTCCCCGTTTGTGGGGGCCAGCACTGAATAGTGCTGGTCTAAGATCTCCAAGGCGAAAGAGTTAGGTACATGGTACTTGGTCTTTCGATTGCACCCTATAATTCTATATAGATATATATATATAAAATACATATATATATATATATATATATGAATGAGGCCCTGGTGTCAAAATCAATTGGATGTCTTGCTTGTGTCAGCTTCCTTCTCATTGCCCAGGCAATTTACACCTCATGTTAAAATTGAGATGGGCCTCCTTTTCTTAGACACTGTTGTCAACAATGAATGTTTAAGTGTGGCCAAACAACAGAACCTCCTATTTTTCAAACCATTCTCACACTGCAGCCAACATTTAAAGCTTGAAGGAAATTCTAGCCTCACCTGCACTTTGACGTGGGCAAGAAAAGATGAGGCGCATTCCCTCCAATCAGCCACGCGAGTCGCTGAGTGAAGTGGTTGAAATGCAGCAGAATGCCACAAGGGCATCTGAATGTCAGATAAGGCTGGCCTTTAAATTTGTGAGTCTCAGGGCAGAATCACATTGGCTTCCCGTTATATTTGACACTATTTGCTTCTATTACAGTCCGTGTGATTCCACCTGTTTTGTGTACTTTTAGTCGTGCTCAGATTTGCCTCCTTGGTGTTTGCAATAGGAATGCACACTGTTGGGTTACTCAGCTAACCCTCACTTTATACATTGTGGCCGGAAACACATGGAGAAAACAGCACTAAATTAACAATGTCAGTCCAGCTTAAACACCTCTCGCATCAACTTTAATGGTGTTTAATGGGTGGTGAAGTTGATTGGCCCACTTTATACCATTGTCTAAGTAACACAAGGGGTGGATTTTCTGGACCTTCCCACTGGCGGGATCTTGTCCTGCCAAAATCAACGGGGTTTTGAGTGAATTGCCGCATCCACCATGGGGAAACCGGGCCCAATGGCACCGCAAAGGTCTTGGCGGATGAGTCCCACTGGCCAGGATTTTCCGCTCCCATTCTTTCCGGGTGGGTTTGGTGACCGTAGTGGAAAAATCTGCTAGCGGCCCAAATCGTGTGTTACGTCGACAGGATGTTTCACAGCGATTGTCCCCATGCTCTCTGCCAGTGACGTAATGGGAACACCATTGTAATAAATGTGAACATCATTATCAGGCCTCCCAACCTCCCCCCTCCCCCCTCTCCCGCCATGACTGGTCTCCCAAGGCGTGCTTCTGGCGGACAGACCCCCCAGAGGAGCTCAGGTGAATGCATCACTCACAGGGCAGAGGGTCGTGCCCAGGCATTCCCCAGGCACTGCCTGAACACTGCCCGGTGCTACCTGGGTTTTTCCCCAGTACTGCCTGGGCACTGCCCACTGACAGGGAGCAGTGCTAAGGGGAAGTGCCATGAGGGGGGGGGGGGGGGGGGGGGGGGTTGGGGGGGAGCGTTGTGTGGGGAAGGGTAATGTTAGGGGTGAGGGGGATTCCACTTGAACTTCGATGTACTGCAACAGCCTTGAAAAGTGGTGCCCCGATCTTTAAAAGTGAAATTACTTGTGGGATGGGCTGTAAAAATGCTCTACCCGCCAGCGTGACATCGTGCAACGCGTCCCCTGAATTCTTTTTTTTCAAGTTCCTAACAATATGATGGAAAAGGCCACCATCAGTGCAAAGAGTCCTATGCTGCCTTTCCCACTCATTGCTGCACTCTACAAAAAAATGGTGACATTCCTCCTCCCAGAGCCCAAATTATGCACAAAAATCAAACTAATTAATTTCTGATAATGCATTCTTTCATTTTTCATAAAACAAAGTGCATCAATAGCGGGTGAGGCAGACAAAAGCCATGGGCAGTAAGTCTTCCACATAATTTGCACAGGTGCCTTGGAATATTGGACACTTCAGATAGTCAAAGTAGCACCTAGCATAATTGACATTAATGCTGATTTATTGGTTAGAATGTGACTCGTAAGGTGAAGCAGAGTGGGCTGGATTGTTCGGCAAGGTCCATGGGCTCATGAAAGTTGCTGTGAGCACTGTCTTGACTTTCTGAGCCACGTTTCGTGTAGGTGTTGCTGGCTCTCGCTGCTGGCGAGGTGACCAAAGGTAATTTGCTAGCTGGTGTTTCAACAAATGTCAGCAGAGTGTCATCTGATTCGAAATAGCAGATCTCCTTGTGTTGTGTCACTTAGCAGCGGTGTGAATATTTGCTTCCACTAGCAGAGCCGTAAGCCATGATAGAGACAGGAATGGGCTCAGAGAGGTTTAACCAATCTGTTGCCCTCAATAAGGAAGTACAGTCGGTTGCTACACCGTGGGGAAAGATTCACTTGGAAAAATAAAACATGACAGAGGAGTTAGGAAGCAAAAGCGATCTGCGTTGGTGTTTAACCTCCACATAAGCATATAGATCTAATCACACTTCTCCACTCTTGGTGCAATTTTATTCCTTCCCTGGGAAAGGGGTGAGAGGTGGGGGGTAGCATAAAATCCAGTGGCATGACAATGGTGCTGTGCCTGTCGCCCAACATGGGGGTTTGTTGTCAGGAGGCCTGCTCGCTCTTAGGCCATTTTAAACATTTAAGTGGCCTATTAATGGCCACAAAAGGGCCTTCCCCCACCACCATTAGTATTGCGGGCTTGGCCACATCACATGGCAATGTCAGTCAATAAACCATGGCAGCCTGGCTTTTGGTGGGGCATCCTATTCTGATCACTACCTTCGCTTGTACCACCACACACCACACCACCCCAACCACTCGATGGAAGCCCTCCACCCATTAATGACCATTAGTGGGCCCCACACACCACATAGCAAGGCTGCCAGGTAAAACCTGGCCCCTGGCCGCAGGTTCAGTGAGGGGTGGGTGCACCCCTACTCGGAAATCCTCTGCCCAAGCAAGGCCCATCCAATTATGATTGCTGCCCCTGCTTGCTCCCCCTCCCCTAGGCTTTGTGATCAAGAGTCCTGCTCCACCCCCCCTGCTCCCAGTGGACATTGCTGGAACTGGAAAGTTTCCGGCCATTGATTGGCCAGTAGCTCAGGGGGGTGGGACATCCTCGCACATTGGGGACAGAAGCCACACCCTTAGTCGCTTCACAGCCTGATGACCACAAACTCAGCTTGTGACATCCCAGAACTATGGAGGTGGGCTCACCCCCCTCCCCCCCCCCCCTCCCACCGACTTTGCAAAGCACTTCAGGTCAATGTTAACCAGGGCTATTACTGTACAGACAATCTTCAACTTTTCTCACGGTAATTCATTGAATCCTATTCCAAAGTGTGACTAGTTTCCTGCATGACCTTTGTTACCCTCTCTAAAATGAGCCCATTTCCAAATTATCAGCACCCCTACAGTGGTCACACAAAGCACTTCCCTCGTTTCGTTTGTACTTTGGGTTAATACTCAGACTTGTCGGAGCTTTAATGCCATCAGTATCAGAATTGCTAGTTACACTTGAGTTATAGCTATTTTAGGGGAGCATTTTGCTCATATCTTCCCTTGAGCATACTTGAAGGAATTAATCAACCCGGATATGAAACGCATCCTCTATTTGAATTTGGTTGGCATGTCTCTTCTTCTTGAGTTCTCTGCCCAAAGACAGGACCTTGGCAATTATTCACCAAACTATGGCGAAGTGCCCTGATTTCTCTACTGTGGGTAGGAAGAGGAGCCAAGCTTTGAGTGTGTGGACTTCAGCCAGACTGGGCTTGAACCCCGTGCTTCTGGCATTAATTTAATCACACAAGAACGGGTCGCGTGGGGTAATGTCTATTTAATTGTTATTGTATATTCTCTTTTTGCACTATGTTAATTTTCACTCTAGTTTTTTTTTGTTATTATGGTTACTACTGTTTTATTATGAAAAATTCTGCAAAACCTTAATAAAAATACTTTAAAAAAAAGAACCATCTCATCAACAGAGCTGACTCCCCCCCCCCCCCCCCCCTCCCCCACCCCCCACACAGTCCTGAGCATGTTTAACAGTTCACACATTTCTGCCTGTCCTTACTGCAAAAGCACCAACTAGATTTTTTTATTGTTAATATTTGATTTTGGGCTGGGGGGGTTTCTGATCTTTCCTCCTCTGAACTCTTTTTTAAAAAAACAGTCATATCTTCGCCTTTTTCCCTGCGGGTTTTGTAGAGGTCATTCTTCCTCGTTATTCCACCTTTGATTAATTCAGCAATGCATCTTGGGTCACACTTCTTCAGTCTACCCTTGCTACCTCCAGTACACATTTATCCTGCACGCCTTTAAACACACAAGCATTTTCTTTTTGTTCTTGTACTTACAAGTGTTCTTAAAACATAGGCGACCCAAGAGAAAAAGAAAGATACAACTCTTGAATGACCAGTGGACATCTCAAAGTGCTTTACAGCCAATTGAGTACTTTTTGAAGTGTAGTTAATGTGATGTAGGAAACGGGGCAACCAATTTGTTCACAGCAAGTTCCCCATTGCGACAATGACCAGATAATCTGTTTTTGTGATATTGATTGAGTGATAAATATTGGCCAGGTCACTGAGGTGACTCCCCTCCTCTTCTTTAAAACAGTGCCATGGGATCCTTTGTATACACCTGGTTTCACGTTTCATCCGAAAGAGCGCACTTCTGACAGCATTGCACTCCCTTGGTACTGCACAGGAGTGTCAGCTTTGATTCTTGTGCTCAGGTGGGACTTGAACTCAGACTGAGAGGTGAGAGTGCTGCCAGCTGAGCACAGAAGATCTAGAGCTAGCGAGAGAAAATTGAGCGTGAGTTGGAAGGTAAAAAGAGCTCAAATTAAACATTAAGGAAACAAGACAGTGCACCTTGCAACTGAGAAACACCAAGCCTTGACAGAGGCGGCTGTGTTAGAAGAACATTTCTTTCTTGCAAGCGGGTGGCATGTTTGACACCAACCACCCTGTTCAGTCGAGGTTTCTGCTGTTCGAAGATCAAATTAGTAAATTGCAATCGATGTGCAGTCTCTAGAATTGAATCTCCGAGGGATTACATGGAAAAGGTGTCCTGGAGCTTGAATTGCCGAGCGCCCCTTTTTCAGCAACAACTTACACCTATATAGCATAACAAGCATAATAACACATTCTCGGCAGGCAATGGAAGGGGTTTTCCGCACAACCCGAGTTGTGTTTCATGGCGGTGGAGGCCACTCATTGTTGCCCGGGGATGGGAGCTTCTGGTCCCGCCGTTGTCAATGGGGCTTCTCGTTAAATGCAACCATTGCTGCCGGGAAACAGGCAGCGGGGGTGTGCCGTTGGTGGGCCAGAAGACCCAGCTGCTGTGAACAGCTTGAAGGTTCACCCTGACGAGTACTGAAGGATCCAATATAGCATGTCCATACTTATTCTGCAAAAAGAAAAGTTACTTCCCTGAACGTGGAGCTGGAGTGCTACACCATTAAAAGGTGGGCTTGCTGCCCCCTTCCAGTTTCTTTCTTGCCCCCCGCTGGACTTTCAGTGTTTCCAGTGATGTATTTAACTGTGGATCTTCGACTTTACAACTGATGCATTGCCTCTAGAGGCTGCCCCATTGGATTCCTCAGCACATTAGTCACATCCTGATAAGTGCAAGAGGATCAATTTCATGTGGTCTTGCTCATTAGTTGCATCACAGAAGTTTGTGGTAACAGCAGAGTTTGTGTCCAAAGGCAAGGGTGAAACATTTTCCAGTGCATTAAAAGGCATTCTCATTGAGAGTTTAGACCAGTGATGGGCAACCGAGGTGAGTGAGTGGGTCCATGAGTGGCTCTCTCCTTCATCTCAATGGGCCGCAAGATTGAAATCCGGCTTGTTCACTAACCGTGACCCCATGAATAAGATTAAATACATTTAATGCACACCGAATATTTCATAACGAGCTATGGAAAATGTTTAATTATTTATACATTAATCAAACTATCATCAACCTCAAATGGTAAAAACAAAAGAGATATTTACGCTTTGGACACAGAGGGAGCGAGCGCATGGCTCTCACAGTCAATGTTGTGAGCAATCAGCGTGCAACTCACTTCACTTTCTCTCACTATACCTGCAAATACCAACGGTCAATCCAGGAGGGAAAAAAACAATGCAGATGAAGATCAGCAGAATGTGGCAACCCCGTGCCTGGCCAACAGTCAACAACATGTCTCAGAACCCAGTTGGGCTGCATGGGGCCCGAAGGCTGCAGGTTTAGGCCCAGAATTAAATCCAATTCATCAACGGTAAATCCCACTCAATGAAACAAAGCCTTAAACTCCTGAGAATCCTGGGCGCGATTCTCCGCACCCGCGGAAAATCGCAAAGTTGGCCGTGAAAACGGCCGAGTTTTGCGACGGCCCGACACGACCCATTTCCCGAGGTATTCACGTCCGGGAAATGGGCTAGGAACGGGGCCGCGTCAATCACGTGCGCGATGACGCTGGAACGCGGCGACGCTACGAGCACGCCCACGTGACGCCGCCCGACGCCGTAAAAAGTCGCAGGCGAGGACAGAAACTGTAGGCCAAGATGTCGGAGCTGAGGAGAGCAGCCCCGCGATTCGTGGAGGCCGATGTTGAGATGCTGCTCGATTCCATCGAGCAGAGGAGGGGCATCATCTGCCCGCGTAGAGGGCATCGCCACCCTGCCAGCGCGGTGCGCCAGGCCTGGCGTGAGGTTGCTGCTGCCGTCAGTGCTGTGGAGCAGACCCCTCGTTCAGCTGACCAGTGTCGGAAGAAGATGCACGACCTCACCAGGGCTGCCAGGGTAAGTGCCAAGAGGGTGCCCCCGGGTCACAACCATCCCTCTCCTCCTTTACTTAATCACCCACCTCCCCCCCTGGCACGGGGGGTGGAGGGGGATTATGGCAGAGTGAGTTGAGGGTGGTTCACAAAGCTGTCACAGACCCAGCGCTCTGGCCCCCGTGGAGAGATGCAATTGTCTTATTACAACTTGACCCCCAAACTGTACCAGTATCTGAACGGACTGCTGATACCTGCCGTATTGTAATAATCTACCTATGACCCCTCCCCCAACAGGACAAGACCGCTCACAACACCCGTGAGCAGAACAAGACGGGAGGGGGTTCGCCCATCCTGTGGCCCCTCACCACTTTTGAGCAGAGGGCCCTGGACCTTGTTGGCGGATCTGCTACTCGGGAGATCGCGCAATGCGAGGTTGGCGGAGCTGCAACAAGTGAGACAACCCTGCATGACAAACACCCCCCATCCTCTGTCCCTTCACACACCCTGCCCACTGGGATACCTCCCCCATCCTCTGTCCCTTCACACATCCTGCCCACTTGGACACCTCCCCCATCCTCTGTCCCATCACACACCCTGCCCACTGGGATACCTCCCCCATCCTCTGTCTCTTCACACACCCTGCCCACTGGAACACCTCCCTCATCCTCTGTCCCTTCACACACCCTGCCCACTGGAACACCTCCCCCATCCTCTGTCCCTTCACACACCCTGCCCACTGGAACACCTCCCTCATCCTCTGTCCCATCACACACCCTGCCCACTGGGATACCTCCCCCATCCTCTGTCCCTTCACACACCCTGCCCACTGGAACACCTCCCCCATCCTCTGTCCCATCACACACCCTGCCCACTGGGATACCTCCCCCATCCTCTGTCCCTTCACACACCCTGCCCACTGGAACACCTCCCCCATCCTCTGTCCCATCACACACCCTGCCCACTGGAACACCTCCCCCATCCTCTGTCCCTTCACACTCTGCCCACTGGGACCGTCCAGCGCCCGGCCGAGTGTCTCCAAATAACCCGTTTCATTCTCTTCCCTAGGACGTGATGCCGAACGACCAGGGCCGTCTGGCTCCAGATGGACACAGGCATCTGCCCCCACCTCACCCGGGGCCGCACGACAGTGGGTGCCTGATCAGCGGGGAGTCCCATCCTCCCCAACAGAATCTGTGGAGCAGGACGCCCAGAGGGCGGCGACACCGCTAGATAAAGAAATGGCCTGCGAACGCCCTGCGGCCTCTCAGCGGGCCGATGACATCGAGGAGACGTCCACCCAAGACGACCTCGAGATTGCGGCACAGCTTTCTCCCACACCATCCACCATCCCAGAGACACTCACCCCGGCTGGCCTATTTAGTGATGAGGCTCCTGGGTCACAGTCTGGGTCGCACATCACAGTTGAGCAGGTACAGCAGGTGGAGGTCGGAGCAGCCGAGGGCCTGGACTGGCTGAGGCCAGGCCAGGCCCAGCATGCAGCTGCCTCCCAGACGTTTTCAGAGTTCCTGGACTTTCTCAACCCACCCGCACAGCCGATGCATCAAGAAACCCAGGGACACAATGACGGGATGAGGGCTTCCTTCCAGACTCTGCAGACGCTGTTAGAGGAGTCGAACCGCGTCCACGAGCAGGGAGTGGTGCCGCTCATGGCAGAAACCCAGGCCGACACCACACGGGTGGCATCCGCGGTGGAGGCAATGGGTGAAACGGTTTCGGCCATGGGTCAGGTTATGCAAGACGTTGGGCTTCACGTGCAGGCATCATCCTCGGCCCTGGACAGGGTTGCCCTCTCACAGGCAGCAATGCGCCTGAGCCAAAACTACATTGCCGGCGCGCTGCGGGCCTTGGCCGAGTCTCAGCAGGTCATGGCTCAGTCGCAGCAGTCAGTCGCGGAGAGCATCAACCGCCTGACACACGTGCTGGATGGCGTTGTGCACTCACAGGTTGAGGTCGCACAGTCCCTGGCGGGAATGTCTAACTCCCTGGACTCCGTCTCTGCAAACCTTTGGATCCTGGTGGATACCGTTGCAGGCCTCCAGGACTGGCAGCGCCAGGTGTCGGTGGCGCGACGGGGCACCTCCCCGCTCGCACCTCTGTCCCAAAGTGAGGCCCGGAGGCCACCGGGCTCCCCGAGGGAGGAGGAGGTTTCGGGGCCCGTCCCATTAACTCCATCACGGGACGTCCCGGAATTCTCGGCCTCCCCCCGTCCCATCCCTGGTGCATCGGGTGGGCAGCAGGCAGAGCAGGGTGGCACAACGTCACCCGAGACACCCGCAGAGCAGCCTGGCCCATCAAGGCCGGGTCGCCCCAGGAAACGCTTACCGAAGCAGAAACTAGTCGAAGGGGGCGATTCGCAGCAGTCCTCCTCCACTCCTGCTGTATCATCTGGGGAATCACTTAGACATAGTGGTAGGGCCCGTAAGGCAACAAAGTGAGACACTGAGTAAGTTGGCACGGGTGAAGGGCACAGTTTAGTTGTAGGGGCTAGGGCACCTGTAAATGTTTGTTCACATTAAACGCACTGGTCCACCTTACTTGTAATACTGTGTGATTGTTCCACAGCCACAGGATTCGTGATGGTGACCGAGTGTCGCTGGGGTTGACGAGCGGTGAAACTTCGGTGCCGGGTGTGCAGTCCCTTCCCCCCACCCCCTCCCACAGCTAGCCCACGCGGGCACGTGATGGAGTGTCCGTGACAAACATGGGGACGTGAACACAGTCGATTGCCCCCTGCACCATCGGTATCCCGGCCACGCTGGCAAATCCACGAGCTCGTGAGTCTTGACTTGCTCAGTCCTCGGGAAAGGTGATGTAGATGTCAGCGATGGCATAGAGGGCGTCGGTCACATCCCGGATGCACCTGTGCACCGATGACTGGGAGATCCCGGAGAGGTCCCCGCTCGGAGACTGGAAGGAGCCGGTCGCATAGACGTTAAGAGAGACCGTCACCTTGATGGCAACCGGGATCGCATGTCCTCCCCCCGTTCCACGTGGGGCGAGGTGCGCCACGAGGTGACAGATATGTATCACCGTCCGCCTACGCAGCCGGAGTCTCCTCCTGCAAGTGATGTCCGTCATTGTTAGGAAAGAGATGCGGGCACGGTACACCCTCGGCCTTGGCGTCACCTCTGGCGCCGTGGCTGCACCCTCACTCTCTCCTCCTCCCCTCCTCCTCCCCCCCCATGCTGCTCGACGACTGGCAACTCCTCGGCCCTTCCCTCTGCTGCTGCAGCTGGCCCTGCATCCACTGTGGGTTGTGGCTGTGGATGCTGCTGCATCTCCAAATGCAGTGCAGCGGCCCCAACCACTGCGCAGAACATAGCCGTTCTGTTCGCAGACATTGTGCTAACCTACAGAAGGGTGGTGGGGGGCAGAGAAACAACATGTTAGACGGAGGTTAGTCGACACCTCGGCAGCCGCCTGCCACGGGATACCTGTGTGTCCCGGTGGCCTGGTCGCGCTGCTGACACGCGGGCAGCCTAACCCCTGGTCACTTTCTGCATCCAACGGCCAGTTAACTACGTCCCCTTCACCGGTGCGTCAGTGGTTTGTGTCCGTAAGCCACAGGGCAACCAGCGGCCGTGTCCTCGTGACCGGCACGCCATGGCATGGTGGCAGACATTTTGTAACCGGGGTTGGACGGGTCACTCGCTCACTCTCTCCCTACCCACCTCCCACTCCCACTCCCCCCCTCCATCTCCCCCACTCCCCCTTCAGTCTCCCCCACTCCCCCCTTCAGTCTCCCCCACTCCCTCCTCCATCTCCCCCACTCCCCCCTCCGTCTCCCCCACTCCCCCCTCCGTCTCCCACACTCCCCCCTCCGTCTCCCCCACTCCCCCCTCCGTCTCCCCCACTCCCGCCCCTCCGTCTCCCCCACTCCCCCCTCCGTCTCCCACACTCCCCCCTCCATCTCCCCCACTCCCTCCTCCGTCTCCCACACTCCCCCCTCCGTCTCCCCCACTCCCGCCTCCATCTCCCCACTCCCTCCTCCGTCTCCCACACTCCCCCCCCCCCCCCCCCCCCACTCTAGACCCCCTCCCGTTCTCGGGGATGCCTTCCCCGTTGTGGCCAGACTCCAGCAGTGCGCTGAGCGGTGCGCTCACCTCCTCGAAGCTCTCGTCAGCCAGCACGACTGGTTGACGAACTTGAAAAGCAGGTGTGTTGGCCGGCGTGAAAACAGTGCGTGATGATGTCGGGACTTCGGCCCATCCGGGCCGGAGAATAGCGGGGGGCCAATAAGTAGCGATTCTGGTCGTGTCGGGGGCGCGTTCAAGGCCTTTGCCGGGAATGCCGACGTGTAGTTTGTGCGGGGTTCGGAGAATAGCGGGAGGGCATCGGACCAGCGTCGCCGTGAAAATTTGCGTGGCCCGCTATTCTCCGAACCGGCGTGAGTGCGGAGAATCGCGCCCCCTGTTGTGCTGCTTCAGCTCAAGAGAGTGGGGTCTCAGCCCAACCAAGCAATGGGTCTAAATTAGATCCATAGAATCCCTAGGGTGCAGAGGCAGGCCATTCGACCCATCGGGTCTGCGCCGATCCACTGAAAGAGCACCCTACCTCGGCCCACTCCCCCGCCCCATGTCCATAACCCCATCAACCTGCACACCTTTGGACACTAAGGGGCTATTTAGCATGGCCGATCCACCTAACCTGCACCTCTTTGGAATGTGGTAGAAAATTGTGGGGATGAGGGTCATTGACCCAATGAATGAAACTGATCTCCTTCAAGTCCAGATAAGGCTTGGACTGTTGAAAATGGCTCAATGGAACCCATGCCAATTCTCAGCCGGCACGACTTTCATGGAGGACTTTGAGGGTGTGATTGAACTAAAAGGGAACTAAGTCCCATAGTGGGGAGCATTTAACCACCTGTTTCCTGGTGCTCGCAGTGCTCGCAGTGCCGAGAAGCACATGGCTATAAAAAGCCACTCACGTTAGATAAGGGGCCTCAGCAAGGAACACGCGGCCAAGGCTGCACCGAGCCCCGTTTTGTGCACTGAGGAGTTCCATGACCTCCCCTCCCCCCAAGTCCCAAAACATCATGGGAGAGTCCCCACGCCCACCCTCCACATCCCATCTGCACACTGAACCCCTACATCATTTCATTTCATAGAATTTACAGTGCAGAAGGAGGCCATTCGGCCCATCGGCTCGGCACCGGCTCTTGGAAAGAGCACCCTACCCAAGGTTAACACCTCCACCCTATCCCCATAACCCAGTAACCCCACCCAACACAAGGGCAATTTCGGACACTAAGGGCAATTTATCATGGCCAATCCACCTAACCTGCACATCTTTGGACTGTGGGAGGAAACCAGAGCACCCGGAGGAAACCCACGCACACACGGGGAGAACGTGCAGACTCTGCACAGACAGTGACCCAAGCCAGGAATCGAACCTGGGACCCTGGAGCTGTGAAGCGATTGTGCTATCCACAATGCTACCGTGCTGCCCTTCAGCTACGCATGGCAACCAGGCCCAATCAGCAACAGACAAAAACTGCCTGCTTGGCACCTTGGTGGCACTGCCAGAGTGCCAGTGCAAGGATGCCCAGGTGGCACCAGGCAGTGCCAGGTACCACCCTGCCCAATGGGCATGCAGCTAGGGGCCTCTGATACTCTTGGACACCCCCACGAGTGCCATTCCGTCTGGTTCCCTTTTCTGGAGACCACTGCTGAATGGTGCTCATCTGAGGACTCCAAGGCGAAGGGGATAGATCCCAACACTTCGGGTACCTCGGGAATCTGCACATTAAAGTAAGGCTAGCTGTCTCGTTAAAATATGCAGATTTGTTATAATGTGATCCCGCCCACAATGGGCACGTTTTCCATCGCAATAGAACATAGAGTCTGCACCGGCTCTTGGAAAGAGCACCCTACTTAAACCCGCGCCTCCACCCTATCCCCGTCACCCAGTAACCCCAGCTAACCTTTTTGGACACTTTATCATGGAGGTTTAACATGCATATCTTTGGACTGCGGGAGGAAACCGGAGCACCCGGAGGAAACCCACGCAGACACGGGGAGAACGTGCAGACTCTGCACAGACAATGACCCAAGTCAGGAATCAAACCAGGGACCCTGTAGCTGTGAAGCAAGAGTGCTAACCACTGTGCTACCATTCAGCCCTCATATGATTCTATGATCACCATTCTTCGCTTCAAAAGCCTGAATTAATAGGAGGAAAGGAAATGAAAAAATGAAATGAAAATCGCTTATTGTCACGAGTAGGCTTCAAATGAAGTTACTGTGAAAAGCCCCTAGTCGCCACATTCTGGCACCTGTTCGGGGAGGTTGGTACGGGAATTGAACCGTGCTGCTGGCCTGCCTTGGTCTGCTTCAAAAGCCAGCAATTTAGACCAGTGTGCTAAACCATCACCAGAAACCCTGGGGGGTAACTTTTGCATCACTGGGAGGGACAGAATTAAAAGTGGAAATCTGCTCAGTGTTTAGCCTCTCTGAATGACGATAACATGTAGCCTGCAATAGGCGACGATGATAACTTTGGAAAGTCTCGCAGGTCTGCTCTCGACAATCCCTTCTGATTTGGTCAGGTATCTGAAGCACTGCTTCAACTTGACTTTCATACACTCACCAATGAAAAAGCCTCACTGTATTTGCAATCATTTCGTTGTTGTTGCAATGTAGTCAAGAGTGAAGCCGAAATAAGGCTTCAGTCCAACTGTCAATCTCCCAGTCTGCCTCCCATTCAAACAGGGAGCTTGGCTTAAACAGGTTGTGGCTTGCACAGGAAGCCAGCAATCGATTTGCATTATCTTGTACCGATGACCACAGGTCACAAGCAACAACAGGGGCAACAAGTTAATTATGTTGCACTTTTAACATTTTAAAATATTCCAAGGCCCTTGTCAGTATTATCAAACAGAAATTGACAGTGAACAACATAAGCCAAGCTGATGTTCGGACAGATGACCAAACACTTGGTCAAAGTTACAACTTTGGCTCAAATTCTTGAAGTCCCTCCCTAACAGCACTGTGGGTGTACCTGCACCACAGGGGCTAAAGCGGTTCAAGAAGGCGGCTCACCACCGCTTCTCTGGGGCAATTAGCGATGGGCAATAAATGCTGCCCTTAACAGCAACACCCACATTCCATAAATGATGTTTTAAAAATGAAGGAATGTTTAAAGGAAGAGAGGGCGAGGGTGGGAATTCCAAAGCATAGGGTCAAGACAACTGTTGCCAATGGGGGAACGCTGGAAATTAAGTGATGGTCAAGAGGAGGAAGAGAGTGATCTTGCTGAATTAGAAGCTGGGTGAGGTTAGAGAGACAGAATGGGAAGAGGGCCATGGAGTGATTTGAAAATAAAGACAGTGGGCGGGATTTTCCGTCCAGCGACGCCGGAATCGTGGACCGAGCCCACCTGGTTGCTCAGGCAGCGGGGTTTGCCACCATCGCCGGGATGACCCAGATCCAGGGGCTGATCGACGCATCTCCCCCTACGAGCAGCAGCGCACGAGTAGCTGGCCTTCACAAAACAAAAGGGGTACCCACGCCATGAATGTGTAGATGGTGTATGACCGCAAGACGCACATCTTGCATGTCTACGCCAGCCCAGCCCATCCCTCACAGCCTTCTGACAGAGCACCGAGGCAGGTGGAACGTTTGTGAACAGGTGAACATGTTTCTACAGGTTTGTGCACGAGCCTCTAATGCTACACTGTGTGCTGCACCCATGCAAACTTAACTGGTGGCCAACTTTATGGCCTTAGGGGCCCTAACGCTCCATCTCGATGGTTCCCCCAGGTGGTACATTCGGGTGGAGGCGGCGTGCTGCAAATCCCGCCCTTGGGTTCCGTTTGGCGGCCATTCTCTGGAGTGACCAGGCCTGGATGGGCCCGACAGTCTCTTCAGTGTCCCAGTTGGTGTTGTACCCCCCTGTTCTGCTTGTTGGCCATCGGATGCGCCTGTAGGGACAGAAAATGCACAGTGTGAGGCAGTCAGACACGGGCAGCACAGGGGTTGGGCAGCTTGTGGCCTGTGTGTGCAGGGTACCCGGCCATGACGGGCGGTATGGGTGTTGGCACGTGGTGTAGGGGTGGCATGGTAGTGGTTAGCACTGTTTCTTCACAGGTTCACCTCCTGGCTTGGGTCACTGTCTGTGGGAGTCTGCACGGTCTCCCTGTGTCTGAGTGGGTTTCTTCCAGTTGCTCCGGTTTCAAAGAACATAGAACAGTACAGCACAGAACAGGCCCATCAGCCCTCGATGTTGTGCCGAGCAATGATCACCCTACTCAAACCCACATATCCACCCTATACCCGTAACCCAACAACCCCCCCCCCCAACCTTACTTTTTTTTAGGACACTACGGGCAATTTAGCATGGCCAATCCACCTAACCCGCACATCTTTGGACTGTGGGAGGAAACCGGAGCACCCGGAGGAAAGCCACGCACACACGGGGAGGACGTGCAGACTCCGCACAGACAGTGACCCAGCCGGGAACCGAATCTGGGACCCTGGAGCTGTGAAGCATTTCCCCCCCACAATTCCCAAAAGACGTGCTGTTAGGTAATTTGGACATTCTGAATTCTCCCTCTGTGTACCTGAACAGGCGTCGGAATGTGGCGACGAGGGGCTTTTCACTGTAACTTCATCGCAGTGTTAATGTCAGCCTACCTGTGACAATAAAGATTATTGTGAAAAGGTGAGGTGCGAGCAGACTGCCAGCGGGAAGGGTTCGGTCACTGTCTGGGTGGGGGTGGCGGGGGACAGGTGTTTGGGACGGGGATTGGTGCCGGGGGCACGGCGCTGGTAACTCACCCTGCCCGTCCTGAGGTGGTCATGCAGCTTTTTACGGCACTTCTGGCCGGTTGTGGCGGTGGTGTCCATGGCGCTCATGGCCTCTGCCACCTGCGCCTAGGCCTGTTGTACGGCGGTGGGTGGTAGCCTCCTTCCCACCCTGGGGAACAGGATGCCCTGCCTCTCCTCCATGGCAAACAGCAGGGTCTGCATCGGTGAACTGCTGTGTCCCTCTTCGGCCTGCCATCTTGTTGGCTGGAATGAGTGCGTGGGGGTAGTGGAGTCCTTATATGCGGCTGCAGCTTGTCAGCCTCTTGAGTTCCAATGCCAACCCCGGCCAATCAGACGCAATTGCTGCATTGGAGTTGCATTAGTCCCATGTGAAGCTTATGCAAGCCCATTAACGGATCCTGAATTGCTCCAGGACTGGTGCCACTATCGGGGTGGTAGAACACCACCGATTTCGTCCCGGTGTCAGTACTTAGGGCTGGATTTTCCTGATTGCCAACGCCGAAATTACATTCGGCGATTGGCTGGAGAATCCATTTTGACTCTGAAATCGGGGCGGTGCCATTTTTCCGCTGCTCCATCCCCTCAAAAATGGCGTCACCGCTGAGTATGCCACACGGCGTTGGAACGGCCTCAGGACGTGAGGCCCTCCTCCGATGCTCCTAACGGTGTGGGAAACGTGTGCTCATAGTTTTCAGTGACCTCGCGTGGTGACTGCGGACTGTGTCACATGCCGCCACAGTCGTGGGGGGAGGCGTGAGGGGGAGAGAGCCATTCCGCTGGCCGGGGCGGTGTGATAGTCACCACTGTTGTATATATCACATATGAGATGTAATACGGTAAGGCTCCTGTTCTACAGGTACGGGGGTAGATCCCTGCCTGCTGGCTCCGCCCAGTAGGTGGAGTATAAATGTGTGGGCTCACCGAGCTGCAGCCATTTCGGCAGCAGCTGCAGGAGGCTACACATCTCTGCTTAATGAAGCCTCGATTACACTCTCCTCTCGTCTCGTCATGATTGATAGTGCATCAATTTATTAAGCAGAGATTTTGATGCGGAGGATGGACCTCCGCATCAAGCTGGATCGCCTGCAGCTGTACCCTCAAGCAGGTAACGCCAAGTCGACCTTCGCACATTGGCTAGCTTGCTTTGAAGCCAACATCGGATCTGCAACAGAATCACCCTCAGAGGCACAGAAGCTCTAGATCCTGTATACGTGGCTGAGCTCCGATATCTTTCCCCTCATCTGGGACACGCCTACCTACGCTGAGGCCATGGTGCTACTGAAGGAGAACTACGCTCTGCATACCAAGAAACTCTACGGCAGGCACCTCCTGTCCACGTGGCACCAATTCCCCGGTGAGTCTGGAAGATTTCTGGCGTGCCCTGCACGCCCTAGCGAGGGACTGTGATGGCCAGGCCATTTTGGACGTTGAACATTCTGAACCCCTAATTAGGAACGCTTTCGTTACGGGCATAGGGTTGGCGTACATCGCCAGCTCCTCTTAGAAGGGGCTACCCTAGATCTCGCGATGACCAAGAAACCCGCGATCTCACTAATGGTCGCCTCCCGTAATATACAAGTGTACGCCCCCGACCGCACGGCGCCCCCCTCCTGGACATCGTGGACCCCACCAGCTAACACACCATCGTGGACCCCACCAGCGACCGCCCCAAGTCAACTCCAAGCCTGCGCCGCGTGGCAGCAAGCCAACACCGGGGTACCCAAGTGTTCCTTCTGCGAACAGACAAAGCACCCCCGGCAGCGCTGCCCGGCGCGGAGCGCACGCTGCAAGGCCTGTGGGAAGAAAGGACATTTTACTGCTGTGTGCCAGGCCCGCTCGATCACCGCTTAACCAGGCCCATTATTCCTGCACCCCCCATGTGCAACCCATGGGCGCTGCCATTTTCACCCCTGCAACCCATGGGCGCCGCCATCTTCCCTCCCCATCAGGCCTTTTGCAGCCCGTGGGCGCCGCCTTCTTTAACTCCGCTCGCCATGTACGCCCCGTGGGCACCTCCATCTTCCCCGCCTCAGGACCCCTGCTCATCGGGCCACTCACCAGCCAGGGGCCTTCCAACACCAGCTACAGCTCGCCTCCATCACAATCAACCAGTCCCAGCCGCACAACCTTGCAACCGCGTCGACGATGGTAAAGGTCGATGGGCGCAAGATATCATGCTTTCTTGACTCCGGGAGCACAGAGAGCTTCATCCACCCTGATATGGTATGGCGCTGCTCCCTCGCGGTACACCCCATTAACCAGGGAATCTCCTTGGTCTCCTGATCACACTCCGTGGAGACCCGGGGGTACTGCACCGCCACCCTCACCATCCAGGGCCTAGAGTTCAGCGACTTCCTGTTCTACGTCCTTCCCAACCTCTGCGCTGCCTTGCTATTAGGCCTGGACTTCCAGTGCAACTTCTAAAGTCCAACCCTGAAATTCGGCGGGCCCCTACCACCCCTCACTGTCTGCGGTCTCACGACCCTTAAGGTCAACCCGCCTTCTCTGTTTGAAAACCTCACCCCGGATTGTAAACCCGTCGCCACCAGGAGCAGACGGTACAGTGCCCAGGACAGGACCTTCATCAGGTCTGAGATCCAGCGGCTGCTACGGGAAGGTATTATCGAGGCCAGCAGCAGCCCCTGGGGAGCCCAAGTGGTAGTTGTGAAAACTGGGGAGAAAAACAGGATGGTCGTTGACTAGTCAACCATCAATCGGTACACGCAGCTCGACGCGTGCCCCCTCCCACGCATATCAGATATGGTCAATCAGATTGCACAGTACCGGGTCTTCTCAACAGTGGACCTGAAATCTGCCAACTACCAGCTCCCCATTCGCAAGGCGGATCGCCCGTACACCGCGTTTGAAGTGGATGGCCACCTTTACCACTTCCTTAGGGTTCTGTTCGGCATCACTAATGGGGTCTCAGTCTTCCAACAGGAGATGGACCGAATGGTTGACCGGTATGGACAGCGGGCCACCTTCCTGTACCTGGATAACGTCACCATCTGCGGCCACGACCAGCAGGACCACGACGCTAACCTTTCCAAATTCCTCCACACCGCCAAACTCCTCAACCTAACGTACAACAAGGAGAAGTGCGTGTTAAGCACCAACCGCTTAGCCATCCTCGGCTATGTGGTACAAAATGGAGTTCTAGGGCTCGACCCCAATCACATGCGCCCCCTCATAGAACTCCCCTTCCCCCAGTGCCCCAAGGTCCTGAAGCGATGCCTGGGGTTCTTCTCATACTACGCTCAGTGGGTCTCTAACTTTGCGGACAAGGTCCGCCCACTCATTCACTCTACCGTTTTCCCCCTGATGGCCGAGGCTCACCAGGCCTTCAACCATATCAAGACCGACATCGCCAAGGCTGCGATGCACACGGTCAACGAGACGCTCCCCTTCCACGTCGAGAGCGATGCATCAGACATCGCTCTGGCTGCCACCCTCAACCAGGCCTCCAAAATTCGGCACTCCTCCGTAGAGAAGGAGGCCCAAGCCATCGGAGAAGCTGTGCGACATTGGAGTCATTACCTGGCCGGCAGGAGATTCACTCGCCTCACTACCAACGGTCGGTTGCCTTCATGTTCAATAACACACAGCGGGGCAAGATCAAAAATGATAAAATCTTGAGGTGGAGGATCGAGCTCTCCACCTACAATTACGAAATTTTGTATTGCCCCGGTAAGCTCAACGAGCTTCTCCAATGCCCTATCCCGAGGTACATGTGCCAGCGCACAAGAGGTCCACCTCCGGGGTTTTGCTCCCAACATGGCTGGCAGCTCCAGGACCCGTTCTCCTTCACAAGCACGTGCAGCTCCACAAGGCGGACCAGTTGGTCGAGAGGGTACAGCTACTCCATGCAAACCCGCAGTACGCCTACTTGGCGTAGCCCGACGGCCGCCAAGACACAGCCTCCCTCAGGGACCTGGCAGCAGCTGGGTCCTTCTGCCCCGGCGCCACCCTTGCTCCCCCCAGTGCACCTCACCACAGCCCCCGCTCCAAGACGATCCGTCCTCCCCTTGGTCCCACCCGGGGATGAAGATGAGGCTGACACGCTCCCAGAGTCATCGGTGACCGAGCCGACGCCTGCATCACCACTGGGACTGCGGCGCTCACAACGGAGGATCAAGGCACCCGATCGGCTGAATTTGTGAACTTTCCCCAATATTTTAACCTTAAAATGCACGTAAATAGTTTTCCACCACCCCCGCTCTACTCTTTTTTTAATAGGCGGTGAATATGGTAGTCACCACTGTTGCATATATCATATATGAGATGCAATACGGTAATGCTCCTGTAGTACAGGGTTAGATCCCTGCCTGCTGGCTCCGCCCAGTAGGCGGAGTATAAATGTGTGTGCTTACCGAGCTGCAGCCATTTCGGCAGCAGCTGCAGGAGCTTACACATCTCTGCTTAATAAAGCCTCGATTACACTCTACTCGTCGTAATTGATAGTGCATCATGTGGCTTCGGTGAGGGTTGGGGAAAGTGGTGGGGGGGTGATCCGGGTGTGGCAAGGAGGGTTACAGGGGGACACTATCTGGCAGGCCGGGTCAGCGCATGTCCGATGCCACGTTGTACGGCGCAACTGCTGCAAGTTGCCGCTGTACGCATGCGCGGCCACAGACCCGGCAATTCTCAGTCCGTATCCGCAGGTAAAGCTTTACATGGCGCGGCTGCTAGCCCCCCACCAGGCACAGCTTCAGTGTGGGAGCGGCACCGACTTTTATTGTCGTAAGACTAGACACATGCTCCGAACAATGCCTCAAAATCAGAAGTCTCTGAAATGGAGAATCAGGCCCAAGAGGTTTAAAACTGAGGCATTCTCTGCAATTCAGCAGCAGAATTAGGAAGGGCTCAAGTTTCCAGAGGGTACAAATTGGGGTGGCTGGCTCGGGAAGCATTTGAATGCTCTCGTTTATGAAACGGTATTTGACTCTCTCTGTCTTCTGCACAAAAGTTATGATGGTCACTTGAATTCCATCAGGGATGTCTTCAATTCTGAGGAATTGGCATGGGGTGAAGTTACAGCACCCCATGGTGCTTCCAGTTTTCCAGGGGGAAGCTGATGAATAAAGGCCACAGTAAACAGCACATCACTAGCCTGCTCAATACGATGGATGTACTGCTTGTTGATTGAATGCTGAAGTCCAAATGAAAGGATCCAGGACCATAAACAGTCAGTGCTCTGGGGCCCTTCACAGTCAGTAAAAGATCTGTCAGAATGCAAGATGCAGAAATCAAAGATACAACAACCAAATCCCCAGCAACTTACTCCTACGAAGGTCAGAATGTGCCTGAACTTCTAACACCATCTTATGTCGGTGTGCTGGGACTTGTGTGGATTCCTGAAAACTGGGAGATTGTTCCCTTCAGATAAATATTTTTCATTTATCAATAACGTCCATTCAATCTTTCTGAAATTTTGCACAGATCACTTTAAGCTGTCCTAAAAGGACCATTTCTTTGCTCTCACACCCTCATCCTATACCGACACACCAATCTCACAGACCAGAGGGTTTGCTCCATATTATCTACATTGGCTTTAAGTTGCAAGGCACTTCATAAGAGGAGAAGCATTTTCTGATCAACTCTTAAGATTTGCACACAATTCAGGGATAAGAATACCCGGGCTTTGAGTTTGCCAGCTGTTACGGGCAGGGAGAGAGCAGGTGCAATAGTTCGCCCCGTTTTTTTCCTGCCACTCGGATGTCCGAAACAAGAGGTGAGGTTAGAGGGAGCGTTTTAGTGTTGTGACTTTTAGCGATAACCACAAAGCAGTCTTTCCAAAAAGTTTAAATCAGAGGAACAGATCAGGGGCCCGATTCAGCGGAAAAAAACCCAGAGCCCATTTTGGGCGTGAACAGCGGGGTGTTTCTCAGAGCCTGCAGCGCCGAGGACGACCCCGCTTTTAAATGGGATTTGCCCCGCTGAGGCCTCACTTCCTGCACTGACAAGCTGAGTTCGGGGTGCAATTTTTAAATGTTGCCCCGATCTCTCGACCCCCCCCCCCGCCCCCATTCTCCGGACTTCCACAATGCCCCAGCCTACTTGTTAGGGGTCCTCGAGCTCCCCTCACCCCACCTCATAAGGTCAGGGCATCCCCGGGCCCGATCCCCAGCATTGCCAACCTGGGCACCTCAGCATTGCCAGCCTGGCACCCTGGCAGTGCCCCTGCCAGCCTGGCAGTGCCACCTCAGCACCCTTAGAGTGCCACGGTGGCAGTGCCAAGGTGCCAGGCTGGCAGTGTCAAGGTGCCCAAGTGGCATATGGATGCCAGGGTACCACCCTGCCCAGAGCCTGACCAGCTGGGGGGACTCCAATCACATTGGGACCGCCTGGTGCCATTACACCTGGTCCACATTTGTGGAAACCAATGCTAAATTGTGCTAATGCTAAACCAATGCTAAACCAGTGCTAAACCAATGAAGGGCTGATTTAACACAGTGGGCTAAACAGCTGGCTTGTTGTGGTGAATGTATTCACTATAATGTAAGCTGTCTGTATAGTACTGTGGCCTATGGCCAGGGAATGGTAATATGATCTCCTTCTATGTATTGCACTGTGACCCTGGTGGGCTCCTCCTCTGGCTCCGCCCCCTGGGGCGGTATATAGACCTGCCGCCTGTGGGCAGCGCTCATTGTTACAGCAGTCACAGGCAGGCAAGTTCTTGGATAATAAAGCCTATGTTCACTCGTTCTCATCGTCTTGTAGTGAATTGATGGTACATCACTTGTAAAGCAGCGCAAGGCTAGCAGCGCAGGTTCAATTTCCGTACCAGCCTCCCCGAACAGGCTCACAGTAACTTCATTGAAGCCTACTTGTGGCAAGAAGCGATTTTCATTTCATTCATTTTCAACAGCAGCATGGCAGAGTATCCCAGGCAGGGGCATTCGATCCCAGGCCAGGTGATGCTCAGCATAGACACATTTTAGTGAAGCTAACTGCTCACTTAAATATGTAAATCTGGATCCAGATCGTGATGTCTCGCGAGATCTCATTAAAGGCCTCGCACGAGATTTAATGGCCTCGACACGTCACCCAGTTAGGTGTGATGAGGCAATTCGATTGTGCCCAACATTTATTCACACAACATCCCAAAATATAAAATCATTGAAAAGCACTCACTCCCTCATGCACACAGATAATAACACAGAAGTCCAGAGAGCGAAGCACGCAGCTAAAATAGTAACAGAACACAAGAAGCAAATCAGGTTTAAATTGAGTCCTAGAAGACCTGGATGTGTTCACTCTCGTGGTTCTTTGGAGATAAATAGAAGTTGGAAGTCTCTGAAATTCCAGTTGAGGTTACGTGTTTCTGTAAAGGCAAACGTTTACAGATGAAAATGAATTAATCCCCACACAAGGGAGTGCAATCCACCTTTCATAAGGACAAGGGGAGTCCACATAGAATAAAAATAGGAACAAAGTTTTCTTTACAAACGAGGTATATACATTTCCTGGTGGACCTCTGCCAGGTTCCTGCTTATTCAGTGCCTTACTGGCCAACCCTCCATACACTGGGTTATTGAGATACCCTTCCCCATAGCGGGGGAGCTCATACTGCGTAAGGAGGACGGGAAAGACAAGCATCCCCACCCCGTAAGTCCCATGTGGGATATTACGGGCGGGCTTCTTCAATAATGGGGCTAAGTCCTCACACCCGCGACAAAACGGGCACGAATCACTCAGGACTTTTTACTAGAAAATCCGGGATGATTCCCCATTTTTAAGGAGGCTTGCAGGGCCCCGGAGTGCTCCTCGCAGCTCCGGCTGCTGATACGGGGCCCTGCGCTTCCGGCTGCGGGTCCGTGCACGTGCGCGGCGGCCACCTGCAACGCCGGCCCCGTGCGACATAACGGACCCATACAGCGGGCCGGCGCCGAAGAAGTAGGCCCCCCCCCCAGATTGCGCGTGCCCGCCGATCGGTGGCCCCGATCACAGTCCTGTAGGCCCCCTCCAAAGACTGATCCCCCCACCCCCCACCTGGGCGGCTACCGCAGTTGCAACACCGAGCTCCCACCGGTGGAACCATATGTGAACCACGCCAGCGAGAACTCAGCCAGTCATCTGCGGAGAATCACCACGGGGGCCTCTTTCAACGGCCCCCGACCGGCACTGCGTCGACCGCGCACGTCCGGCTCCCGCCGATTCTCCGGTCACCGACGTGGGTCCGGCACGGAGAATCCTGGCTCACAATCCTCCCCACCAAAATCCAAAAACCCCCTCGACGAGCGATGAGATGAGAAGGAGAAGCAGGCGGAGGACATCGGAGTCTCTTTGGCTCATGGAGCTAATGTGCTGGGTCAGTCAGCATATACCACGCCGGTGAACGCTGTCTGCAGCAGGACGGTTGCGCCGGAAGATCATCAGGACGCCACTGAGCTATGGAGTCGACGTCCGAAACCGCCAAGGCGTGCGTCTTTATCTCAGAGTTGGAAGACACAACGTCGGGCATGTCGGCTTCGAGGGAGACTGGAGGTGTCAGAGCAGGATCGTTCGGCAATGGAGCCGAAAGATCCAGGACAGGCTTCTTTCGAGGCACTGCACGTGACGTTTCATCAGTTGGCCCCGGACCCGGATTTGGTATGAGACTGTGCCTGTTTGGTCCCATTGATGGATGAAAAATTCAGAGAGCCAGTGAGCACCGTCATTGAACGAAGGAGCACTGCGTTGTCAGGTGCGAAGCGCCGGTATTTTTTGCACGTGCGTGATTGGGCCGGGTTTGCCCAGTGTGGGTGTTGTGGGGGGGGGGGGGGGGCGGGTGTGCTGGCAGACCCGCCTATATTGCATTCATGCTGAGGGCAGGTCGGGAATTGTTTCGAGGGCTTCGGAGATCGGAACGCCATTTAAAAATGGCGTCCCGCTCTTTCGCTACAATGGGGACTTCCGCGAGTGGATCTCCCCGCCTTAAAAACGGGTCTGTGTGGGGTCTCAGCCATGTTGACATTGCCAGAAAGATAAAAAGATAAAGGATCTTTGATTTGATTGAATGTCTTCCAGTTAGTTTTTCTCAAGGTTAAGACTTCAGTTGGGTACTTTCTTTTCCTTCAGTTTGTAAAGATCTTACTGCAGACTCATAGAGACAGCAGGCAACTAGCAACAGAGAGAGGGTGAAAACAGCTCCTCTTCTTTAGAGCGGCTAGAGGCTTCTGACAGGTGCTCTCTGAAAAAAAATGACCTGGCACGAGCCAATCATTACTGTTGCCAGGCAGAACCCTATCCCTGGCCAGCTCACCGGTTGCCAGTTAGCCAATCAAACCGATTTCCTCCAAAGCCGGTTCCTAAGAAGGCAGTGCCAGTCAGTGTCAACTTGACAGTGCCAACATTTGTCAACTCGGCAGTGCCAACCTGTGCTAACCTGGCAATGTCAACCTGTGCTAGTGGGCAGTGCCAGGTTTGGGCCCTCTGGGTTTACATGATGTGTGGTGGGATTGCCGAAGCCTTTTAAGAAGGGGAATTTGGCAGTGACAATGGAGCAAGTGAGAGGGAGGAACCTGGCATTGAGGGGGGGGGCCTTTCATTGAGGTGTGGGGAGCAGCGGTGATACTGTGGTTGTGGGGGAGGGGAGAACCTCCGATAACTGTACCATGGGGGTGGATTGGAGAGCCCTCGATACCTTTGTGGTGTTGGAGATGCAGGAGTCTGGGGAGAGTTTAACGTCAGTGCTGATCAGGAAGCCTTTTAGAGATGGCATCCCGATCTCTGCGGAGCTATGGGGGCACTATCCCCCCACCCCACCCCTGTGAGACTGATGGCGCCAGAGTGGCTCAAGATCTGATCTAAACACTTGGCTGTGCATTTGGAGGGATACGGCTAGTTTTCAATCAGACTCTGACAACCATGTTTAATTACTTTAGGGGGTTGAGTTACAGACCTCCGATCCTAATGGCACTCAAAGCACTCATGAAGGCCCCAACTTCTCAACCTCGCCCCTCACCTCAGGTGTGCTGATCCTCAGGTTAAATCACCACCAGTCAGTGCTTTCCCCTCCCCCCTCAAAGGAGAAAGCAGCCGATGGTCATCTGGGACTCTGGTAACTTTACCTTTTACCTTGCCTTCCCATCGCACTAAAACAACATATAATGTGAAATATTAATTTAATGAGGTGATGTGGAACAACAAAACACAAATTACACAACAAAAAACCGTGATGTGGAGATGTCGGCGATGGACAGGGATGGGCACACTAAGAAATCTTACAACATCAGGTTAAAGTCCAACAGGTTTGTTTGGAATCACTGGGACTCACCTGATGAAGGAGCTGTGCTCCGAAAGCCAGTTATTCCAAACAAACCAGTTGGACTTTAACCTGGTGTTGTATGACTCCTTACTGTGTCCACAACTGAAAACACCGCTCGTGATTGCGTTTGGTTTGCATTTGGATTGTGTTTAGTGTGATTTGCCAAATAATTTATGAGTGCTTCATTTTGGTGCTGCCCATTGCTGGCAGCTGCATTGGAGGCAGGCTGCTGACCACAAATCCCCGTTGGTAAGGGCGACCTTAACCATCGGCCTCTGGTTGCCGGAGGCTCTGAGGGCCCTGATTGTGTGGGAGAGTCCTTGCAAAGTGGCAGAACACGCCCCAGTTGTTGTGGAATCCTGAAAGTGTCCTGCCGTTGGAAGAGTGACAAATAAGCTACTGTCACCATCAGGAGTGCCCTGACAGCAGCCCCCCCCCCCCCCCCCCCCCCACACCCCCCAGATACAGAGAGCATCCACTCATCCGCAAACATGAGGTATGATCGTACCTCCCTGCTCACCACAAATGGGTGAGAACCTGGCAAAGATGCCAGCTGCCTCATTCATCTCTCACACTGGCAATGAGGCCTTGCCCAGTGTGTGGGCTTGCAGATCTGAACACAGCCCCCAAAACCTTGGATTGAGCTGCTGGAGCTTGCTCTCTATCAGAGTCACCAATCTCTAGACGGAAGATGCAGTGAGTTCAGAGGAGGGAGTGACCACAGCGCTCATGGACTGGACTGTATGGATCAGGGCATATATTCCCTCTGGAAGCTCCACCAGATCGCCATGTGCCTCTTGCTTTATATCCAGCAGTTTCTGCCGGATCGATGGCTCCAGATGCTCGACATCTGCCTGGGGCTCAGCGTCTTCCCTGTGTCCTACACTCCGCTGTCTATCCTCGGAATTCTCTTCTCCGACAGCTGCTTAGGTGATTGTGATGTGCTGCATTCAGTCTGTGCTGCCATCTGAATGAACCCCCACCCCACCGAGGTGCCAGTACCTGAGGTGGTTGAGATGTGTGGGGCAAGGATGCGACGCTACAGTATCTGAGGGCCTCCCTGCTACGAAGTCGATAGTGGACCATCTGGATCTCCATTCGGTCTGGATGATAATCCAGATGTATATAAAATAGCAGTGAGTAACCATGAATATTAAAGAGACAAAGTAAGAAGCTGCTGCAGCACCCAACATAAATATCGCGATGCAGGATGTGAAATGAGCAGTCACCATTACATTGCCTTCCTTGTCCCTACAACATAGAACATAGAACGATACAGCGCAGTACAGGCCCTTCGGCCCTCAATGTTGCACCGACATGGAAAAAAACTAAAGGCCCTCTAACCTACACTATGCCCTTATCATCCATATGCTTATCCAATAAACTTTTAAATGCCCTCAATGTTGGCGAGTTCACTACTGTTGCAGGTAGGGCATTCCACGGCCTCACCACTCTTTGCGTAAAAAACCCACCTCTGACCTCTGTCCTATCTATTACCCCTCAATTTAAGGCTATGTCCCCTCGTGATAGCCACCTCCATCCGCGGGAGAAGGCTCTCGCTGTCCACCCTATCTAACCCTCTGATCATTTTGTATGCCTCTATTAGGTCACCTCTTAACCTTCTTCTCTCTAACGAAAACAACCTCAAGTCCATCAGCCTTTCCTCATAAGATTTTCCCTCCATACCAGGCAACATCCTGGTAAATCTCCTCTGCACCCGTTCCAAAGCTTCCACGTCCTTCCTATAATGAGGCGACCAGAACTGTACGCAATACTCCAAATGCGGTGTACTAGAGTTTTGTACAACTGCAACATGACCTCATGGCTCCGGAACTCAATCCCTCTACCAATAAAGGCTATCACACCATAGGCCTTCTTCACAACCCTATCAACCTGGGTGGCAACTTTCAGGGATCTATGTACATGGACACCGAGATCCGTCTGCTCATCCACACTACCAAGAATTTTACCATTAGCCAAATATTCCGCATTCCTGTTATTCTTTCCAAAGTGAATCACCTCACACTTCTCCACATTAAACTCCATTTGCCACCTCTCAGCTCAGCTCTGCAGCTTATCTATGTCCCTCTGTAACCTGCAACATCCTTCCGCACTGTCTCCAACTCCACCGACTTTAGTGTCGTCTGCAAATTTACTTACCCATCCTTCTGCTCCCTCCTCTAGGTCATTTATAAAAATGACAAACAGCAACGGCCCCAGAACAGATCCTTGTGGTACGCCACTCGTAACTGAACTCCATTCTGAACATTTCCCATCAACCACCACTCTCTGTCTTCTTTCAACTAGCCAATTTCTGATCCACATCTCTAAATCACCCTCAATCCCCAGCCTCCGTATTTTCTGCAATAGCCGACCGTGGGGAACCTTATCAAACGCTTTACTGAAATCCATATACACCACATCAACTGCTTTACCCTCGTCCACCTGTTCAGTCACCTTCTCAAAGAACTCGATAAGGTTTGTAAGACTTGACCTACCCTTCACAAAACCATGCTGACTATCCCTAATCATATTATTCCTATCTAGATGATTATAAATCGAATCTTTTATAATCCTCTCCAAGACTTTACCCACCACAGATGTTAGGCTCACCGGCCTATAGTTACCGGGGTTATCTCTACTCCCCTTCTTGAACAAAGGGACCACATTTTCTATCCTCCAGTCCTCTGGCACTATTCCTGTAACCTTCATATCTAATGAGCGCCTACCCCCCCTCTTCCCCCCACCCCCGAAGATTGATCCCCTTCACTCTTGCCCTCAGAAACCTTCCTTTTCTCGACCAGCAGATTTCATACCCCTCTTCCAATGTCCTCTTCCATTGGCATCAGCTCTGCCAGTTTGGAACTCCACCAGTGTTCCAGCATGTGCGTCCTCTTCTCCTGTGAATACATAAGTCACTCTTCTGGATGGCTGAGGTTGACATACTCCTCCCTGACAACGCTTGTCCATGATCCCTACACATTACAGTACTGTTCCTTTCTACTTGCCATCCTACTTTGCCTGAAATAGCGTTACTCGGCACCAATTTCCTTTGCCACGAGAACTCTTTGTATACCAAATGCGTGCCCACCCATGCACCTTCATTCAAACTGCAAAGTGCCTTCCTTACTTTTACAGAGCAGCAAGAGTCATTGACCTTCTCCCACCACAAGACCCAGGACCTGTGCACAGTCCCACGGCTGTCGACTATCCTCTGTCCAGACTTTCTTTGTTAAA
This sequence comes from Scyliorhinus canicula, assembly GCF_902713615.1. Taxonomy (NCBI): domain Eukaryota; kingdom Metazoa; phylum Chordata; class Chondrichthyes; order Carcharhiniformes; family Scyliorhinidae; genus Scyliorhinus; species Scyliorhinus canicula. Next base: position 24,172,737 of record NC_052159.1, read on the forward strand.
TACGGGAGACTTCCCCTTGCCAACACCTGGCAGCTGTGTCTCCCCCTGATCACTGACTGTCTGAAGGAGGAACCACATCAGTTATCGGGGAAACAAGGGGCTGTGTGCATTCACACACTTGCATTGCGACAAGCTTGGCCCTGTCCTCTGGCTGCACATGTCTCAATTCCCTTGGCAGGTTAGTCCTGCCTGTACTGCAGGATAGCAGAGATTGCCTCTCACTGAAGAGAGTCCTGCAACTGGATACAATTCCTCAATCTTTGCTTTAGTCTTCCCGGCGTTCTTGAACACTACTGGTGGCCCTTTTAAACTCCCCACTTGCCACAACCACAGTGGGAGAGTCGCCCCTACCCCTGCCCCCCGACTGCTTTGGCCAGTCACCGCCTAATTGCTGTTGGCAGCCATGTTGGGCAGGAGACAACATTATATTCATTTCCCAGTCCCTCCAATCTGACCTGCACGTCGAGGGTAATATTCAGGCATTCGCGAGCCCTTCCAACAAATCAACTCTCTAAGAGTCAAATCTAATACTCTTCTGGCCATTTAAGCCTGCCCAAAGGAAATTAAATAGGATTCAACGTCCTCTTCACTAAATTTGGGTACTAACCATAAATGTTTAAAAAAATCAGAGTTCTGCTCCGAATCCGAATCCAAAACAACATTTCTCATGGCACCCAAAATTTCCAATTACAGCCGAGCTTTTCCTAATTCAGCCTATCCGATCGCAACTACAACTACCAGATCTCTCCCACAACAATTCTATTTCCATCTCTTTACCTTTCCTCTCTTAGCGCTTTTTCCTTTTCTCTCCACTCTTTCTCCTGTTAGAACTCTAATTCTAAATTCCTTGTGGCAATTCCTCCTTCTGTTTAGATTCTTGTTAACACCACTTTTAGTCAGATTCTGGTTCCTTGCTTCCTCTGCCTCTGGTTCGATATCAAAGTGATTCACTAGAATTTGGATGATTTTGGCTTTTTACACTTTGGGTCTTGTGTTTATCTGCGTAGCCCATAGTTTTTCAGTATTTAATGTTTTTAATGCCGCCCAAATTACTTCACCCTGATCTACAAAGGCCTTAGCATTAAAATGTGGCAATTTTAAATCATTGTCCAGTGAACGTGGATGAGACTATCCCATTGCACTCAGGGTATGCTGACGCCTGTGAAGTCCCCAAAGGCGGGATACCCGACTGCAAAATTTGTGTAGTGCGGGACTGCTTTCGCGCTTTTTGGGTGGCAGCGGTTCACAATACTGCCTCACAGCGCCAGGGACCTGGGTTCAATTCTGTGACTGTATGGAGTCTGCACGTTCATCCCCTTGTCTGTGTGGGTTTCCTCCGGGTGCTCCAGTTTCCTCCCCCAGTCCAAAAATGTGCAGGAAAGATGGAATAGCTGTACTAAAAATTGCCCCTTCGTGTCCAAAAACAGTTCGGTGGGGTTACGGGTATAAGGCAGGGGAGTGGGCCTAGGTGGGGGTGGTCTTTAAGAGGGTCGGTGCAGACTCAATGGGCCGAATGGGATCAATGAACCAATAGATCTCTCTTATTTTTTTTCAGTTCCTGTATCAAATTTTAAACATTCCCATTTTCAATTTTACTGCCGCTAATTCATTTCAAATCTGGAATCAAGACCCAACCTATTACGGAGTGGGGAAGATATGAAATAACTTTTCACACTTTTTCTCACTTCTTGGTTGTTTACAACAAGATGTGTATTTGGAGGGAGTGGTTTACCTTTTTTGTGTGACTTTGGAGTTTGGGTAAGTGTGGTGATGTAACCATTGTAGTGATGTGTACTTGCAGTAGGGGGATGTATGCCTGTATCTGTAATACAGGTTCCTCCGGTAAGCCCCTGCCGGCTAGCTCCGCCCACAGGGAACTTGTGTATAAATATGCGTGTGAGTCACTCAGACCCCAGTCTACAGTTGCAGATGGAGGAATAGCATCGCACAGCAATAAAGCCTCTATTGTACTTGTCTCTCATCTTTGAGTATAATTGTTAGCGCCACGGTAAGTTTAAATCCGAAGAACAATTCATGCTTATTCGCACAGCCCAAAACATAAATGCAATGAAGAACACTCATTCCCTCATGCACACAGGCAAAAACACACAAGTACAGATGGACTTAGCGAGTGAAAAATGCAGTTAGAATAGTAACAGAATGCACGAAGACAGTTGTGGTCAGATTGAGTACTTTAAGCTGTATATGGTGCAGGTCTGGATAGGATTCCCCCTTGTGGTTCTTTGGAGATGAATGGGAAAGTTGGAAGTTTTAGGATTTTCAGACAAGGTTATGGCTAAGTTTCTGTAGAGGAAAATCCCCTGCTCGCACTGCCTGATTGTTAGACAGAGTTCTGCTCTGCTGGCTGGAGGAATGGTCGCTCATGCCCCGGTGGTTTCCAGACATACCAGGTGTTTCTCCCTGGTGCTTGGAGAAAACCATTTATCTGAAGACAGTTTCACACATGAATCAATAATGCTATTGTCTATTCAGAGAGAGTTGTAGTTTGAAGCCTTGGCTGTGAAATGGTCAATAGATGACAGCCAATCATGATTAAGTGGTTTCTGAAGCTCTCTTTTGTCAAGAATCGAGCTTGGAGTCAGTGGGTCTGGGAGTCCATTGAATTTGTTTGGATAAGTCCACAAATAATAGAAGGTGTGAATTCCACAGATGTTTTCGTGTTGCTATGTCCGTTCAAGGAGCATCCCACCCACAGTCATTTAAGAACTTTCCTGAAGCATATGTTCTGACATGAGTTAATCCTTTCTCTGTCTGGAAACTACAAAAGGTCACCTGATCCTTGGTGGCCATCTTGCTCAGCATTTTGTCCACATTGCCTGACGCCTGTACCTCAAATGTGAGGAATATCCTTATTGGGCGTGACGCATGGACCATAGAATCATAGAATTTACAGTGCAGAAGGAGGCTACTCAGCCCATCAAGTCTGCACCGGCCCTTGGAAAGAGCATACTACTCAAGCCCATGCCTCCACCCCATCTCTGTAAACCAGTCGCCCCACCTAACCTTTTTGGACACTAAGGGGCAATTTAGCAGGGCCAATCCGCCTAACCTGCACACCTTTGGACTGTGGGAGTAAACCGGAGCACCCGGAGGAAACCCACGCAGACTCCGCACTGACAGTGACTCAAGCCGGGAATCGAACCTGGGACCCTGGAGCTGTGAAACAACGGTGCTAACCACTGTGCTACCGTGCCGCCCAGCCTTTTACGTTCAGTTGCTGAAAGCATGGGACTCCTGAGCAAGAATTTGGTATTTCCACCTGGAAGATGGATAAAAGCAGATTCTCACGGGGCAGGGTTACATCTGAAATCTGTCTGAGAAAACCATGACTAGTTTTTGTGTGAAGGGCTGCTGTGATATATCAGAGTAATAGTGAGGATTTCTATAGCAGTAAATAATTCATATCAAGGATGAATGACTAATTTTCTCCTCTCGACAGTGAGTACTCTGATAATATTCCGACTGATCTCTCGTTTGTTGTTTTATTCATAAGCTTCAAGGACCGTCTTTTCAGTGATGCCATTTTGTTGCTGAATTGGTGCTCAGACATCTTGGTATGAGGATGATTAATATTAAAGCTAAATAAATCATTGGACATCTTGATCACAGGATGAAAAGTCAGATTGTGTGATTGTAAAATACAGTACAGTGTTTGGTACAGCACTGAATGACCAGACACAAGGAACACAAAAATAATTTGTGGCCTGGAGCTCGAGGATGCAGAATTCTGGGACCTGCAACCAAGCACTGGGCAGTGTTTACTGAGTGTGAGAATACCTTGTTCCCCATTGTGCAGGAAATCCTGGCCCGGGGCGCGGGGGGGGGGGGGGGGGGGGGGGCGGAATGGTAACTTCCCACCAGTACGTAAACCTGGCCATGCCAATCTGACACCCAATACAGCAAACCTCAACACTGAACCTGTGGTGAATGTGTAATTGGTAATTCACACTGTACCTCACTGTTGTCCCTGTGGGCTCCATCTGTGAGCCACTGTGCGGCTCTGCCCACGGGGGGAGATGAGGAGCATGTAGAGGGCTCCTCCCTAGGCTCTGCCCCCTTTAGGGAGTATAAGTGCTGTGGTCCTGCGAGACCGCCCTCAGTATCGTGCAGTCGCAGGCAGGCTGAGTTGTAAGCCGATTAAAGCCACAGTTTACTTCAACTCGTGTCTCAGAGTGAATTGATGGTTGCATCAGAACCCAATGGAAAGAAATATCAGGCAGGTTCTCTGACAGGCCTCCTAGCCGCTTTGCCAACTTCCACTTCAGCAGCACATTGAAAATTACTCTCGGGCAGGTTGCTGGGACATTTGTTTCGGCCTTTATTAGCATTTTATGGCTTCAAGTATGATCTATAAGTATGTACAATTGGCTCCGGGACTGTTAACATTCAGGGATAAAAATCCACAGCGTCCAGGGAAGGTTGCCTGGCTGCAAGCCAGCTCACTAATACTTTGGACTGCATTTGCCTACATGTGTACACCACGCTGCCTGTTTGCTTCTTAGTGTGTGCTCAAAACGTAAGGTTTGCTGAGCGCATTCTCTGCCAATCAAACCCTAATGACCAGAATTAAAACAGCGCCTCTGAGTCACTTGTTCCAGTCTCGACGAGGCAAGTGGGGAGGATTCCTACATTAAAGAGTCACCCAGAGTTATTAGCAGGATTCTCGTTCCCTTTGGTTGTTCTGAAGTAACTCCCCCCTTACCCCCCCCATCCTCGTGTGCTATTGATCCCATCTTGAGATCAGTGCAGAGAGAACAGAGAATGATGCGTGCCAGTTCCTGAGTGGACTGGTTTTATTGATGTGCTCTTCATTACAGCCCAATGTCTAATAGCTTTAGTTAATCACTTCGGCAATCATAGAGCACAAACTGTCACTCTTCCTACTGCTAGTCGTCTGCTGGCTAACTCGATTCAGCCGTCGGAATCCATTCAAACCTAGAAGTGACCCGAGTTGTTCAAAAGAAGTTGCACACCACACCAGCTTGAATTCACAAAATACAGATTAAAGATGATCTGGAGAGAAAAGATTTACAGAGCAACGGCGAAAGAACAGGAGAATGGGATCAGCTGAGTTGCTTTTGCAGGAGGTCCAAATAGTCTTCTCCATGTATTGTAACCGCTCGATGATTCGAACAGATATCGAGCCATTTATTTTTTTTCCGTTGTTGAGCAACCTTTATCTCATTATTATCAGTGAAAGAATGTCTCGGTATCAAAATGTATCAGCACACTTATGGGCTCAGATTTAAATCTAGGTAATACCCTGAAAATCCTTGACTTCCTTTGCCCGAGCAAATCCCTCTGATAATGCTAATCCGACGTCTGCACTGCTAACACAATCACATTATCTCCCAAAGCAAACATAGCTTGTCATCGCTGACATGACGGGCGTTGAGGAAAAGGATAATTATGTAATTTGTATGCAAACACCCGAAACAGTTTTGTTTTTTTTTTACTGGGAATTAGCTAAACTTCAAGTTGGTTAATATTTCATGAGCGATGTAAATACATGTTATGCATGATGCAATGGGATGCGCTTTCATCTTTAGTGTCCCTGGAATTTTAAACCAAAGCGCATGCTTGGAACCTGCACAGGCTCCCCTTTCGTTAATTTTAATGGATGTTTGATATGTATTCCCTAGAGCAAAACCCTCTGCTGGGAGCAGCACGGCAGCGAAAATTTATCTTTGCGATTATTTTATACAAGGGGTTCATCTTTTAGCCCTGCTCTTTATTCCTTAAACGCAATGGGCTAGAGATATTGGTTCCAAACCTAGGCCCTGAATCCCCAGTAACACTTGAAATAGCAGTCCAAACTTGACCAAAGACCAGCCCTCCCCTTGCCCGCAACATTAAAATGAGGCCTGCGGCCTAATATCTGGGAAACTTTGAACCTGGCCATTCCGGTAAGAGTCGGGACAAGTGGGGCTATTAACACATAAAAATGGTCGCAGCTATGTTTGGGACAGCAGGTGGCAGGTATGGGGGAGCAGTTTGGCGGCCAGTAACCAGGAAATTTGGAAATGCCATTATTGATCAGCAGGATTCCATTAGAATTTTTTTTTCTGTTTCTTGCCTGGAAGCCAGCTTGGTTGGGCGGAGCGGGGGAGGGGGGATGCTGGCCAGGAAAGTCTTCAGTAGACAGCTACATGTGGTCCGGCAATTGGGAATATCGAGGGACAATAGGGGATGGGAGAGGTCTTGGAGTATGGCAGAGAGTGGGGGAGGGCGAGATCATGGAAAGGAATAGGGAGAGAGGAAGATAAATGAAGGGTTGTTGGAATGATCGGGATCAAGCACTCATACTCCTCCAGGCCCACAAACATTGCGAGAAAAACACAATTGTTGGATCTGGCAGCTTCTCACCAACTGCATACCAGCCCCCCCCCCCCCCCGCCCCCTCCCCTCCACCGCCCGCCACAAGCTTTCCTTTAGGAAACCTGGCCCACAACCCTTAAATGCAAATTGTTGACAGAAGATGTGAGGCGGGATGATTCTCCGGTCTCCAATGCTGAAATCACATTCAGACATCCCCGTTGGCGCCGAAATCAGGGGCGGCGCCGTTTTTGCGATGCTCTGACCCCTCCAAAACGGCGTACTCTAGGAGTACACTGCATGCCGAATGGACAGCCTCAGGACGTTACCCGAGGCCCTCCCCCTGATGCTCCGCCCCCGACCGGCCGAGTTCCCGACGACGTCGATCGCGTGTGCTATTTGTTTCCAGGAAGTCGGCGTGGCGGCTGCATACTCAGCCCAGCGCCGCCACAGTTGGGGGAGAGCTGATCTGAGGGCAGGGGGGACTTTGGCAGGGGCTGGGGGCACTGGTGGAGGTTGGTCCGGGGGTGGCGAGCCTGGCCAAAGGGGGCATTATTTGGCGGGTGGGATCTGCACGCAGCCGGCGCCATGTTGCCACGGATCCGGCAATTCTCCGCCCATATTGGCAGCTGGAGCCGGGTGCTCTACGCTGCGTACCTGCGAGCCCACAACCAAACGGAGGATCGGTGGCTGTTTTGCGCAGATTCTTCCCATGGAGCTTTATTTAGTATAGTAATATAGGGCGCGATCTAATGACCTCATTGTGACTGACTTGGGATGTGACGCTTGTTCTGCCTTGGGAGATCCACCAAGATCTCGCGAGGTGTCGCAATCTGGATCCCGCCCTCAATGGGCAAGATCAAGATTTGCATATTCAAGTGAGCCGCAGATCTCCAAGAACTAATGACCTCACCTCGGAGATCCCAACTCGGCGCTGTTTAGCAGTGGTTTCCATAAACGTGGACAGCTGTACCAGCATTTGGGGGGGGTCGTCCAAGCGATCAGGGACCCCTGCGCTATTGGGCTCTGGGTAGTGTGGTACCCTGGCACTCCAGGCACCATCCGATAACCATGGCGCTGCCAGCCTGCATTTAATAGTGGGGTGGTTCCCCCCCGCTGCAACTACCGAGAAACACCCCGCTAAATGGGCCCAAAACAGGACTCTGTTTCTTTTCCATTAAATCGCAGCCATAGTAAATATTGACCTACCTCAAGAATGGGTTGCTCATCTGACCCCAAACCCACCCCAGCTAAACAAGAAGTAGTGTATTTATGGTGTGTTCAGGCAGAGTTTGCCTCTTTTAACAAGTTAGGAGCCCCACCCACCTCTATTACTGTCGCACACACCTTGGAGGTAGGGTGGCAGTGGGGAGGGTTATAACTACACCCTCTTTATTTGGGACATAGCAGGTTTACCTAGGTTATATTTTGAAGTCATTGGTGTTGAGGAGTTCCAGTAGATATATGAGCGGATTAGCACGCCCGACCCCAACCCTCCACTCTCAATAATGGACATAAACAGAGTGACAAGTTCCAGAGCATGGGGTCAAATACAGGACAGCGGACCCTCACTCTGAAGAGAGTCTGTCTTCCTGTGGAGGGAATCAATCCATTATAAGTGGGACTGGAGTTGTGCCTGATTCCAAGATTGATTGATCCTGAGATTGTGTGCTCCTCTCAGTCCTCCATTAGCGATACAAGCCTCTACATTGTCCATTACTGTAGTCTCATTGTATTAACAGCAAAGTGCCCTCAAAAGCAACAGCAACTGTACTAACTTCAGTAACCGGCAGAGAAGAATATGAAAGCAAAGAATGACGGCCACAGCTCAGTGTCTAATTAATCGGCCCTCCCATCACCCAAAGCTCTTCAAGTGCAGGATCACTAACCCATGTATTCCAGACCATAACACCAAGGTTTATAATGGCACTACTTTCTCAGAAACGTCGGGGAAACCAGTGACAGTCTTCACAATATTAGTCAGGCTGGCGATAAACAGTGCTGAGAGATACTAACTCCATCTTAAGGAGTTCTATACTGTATTCATTTGTATCCTAATCGCTAGGCCTCCTTTAAGTCTGAGTGGAAGTTGGTGAAACGCATAGTAACCACACAGCTAACCTATGAGGGACATAGGAACAGGATTATGCCCTCACAGTAAAGTAAAATACAGCAAATCTTAAATAAACATATAAAATGCTGAAAAAGTTCAACGGAGCTCCGAGGAAGAGTCATGCAGACTCAAAACGTTACCTCTGTTTATCTCACCCCACAGATGCTCGTGGCTCATCTGTGCATCAATTCCCTTTAACCATCTTTTCTCCATGTCATAGAATCATAGAACGTACAGTGCAGAAGGAGGCCACTCGGCCGATCGAGTCTGCACCGGCCCTTGCAAAGGACACCCTATTAAGCCCACACCTCCACCCTTTCCCGTAACCCCACCTGACCTTTTTGGACACAGAGGGCAGTTGATCATGGCCAATCCACCTAACCTGCACATCTTTGGCCTGTGGGAGGAAACCGGAGCACCTGGAGGAAACCCACACAGACACGGGGAGAACGTGCAGAATCTGCACGGCAGCGACCCAAGCCGGGAATCGAAACTGGGACCTTGGAGCTGTGAAGCAACAGTGCTAACCACTGTGCTACCGTGCCACCCGCATGTCCCTTTGTCCCCATCACCTAATCTATCCCAATAGCTCCAGTTACTCCAGCATCCAAACCCTATTGAGGGCTGGGGAGTAGTTAAACGCTCTCACTGGTTTCACTTCTGAGTGACCTCACGATAACTTTAAGATGGTGTCCCATTGCTCTGAGATCCACCACGCGAAGGAATACATTATCTTGAGTTTGGGATGGTGGGTGAGGGGGCAGGTTGGGGGGGGAGGATGAAGGTGTGGGTGTTTATGGAACTTGCACTAGTGAGAAACATGCAATGTAGGGTGACTGAATTAGACGGGAGTCGAAATTTAGATTTCCTGACAAGAAAGTTGGCATGTAGAGGTTAAATCAAAGGCGTGTTTGTGGCATGTTGGACCTTGCACCATCCTGTAGCAGGCTCCCATCCTATGACATTGAATGCCATGATTACTCATTCGCGGGAAACATTTTTAATTACATCCTTCCTTCAAGGGGCCTCACGGTAGCATGGTGGTTAGCATAAATGCTTCACAGCTCCAGGGTCCCAGGTTCGATTCCCGGCTGGGTCACTGTCTGTGTGGAGTCTGCACGTCCTCCCCGTGTGTGCGTGGGTTTCCTCCGGGTGCTCCGGTTTCCTCCCACAGTCCAAAGATGTGCGGGTTAGGTGGATTGGCCATGCTAAATTGCCCGTAGTGTAAGGTTAAGGGGGGGTTGTTGGGTTACGGGTATAGGGTGGATACGTGGGTTTGAGTAGGGTGATCATTGCTCGGCACAACATCGAGGGCCTGTTCTGTGCTGTACTGTTCTATGTTCTATGTTCTAAGATGAAGTCGGCAGAGCATGAGAAGTTCATGGCACCCAATTCACGTTCATTTGAAGGTGGAGTGCAGGAATTGGCTTTGTGCAATTGTGTCTAAGGTCAGCGATTCTCCTTGTTAAACTCTGTACCATAAGAGATGGGAGGGTTCCCATCCCAGACCAGGACTCCAAATTTTAGTATGGTCCTGGACAAGATCCCCAAATTTATTTACGATCCATTTCGGGGACCAGTGATTCTTTTTTTGTTCAAGCGGACAAAAGTGAAAAATCTCAGTTTCTTACTGATAAATGAAACCAATGATTCTACAGTTTTAAACAAAGGGAAGGGATTTTACTGTACATGAATTAACAAAGCAAACAGTCAATACTATCTAGCTTATATTCTAACATACAGGATTAACATGAGGTAAACATAAATTAACAGGCGAACTGTGGTTGAACGCACCAGAAACGACACATTAAATGGCATAAACCAGCAAGAGAGTTTTCGCAAATTTCTCCAGCAGTCCCCTCAGACATTAGTGAGTCGTAAAGATTCTTCAAGGAATAGGGAATTCCTCATGAGGAATTTAAGCTCCGCTCCTTCAGAGGGCTAAACTGATCCCCAGCGGATGGCAGCTCCACTCTACCCGGGTTCTGCGGGCACAATCTTCACCCTGATGGGGCACTATTTCAGATTTCTCTCAGTTCTGCTCCCACGTCCAGTTTTCTGGGTCCTCTTTCCCTGTTGAGTTGATCTCCTGCTGAGACTGTAACACCTCTGTGTTGCCCGAGCTGCATTCCAGCCTCTAAACACTTGCACAGCCCCAACTTCTTGGCCGTGCTGGTGCCGCCCGCTGATTCTGGATTTCCCTGAGCCCCAAGCGTTAGTCGCAGCATGAAGCTGTCAATGGTTCCCCCAGGGCTGGACTGAGCCCCAGGTCCGTCAGCAGCATGGAGCACACAGCAGCACTGCGGGTGCATGGAACCGACCCCTCCATCTGCTCCCAAGTTGTCATTCTCTAAACTACTGTTCTCCGACCATTGAACTGGCCTGTGATATCTCCCATCCAGGGTTCAGCCCCCCTACCCTGAGGCAGGGTCAGATGTAATACTGCTGTGCCTTAGACGTTACAATATCTTCAGTGATGAAGCCTGCCGACAATGCAGCATGTACAGGCAGGCCGTATTCCTGCTTCCATCCCTTGTGCCGCTGGCCTCGGACACAACTCTCAAAAGCCAACTGCTGCGTGTCACCGTCCTGCAAACGTGAACCAGGTGCCACAGGCTTCTCATGCAACGATGGCTGCACCTTGAAGGAAGGATGTCATTGTAAACAGTTCATCAATATTCATGGCATTGCAAATGCATCACAGGTGGACAGCGCAGTGGCACAATGGTTAGCACTGCTGCCCGACAGCACTGGGGACCCAGGTTCAATTCCAGCCTTGGGTGACTGTCTGTGTGGAGTTTGCTCATTCTCCTCGTGTTTCCTACGGGTGCTCCGGTTCCCCCCCCCACCGCAGTTCAAAATGTGCAGGTTCGGTGGATTGGCCATTCTAAATTGCCCCTTAGTGTCCAAAGATATGCAGGCTAGGTGTGGTTAAGGTGATAGGAATGGGGGATAGGGCCTAGGTAGGGTGCTCTTTCGGCTGGTTGGCGCAGATTTGATGGGCCGAATGGCCTCCTTCTGCACTATAGGAACTCCATGTTCTGTGTTCTAAGTAGGACACATCGCTCCTTCATCTTTGCATTGAACCTGCCATCCGCAAATCAAAATATCAGCTCCCACCTAATTAAGTGACCACATTTCCTGTTCTTTCAGGTCCCATAAAATCCCCTCCCCCCTACCAAAGTCAGTTTCTATAACTGATAATATTGCAGTGCACTCCATCATACAATGCTAATCTGCTTGTCTCTTCCTTCTCCTGAATATTCTTTTGTTATTTTCCAACCCAGCAACAGAAAAGGACACATTGTTTGTGGTGTGGATGTGGATCATAGACAAAAGGTTGGATATAATCTCCCTCATCAATGGTTTTGAAGGGGGGGGGGGTCGCTAAATCCAGTGCACCGCTGCCAGCTATGTGCCCACTCCTGCCACCACCGCAATTATACCATTGAGAGCAGAGGTGGGGGCGGTGCCGGGTAGCCCACCCACCAATGAGCCATCTGAGGAAGTGGACAACTAATTTCCATTGAAGCGGCTCATCCCATTGCCACAGGGATTTTGCCGGCAGCAGGAGAGGCCCACGCCAAGTGGCTGTCCTGGCATGCTGGGCCCATGGCAGCAAACCCCTCCTTCCCACCACCATCCATCCCCTCCATCCCACCCTCTGCAGGTCCTGCCAGAGCTTGGAATCCAGTGAGATCTCCATACATACCCAAATCGCGATTCAAAGGCACACACCCAAGGCTGGAATTTACTGACACTGAACAGGGGAAAGGCCATATCATGCTAAATGCAATGGGTGGTCTTCCCACTGTCTATCTGCATTATCCTGACCTGCCTAGAAATTTTACAGAGGTGATGGGCAACCTTCTCACCTGTTCACCTATTCAGACTATTAAGTTGTTGTTGATAGGGTCAGGCAAAGTAGGGTGGGAGAAGGCTCGGGTGCAGAAGAAACAGCAGCTTAGGCCAGGTGCACTGGATGGCTTGTCTCTCTGCAATAATTCAATGTAATTTTATTTGATACACTTTATGTTGCGGCTTGCATAACATATAATGCTATTGATCTTCCCGCTTACGCTGTGTACACTGATGCTCCGAGGTTTGCCCCCAAAGTCTGCAGCACAATCTCTACATGTTACTTCATTGGAAAAGAGAGCATCAGGGATTCAGTCTCCTGAGCAGATGTGTGCGATTCCCCTCTCTGCTCACCGCAACCTGCTACAGTACCCCAACGGTTCATGCCTGTGCGCTCAGAATTCCCTATCCATTCATTCAGCTCCCTCCCCTTCCCCCAGAGACACAAACTGGAAAGGTGATGGAGTGAGCTGAAACCCATTAGCCTGTTCACTGCTACAGCACACTGAGAGATTCTGCTCCTCTGATGGCCCTCTCACATGCCTGAGGTCTCTTTTTGCAGATGTGACTGATACTGTAAGCAACTCGCTGACAGTCTCCAGAGCAGACAACCATCATTCCTCAACAGTAAATAACTGAGAGGCACTTGTGTGAAAAGAGTTTATGGCGCACAATGAATCCACGTTCAAAGTTAGGCACAAATAAAGATACCAAGTTTGTTGGAAATCTCAGATAAAAAACAGAAAATGCTTGCAACATTTGGAAGCAATCTGCTGAGTATTTCCAGCATTTTCTATTTTCATTTTATGTTTATGTATACTATTACAGAATAAGAGCACACGGCAAGGCCCAGATTTCATCATGATGGAGAGCTCTCCGGCATGGCAAAAATAGTGACGCTGTCTGAGAATCCCTAGGCCTGTCCCCACCCTCCCCCCACCCCAGCTCGACCACAGCATTTCCCATTTTCACAGGGGTAGGAATGGGAGCTCGGCATAGTTCACGTGGATAGCACAATTGCTTCACAGCGCCAGGGTCCCAGGTTCAATTCCGGCTTGGGTCACTGTCTGTGCGGAGTCTGCACATCCTTCCCGTGTGTGCGTGGGTTTCCTTCGGGTGCTCCAGTTTCCTCCCACAGTCCAAAGATGTGCAGGTTACGTGGATTGGCCACGATAAATTGCCCTTACCCTTAGTGTTGGGTGGGGTTACTGGGTTATGGGGATAGGGTGGAGGTGTTGACCTCGGGTAGGGTGCTCTTTCCAAGAGCCGGTGCAGACCCGATGGGCCGAATGGCCTCCTTCTGCACTGTAAATTCTATGATATGGGTTTACAGAGACAGCTGGACTGGGATTTTGTAGCTTTGGAGTATGAAACTTTAGATTTGTAGATTAGATCAGGTAAGAACTGGCCTGAACTCAATGGATTCATTTGGGATAGTCATGGTAACCTTGGAGAATTAAAGTAGGCCTTTGGATATGTTCCCTGGACACCTTTAGTGGAGGTAAAGCAGCCTTTGGAATTGTTAAAAGTCTGCAGAAAAAGTGAATGGACTCATTTCAAGCTTGTTGGAACAGTTAATAGACCTATCAAAATCAAAGCTGCCAGAAGCACCTGTGCAACAAACCTGTCAAGGGGACCTGCAATATGCATCTGTCAAAGGGAATTGTCAAAGTATTTAAAAGTCATCCCCTTCAAATCTTTGGAAAAATGTCTGGAACGCTAAAAAAATGATTGCTTGCTATTGCACTCGGTTCAACATAACCCGTAGTGTTTCTGTGATGACTTAGGCCAGGACTTTGAGATTGGCCAATTAGAATACGAGTTCCCTGATTAGTGGCCCAATCAGGGAACCCCTTTCTGTGTATATAACAGGGAGTGTCAGATCTTCTGCACTCCCGGTGTAGACGGCAGACTGAATGGTCATGGTTGTTCTGTTGTTGGGTTTGTAAATAAAAGGAATTCTGGTTACGGGACATCTGCCTCCATGGATTTATTACAGTTTCCATTACTGGATTAGTGCTTAATGACAGATTTCACAACAATTGATTGTCATCATATGTTGTCTGCCATTTCACAATTTGATTTACATGCACTAGTGATCATAGATTCTTTGATGTGGGGCTATGAGTTCCAGTGTTTATGTTTCACAAGGGATTGTGAACTTGAATAAAACCTTTGTTGTTCGGACTTTATTTAGTTGAAGGAACGTAAATGCAGTAAATGGGATTTTACAAATGCGCCAAATAAAAATACAACTTGAATATTGCTAAAAAGAGATAGATGACAAATGCAAGAGTGCCTAATTTCAAACTATCACAACAATTTATACTGCTTGAGAAAAGGGTGATGATTGGTCAGCAAGTTGACTATGATTGGTCGAAGCATTGCCATGGAAAAACCAACAGGCAACTATAAGACCCCCAAGTTCCTGAGTAATTCAAAAAAGGTGCACGGCTTGAGCATATTCCGTTAGTTTACAGAAAATGGGTTCCTGTGCATGAATGTTTACAAAATACATAAGTAAAATAATCTATATAAAAAATAAAATGGTGTTCAGAGACAGGGGTGATGTCCACTGTGCCACAAGACCTCCTAGTGTCTAGTTGCTCCAATAGAAAAATAAACTTCAAAGCTAATCCAGCAGAAGAAAGCCATAAAGGAAAAGTACATATATATTATATAGTGATGCTGCTTTAAGAGATGCAGGGACGGTCTTTTTATATCTATGTGTAACTATGTTTCTCTGATCTTTTTTTGTTGCATCTGGAGGGACTTGCTTCAACAGAACAGAGCATTAGCGAGTAAACCTGAAAGAAAACGACAATTCAGCATAACCCAAATGTGTACAATGACCAGGCTCAGCTCCCCTCCCCCCCCCCCCCCCCCGCAAAATAGTACGAGACTTTTGTGCTCCAATTAATATGCAGTTTGACAACTAATGCAGAAGCAGACACAAAATAAAAGCCTGGTTTTCGTTCTCCCTGTGTCACACATTTTAAAAATAATTTTTATTGTCACAAGTAGGCTCACATTAACACTGCAATGAAGTTGTTCCCGCACCAGCAGCAGAGAGGAGCACAATGTCAAACCATGTACCTTTGTACCATTGTAAAGATTTGGTGGTTCTTGTGCTTCTGAGGACAAGGAGAGAGCATCACTGTGGAGGGAATTTAGCCAGGCTTCAGGGGTCGGTATGCCAGAGAGATGAATAGTCTGTGAACTCACTCTCTCGTGTTTGTGGACTTAGAATCCATAGAATCCACAAATCCCTACAGTGTAGAAGAGGGCCATACAACCCATCGCGTCTGCACTGGCCCTCTGAAAGAGCACTCTACCTAGGCCCACTCCCCTGTCCAATTCCCGTGCATTGATCATGATCAATCCACCTTACCTGCGCATCTCTGGACACTGAGGGGTAATTTAGCATGGCCAATTCACCTAACTTGCACATCTTTGGACTGTGGGAGGAAACCGGAGCACCCGGAGGAAACCCATGTCGACAAGGGGAGAATGTGCCAACTCCACATAGACAGTCACAGTCACCGGAGGCTGGAATCGAACCCAGGTCCCTGGCGCCACAAGACAACAGTGCTAACCACTGTGCCACCCTGCTGCCATGGAGCTGCACACATGGAATATTTCATCAGGCGATTAAACGGTTTTAAAAAATGATGGTGTGAATTGCATTTGATTTGATCAGCGGCCCGTTGGCTTTTTCATGTTGTTTTGCCTTCTTAAATTATTCTACATAAAGATCTCGTTTGTGATAGAAAATCCATAAGAGTCATAACCAGCAATTTATTTGCAGGGAGAAAACTGAATTTCCTCGAAGGTGGCTGGACTGCTCAATTGCCACAGTCTCATATTATAAATGCAGAGTGATGTTTTTTTTTAAATGACTCCCTTTTGTCACTGTCTCCAGTTCTTTACATGGCTATGCTTCATTGCTAACAAGATTTAGCATGTTTGATTGAAACTACAATGAACGCATCCGAAAAGAATTATTCCAGTATTGTTTTCCGTTCCAAACTTTCGAGCCAGGTCATTGAATCGTTACACTTATTTACTTTTCAGTGTTTATGCAGAATCTAGTACGTCCACATGCTTACTCCACTAAGTGCTTGCTCAGAAGGATTTTATATGGTTCATTTGCTTGCATTGCGTTTGTGCACAGTATCTAAAGCATGAAGGATCTCCTCAGTGGAATATTGCTAATAGCTTGCCTGTCACTTCTCTTACAGGATTACACGATAACTATGTATTTCCAGCAGTACTGGAGGGACAAGAGGCTTGCGTACTCGGGGATACCTCTCAACCTGACTCTAGACAATCGAGTGGCAGATCAGCTCTGGGTGCCTGACACGTACTTCCTGAACGACAAGAAATCATTTGTGCATGGTGTCACGGTGAAGAACCGGATGATCCGCCTTCACCCCGACGGAACGGTGCTGTACGGACTGAGGTTTGTGCCGCATGATTGGCCTGGCAGTTTACCAGCGCTCTTGACGTTTGCATGTTGAGGAGGCAGCTCCCACTCTGGCAGGCTATGTTATGTAACCCTGACCTCAGGCTGGAGAGGAAAGATCCTGTCACGAGCACGTGGCCCCGCTCTGTGCCTCTTGTTTCATCTCCCCTGTGCCATCATCAGTCAGCTTCTATCTGGTCAGGCTGGGTATTCCGTCTCAGGAAAGCCCCGCAGTGACTGTAAATCGAAAATGGGGCAGGAGTATACGTATGCATATGAATAACACGTAACGAGATAGAGATTTCCCAGACAAAATAATTAACCATTCATACATAATCTATGGAATTCTGGTTTAATTCCCTCCAACCTGCGGTCTGTCGAGTCAAATATCTTTTGGCCCTTCGAGCCTGCTCTGTCATTCATGATGATCATGGCTGATCGTCCAGCCCGATTGCCTGTTCCGGCCATCCCCACCCCCATATCCGTGGCCCCCCCTTTCTCCCCCAAGAGCTGCCTGAACCTTCTATTGAAATGAATGGAAAATCTTATAGAAAGATCTCTGCCCCGCACAGTAAACACCTCAGTGTCACCCCCAACATAATAATTATCAGCCTACAAATAGAAAAAAAAAATCCCAATCCCAAAATGGGCACTAATGAAGACAGCCAGACTGCCAGTGCTGGGAAACTGAAACAGCTGTATAATTGGTTTGAAGAATTATAAAGGAAAAATAAGCTGAATGTTGGAGTTAACTAGTGGCTTCAGGGAATCGTTTGATGGCTGTTTGCAGATTTTTCTGAGGGGACGAGAGTTAAAGTCGTAATTACCATGATCTCGGTCGTAATTGAATTTTTTTAATAACTGAAGAGAGCTTTATCCCTCTATGGATTTCTGCAGTTATGTTCGAGAGAGAGAGAGAGAGATGCTTTCAGAAAGCTGGGATTGCTGAGAATTCTGCAAAGCCAAAATAGACTCATTTCTAACCAGCCCTCAAAACTCAGATTTTCTATGAATCACAACCACCCACCCAAAAACTGCTTGTTAAGATAAGTAGTCCACTCTCTTGCTTGGCTCCGTGCTCAACTATGCAGGCCAGTGGTTCACAGTTTTGATTCCCAGAGTGTGCTGGTTTTGACATTTGTATCAAAGATAATGTTAGAAATGATAAAATTGACTACAATTGCCAAGGGTTAGGGAGGCAGAGGAATAAACTAACTCAGATTCCTGGCCCCTGATTTCTGTCCACCGCCATAAGCTGGAAAGTCCTCATGATGAGCCGGGATTTTTGAAAGCGTTCAGATTCCAAGCTGGAGGTGGGCAGATGTGCAATGTGGTGCCACTGTCCAGTTCCCCCACCCTGTTCCCAGCCCTGAGCCACTTTCGATGAGGAGAAAGGCCTGGAACCATAGAAGACAGCTAATTGAGGTCAATAAGGTGTTACAAAACCCTGGGCGAGTGCGCAGTCAATTCCAACCCCACTTTTTTTTTTACATAGAATTTACAGTGCAGAAGGAGGCCATTCGGCCCATCGAGTCTGCACCGGCTCTTGGAAAGAGCACCCTACCCCCTACCCAAGGTCAACACCTCCACCCTATCCCCATAACTCAGTAACCCCACCCAACACTAAGGGCAATTTTGGACACTAAGGGCAATTTATCATGGCCAATCCACCTAACCCGCACATCTTTGGACTGTGGGAGGAAACCGGAGCACCCGGAGGAAACCCACGCACACACGGGGAGGATGTGCAGACTCCGCACAGACAGTGACCCAAGCCGGAATCGAACCTGGGACCCTGGAGCTGTGAAGCGATTGTGCTATCCACAATGCTACCGTGCTGCCCCCACTTGGCCCGGAGTCACAACATAAGTTAATTAACCAATAATTCTTGGAAAAATACCCAAAGTCTTTGGCCCTTACAGTCACCAGGTTTGTAAGTTTAAAAACAATTACTGTTTATTTATAACAAGAACTATAATGAAATATTACCGTGGGGCAGCACGGTAGCACAAGTGGATAGCACTGTGGCTTCACAGCATCAGGGTCCCAGGTTCGATTCCCCACTGGGTCACTGTCTGTGCGGAGCCTGCACATTCTCCCTGTGTCTGTGTGGGTTTCCTCCGGGTGTTCCGGTTTCCTCCCACAGTGCTAAATTGCCCTGAGTGTCCCAAAAAGGTGAAGTGGGGTTACTGGGATACGGGGATTGCGTGGAGGTGTGGGCTGAGGTAGGGTGCTCTTTCCAAGGGCCGGTGCAGTGATGATGGGCCAAATGGCCTACTTCTGCACTGTAAATTCTACGATTCTATGAGTCAATGCAGCAAATACAACTGGTTGACTATTATCTAATTCCTGATTGGGCTATCTAAAAGTGTGCACTTCAAGCTGGTCCACCGTTATGAACTCAAATGCACTGTGGTTGAATTAGAATAGGAATTTACCACACAAATGAGGAAAATCTGAACATGGGATGGGAAAAGTACCCACAGGCACAATTGAACCAGTTCCTAAGCATGCAGTTCCCTGTAAAAGGCAAAAAAACAAGCAACCAACCATCTCAAGAACATTCTCTCCAACTGAAGCTGGGAATAACCCATAACGCCTCTTAACTCAATAATTTACCCTTTGTAACTGGGAATGTCCTCCTCATTCAGGAACTTTTCAAGTTCCCTTTCAGCAGACAGGTAGTCAGTCCATATGTATCCCTCGCTTTTCTAACCTTTGTTATGATTGTGATGGTTCACTGTTAAAAGAGTTACAAAGAAGAAATCAAAATTTCCTTGATGTGTGTCATAATATACATCTATGTATATAATGGAGTGCAGACAGGCAGTGATTGACACACAGGATGACCAGTAAGCACACAGAACAGAGCAGCCAATCACCAGGCAGGACACTACCACTATAAAGCCAGAGGCCACTAGGTTTCCCGCTCTCTCTGGACCCAGCCTCTGAGACAGTCAGAGTTCGTGAGCTAGCCAGTGCAAACACCACTCGGTATCTAGTAAGTCTGGTCAGGCTAGTACTAGGTCTCCAGTCAAGTCAGCATAGTATCAACCCACAGTTGAACATGTATAATAGTTAAGACGTTAAATAAAATCATGTTGCATCTTATCAAGTGTTGGAGGTCTGTCTCTCGCTACACTGCATCAAGTGCAGTCCACATCGACCCAGCCTACCCAACACATCAATGTGAACAAGTTATCTCCTTAAATCATCCAGCAGCTTAGATCAGTAGTGTTGTAATATTAAGTCTGGAGTAATATCCAGATTTCGATCAGTTCTGCAGTTGACGTTTCTATCCCATAGAAGTTGGTTGAAGTCAGGATTCAAAATATTCCAAAAATATAAAGGTTGAAAACTTCAGGATATCTAAAACTCTGCGGTCACTGAAACTAAGGCATTGTTGAAGACAAATTTGGTCAATTTTCTCCATCCCAACGAGGCGACCCTCGAAATAAAGAGATGAGGAAAACCTGTGACGAGCAACAACTAGAATTTACACAGCGCCTTTAACAATAAATGATCTGAAGGCTCTTCAAGGGAGCACTATCGCTAAAATTTTACATCGCACAACAGAAGAAAATTGAGGTGGCGAGGCAGAGAGGTTTAGGGAGGGAATTCCAGAACTTTGGACCTTAGCAGCTGAAGGCACCGCTGCCAATGTTTAAATGATTATCATCAGGCCAGAATTGGAGGGGTGTCGAGGGAGCTCAAAGGGTTATGGTGAATATCACAGAGATAGGGAAAGAAAACTAAATTCCAAATATGCTGAAGGCAAGATTTGAAGATAAAGGCGTCTCCATGGTCACCGACATGACTAATGGCAGCCTTCAGAGAACATACACAGTTGAGCAATAGGAGATATGGTTGAGATAGCCAAAGGGGAGAGCGGGGGTGGGGGGGAGCTCAAACATGATATGAATTATTCGGTGAAATGTTTCTTTCTTCACACCAGTACAAAGGCATCCCTGTGGAACATCAGGAAGATAATGAGAAGATCAGAATCTGAGAACAGTAGACTCAATAAAAAAGCCGAAGGTATAGCCTCGGGATAAATAGAAAAGTATATGTTTAGTTCAAAGCCTGAAAATTTGACCAAAGATATGCTTCAATATCTCACATTTTTTATAATTCTAACTGGAAAATGATACTGTTGAACATTTTGAGGTTTGGGCATGTTGTAGAAATATAGATGGGTATTTAAATAGAAGATCTATGCATCAATATTTTAAAAATTGTGATTTCAGCCTACAGGGCGGCAGGTAGCACAGTAGTTAGCACTGTTGCTTCACAGCGCTAGGGTCCCAGGTTCGATTCCCGACTTGGATCATTGACTGTGCGGAATCTGCACGTTCTCCCCATGTCTGCGTGGGTTTCCTCCGGGTTCTCCGATTTTCTCCCACAAAAGACGTGCTATTAGGTAATTTGAACATTCTGAATTCTCCCTCAGTGTACCTGAACTGGTGCCGGAATGTGGCGACTAGGGGATTTTCACAGTAACTTCATTGCAGTGTTAGTGCAAGTCTACTTGTGACAATTAAGATTATTAAAAGATTGTTCAACTTCAACTCAATGAGAAATTAAGATATATGCAGATGAAGATCGAAAAAGAAATGAATAATGTTAAAGATAGTTAGCACCTATTAGGAATGGTGAAGAACATAATTTCTTTACTAGGTCTAAGTCTGACTTAAAAGCCCACTCGCAACTGATTCAATCAGATATTTGAGAAGTAACCTGATAACCAGATCCTTTTCTGACACTTATTGAATAATTTTCTCCAGTGATAACAATTGCTCTTTATGGCATAGCTATATTTCCAAATCTACAAGTTACTTCAATCAGCTAGAGGTTCTGGATTTGTAATCAGCAGAACCATGTGCAACCTATTATTAGTGTCCTCGCCAAATGCAATCCAATTTGTGGTATAGATAGGGAAAAAGAACACTGGGCGCGATTCTCCCAAACAGGGAGAAATCGTAAGGCTGGCGTCAAAAACGGGCGGGTTTGACGCCAGCCTCCGATTCTGGTCCCCGGTCGGGGCTAGCATGCCGCGGCCGTGAACTCCGGCATCGCGGGCTTAACGAATTTCGTTAAGCCCGCTTGTCAGAGTTTGCGACGGCTGACGTGTCACATGACGTCAGCCGCGCATGCGCGGATTGGAAGACTCCAACCCGCGCATGCGCGGATGACGTCATCGCGCATTTGCGCGAAACCCGCGCATGCGCGGGCCGGGATGCCCCTCAGCCGCCCCGCGAATGGATACAGCGCTAAGAGTGCGCGCGAATCGGACCCGCTGCCCGCGATCGGTACCCACCGATCGCGGGCCCATGGCACCCTTGGCACGGCCGTGGTACTACCGTGCCAATCGGTGCCATGGTTGCCGTTTTTACGAACGGCCAGACCAGGTGTGTTTGCTGTTCGTAAAAACGGCGGAAAGGGCTTGGACTTCGGCCCATCGGCCAACTGAGAATCGCTGCTGGCCGTAAAAAAACGGCGGCAGCGATTCGTGTCGGGAGTCGGGCGTGGGGGGGGGGGGGGGGGGAATAGCGGGAGGGCGTCAGACTAGCGTGGCCGTAAAAATTTACGACCCCCGCTATTTTCCGCACCGTCGTGAGTGCGGAGAATTGCGCCCACTGTTTATCACTGAGTGTCTGAAAATGCATTCTGATGACTGCAGCTATGAGCTGCCCAACGCTTGTAGCCGAAAAATTAACTGGTGGAAAGTGGCCATTGGCAATGACCCTGTCCTGACATGGATAGGCCCAAGACACCCTCTGGTATTGGCACAAGAAAATGCTGGACAAAGTCAACAGGTCTGGCAGCACCTGGGGAGAGAGAAACATTTTCAGTTCATATGACCCTTCCACAGAACCGAAAGGGGATAGAAGTAAGATGAATGATATGCGTGTGTACGGGGTGGGGAGGTGGGGCAGAATGGAAAGTCAGTGATAGGTCAGGTCTTATTGGGACTGCTGGTTAGGTTGCCTGAATACCTTGTTTTCTTGAACGCAGCTGGCCTGTCAGCTTTCAGGCCGGTTTTGAAAGGTAGTCTCAAACTGCAGAGAAGTTTACAAGAATGTTGCCAGGGCTAGAAAAGTGTAGCTACGAGGAAAGATTGGATAGGTTGGGGTTATTTCCCTTGGAACAAAGAGGGCTGAGGGGTGACTTGATTTAGGTGTACAAAATTATGAGAAGGGATAGAGTGGACAGGATAAAATTGTCTCCCTTGGCGGAGAATTCTAGAACCAAGGGGCGTAGATTCAAGATAAGTAGCAGAAGGTATAGAGGGGCCATGAGGAAGATGTTTTTTACTCGGAGGTGGTGGGTGTCTGGAATTGATTGCCTGAGTTGATGATGGAGGCAGAGACCCTAAATTCTTTTAAAGTGTACCTGGATCTGCACCTTAAGAGCTGTCAAGTACAGGCTATGGACCGGGTGCAGGAAGGTGGGATGAGAAAGGGCACCGAGGTCTCCTCGGGCTGGCACGGACAAGATGGGACAAATGGCCTCCTTCGATGCTGTCACTCTTCTATCGTTCTAACTGTTTGCATAAATGAAGGGAGTAACACCCCTTTCCTGCGTGGACTTTGAATGTCACTCTGGGCACGATTTAACGGAAATGAAACAGAGTCCAATGTCGGGCACGTTTAACCAGGTGTTTCCCAGCGTTGGCAGCGCCAAGAACGACCCCGCTATTAAACGGGACTCTGCTTAATTTCTGGGCCTCGGGGAGGTATGCCCAGCGAGGCCACTATTAGTCCCATTTCCTGCACTAACGAGCTCTGCTCGGCAGTGCAGCAAGAGAGGTGCATTTTTAAATGACCCTCTAATCTCTGGACCCCCACTGCAGCCTCCGGACATCCCCAACATCCCAACTCACCAATTGAAGGCTCATTGAGCCCCCCGCATCCCGCCTCATTAGGACAGGGCACCCCCAAGGCCCGATCCCCGGCACAGGCAAGAGGCCACCTGGGCACCTTGGCAGTGCCAGGGTGGCACCCAGTAGGTCTCTTGCAAGATTTACCGGCCACGTCGCTTCCGAATTGGACGTTGCGCTGCCATTAGATTGCGCCCCTGAGTTTCCAGCTGTTTTTCCCTTCCTAAATCTGGGGAATGTGCAACAGGAAATTAGATTTTTTTTTAATTAATTGCTGGAACGGGAGAATTCACTACCATGGCCAGCATTTATTTTGCATTGTCCTTGTGGAGGAGTGAGCCCAGTTTCTCGAACCATTGCAATCTACGTGGTGTAGGTACAGCCATCTTGCTTTCCGTAACAGCTGGATACAATTGAGTGGCTAGGCCACGTCAGAGAGAAGTTAAGAATCAACCAGACAGCTGTTGAGCTGGAGTCACATGTAGGACAAGCCAGGTACGGACAAGAGTATTTCCTCCCCTGAAAGACGCTAATGAACCTTTTGGGATTTTACAACAATCCACCAGTTTGATAATTATTGTTTATAAAGTAGCATTATTCCACACTTGCTAATCAATTGAATTTAAATGTATCCCAAACCCCCCCTGCAGGGTTTGAACTCAAATCTGCAGAACGTTAGCCGAGATTTTCAGATTACTCGGCTACTAATGTTATCACTGTGCTATCACCTGTTATGTACTGGGGCCCAATTTCAGCATCTTCTGATCTGCACAGACCAATAATGTAGTAGGTAATTCCTTTACTGTCAAGGCTATTGAGAGAACTGGATAATAGTGCAATAATGCAGGTCAAGGGTGCGTGGTAATGATCAGAGAATAGAACAAATTATATTTAAATGTTCTCTATTTTGCTTAATTATATCCTATTGTTTTTTTTAAAAAGCACAAACAAATGCATCCATTAGGCTGAAGGTGCTTACCCAGAGGAGCCGAATGCTGTGCCGAGATGCACTCTCCACAATCTGCCTTTTAAATTGACTTCCTTGCTGATGTTCATCTTTAATGCATGATGTAGCTTTAATCCATGCTCGTGTATTTTTGACACAAATGTGTTTTTCTTTAATTATTTAACAATCAGAATAATAGATGAGCGACTGCTGTTTCAGTCCTGTCACTCAAAGCATGAGTGATGCGATTCGTAGACTGCTTCAGATGGCTTTCCGTGACTCACTGTGAAAATTGGAATTCCCCATATTGGTGCAATATTGAAAAAACATAATTCTGAAGTCTGCAGTAAGAATTGATTTCAGGGCTCTTTGGTCCTGTGCAGGCTAAAAGTAAAATTATGAAATATTTAAGTGCATAGATTAATTCCTTGAATCTTTATTTCATAGCTTGCAGCCCTGTTCAATCTAGCCTTTTCAACATGCCTTTCTAAATACTCTTCGTAATGCAGCCAAGGAAAGCCCTCCAGGTTCTGTTCGCTGATTCTCAGAAGAGCAACACAGATGCACCAGGAACTGTTCCCAGTCTTATGGCTGAAAGTTGAAAATTAACAAAGGTTCCTGCGTCTGACTAGTTTGCCAATGCAGACACCGGGTGAAAGTGTGTCGGTCATTATAAACTAACTTGTTGAGCAAGAAATCCACAGGGTTGGGCCGAATGCCTGTTTTTATACCCTTCCCAGTAGAATTCATCATTGGCTCCATAGGAGAGTGAGGCACAAAAAATAGCTTTGCCCTGATCCCATCCATTTTCCCATGGGTGGGTTAGCTTAAAATTTCCTGCTCAGCTCTCTGTGGGTATACATACATAGAACATAGAACAGTACAGCACAGAACAGGCCCTTCGGCCCTTGATGTTGTGCCGAGCAATGATCACCCTACTGAAGCCAACGTATCCACCCTATACCAGTAACCCCCCCCCCCAATTAACCTTATTTTTTTAGGACACTAAGGGCAATTTAGCATGGCCAATCCACCTAACCCGCACATCTTTGGACTGTGGGAGGAAACCGGAGCACCCGGAGGAAACCCACGCACACACGGGGAGGACGTGCAGACTCCGCACAGACAGTGACCCAGCCAGGAACTGAACCTGGGACCCTGGAGCTGTGAAGCATTTATGCTAACCACCATGCTACCGTGCTGCCCGTGGGAAGGATTTGCAAATACAGAGTAGGGTTGAATCAGGTTTTCCTGCGATGGACACTGCAGTTAAATAGCATGTTACTATGCACCGCAGTAGCTCGTGTGTGAAAAATGCCAATGTGTATTGGGTTCTGGAGAGATGTTAGCGAATGGATTAGTACCAAGTCGTAAGTCGCCATCTTCAGGGGATAAGAGGTAAGAGAGAAACACAAGTCCATCAAAGCTTTTAATGGGAAGTGGATGGAAGTTCATGAGGGAGGACTTTCTATTTGAAATACTCCCCCTGTGGCGATGTAAAAACCATGTCATTATCAAATATGTATTACCATTTTGAAGCAAAACGTCAAACCAAAAATAGAACTCCTATTGTCACGACCATTACTGTTTCCCCAGAGGTCCCTTCAGTGATGCCACAATGGGTTGGATCCAGCTAATTGTCTCCAATCATATTAAGGTGACGTGGCAACCGCAGACAGGCGTAAGACCCAAGTCAGGGAATAGGCACAGTTGTGGCGGATTTCCATCCAATCACATGATTTGCAGATTCCACTTGAAAGGCACACATGGAGGTTTATCGGATGGCATACTCTGATGTGTGTCTGCCACCAGCACTTCTGCCAACCAAGCTGAGTGTAAATATTACCAAATTCAAGTTACTGCTTTGAAATTTCACCCGATACTGCAGAACCATAATATTTAGCGACAGGACTTTAGTTGGTAAAATGCCAGGACATAGGCAATCCATGATGAGGCGATGCCAGCGTTGAACTGGGGTGTGCACAGTGAGAAGTCTTACAACACCAGGTTAAAGTCCAACAGGTTTATTTGGAATCACTAGCTTTCGGAGCGTAGCTCCTTCATCAGGTGACTCACTTTAACCTGGCGTTGTAAGACTTCTTAATAGGCAATCCAGGTTGCAAAGGTCCAGATTGAAAATACTGTATTTTTATTTATTCTTTCATGAGCTGTCGCTGGCTAGGCCAGCATTTATTGGCCATCCCGAATTGCCGTGGAGAAGGTGGTGGTGAACTGCTGTAGGCTCAACAAAAGTGATTCTAATTTTAGAGGATGCAATTGAAATAAGAAAATAGGTGTGGACAACAACAATTTAGTCAGGATTATCTTGGCACTTTAGCGAGAGTGAAATTCTCAGTGTTACGTGGATTTAGCTGCAACTTGTTGACAGTAGCGAGACTTGAGGGGGAGAAAATGGGGCGGGATTCTAAGTCATCATGCCCGCCGGAAAACGAGCGAGAATCGCTCCGAACTTTTTCCTCGGGACTAGCAGGACCGCGGCGTGCGTCCCGCAGCTCTTGCTGCCGGCGGGGCCCTGCTGGACAGACGGTGTGGCCGCGCCTGTGCACAGCGGCCGCAAGTGGGTTCGCGCATGTGCGTGGCGGCCCACCTCAGCACGGATGCCGTTGACATGGCAGAGCCACACAGCGGCCATGCGCAGAGGAAGATAGGTCGGTCCCAGATCACGGGTCGTCGAGGCCCCCCCCCCCCGGTGTCCGTTTGCCACGTCCCCCATCCCCCCCTCCACCATAACGCCCACAACAGCCGTAGCTCCGAGTTCCCAACGGGCGGAACCACGCTATGAACGAATTTTAAAAAAACAAGGGAATCGGAAGCTGCAGATTTCTTCAAGAGTTTCATTAACTCACTTTTCTTACCTTTGAGATGAAAAGTCCCTTCTACATGATAGACTGGACAGCAACACCCATGCTGCCTTGTCCAGCAATGTCTTAAGGAGGTAACAGCGAGGGTAGACAATGGTAATGATGTGGATGTAATTTATTTTCAAACAGTCTCTGGTAATTTGCCCCAAAATGGACTAATAAATAAGGTCAGAGAACGTGGAGTTAGGGGACAAGTGGCAGAATGAATTACCAGCTGGCTTCAAGACAGAAAGCTGAATGGGAATAAAGGGTAATTATTTGTGGCTGCAGAAGCTGGGGGTGGTGTTCCGCATGAATCCATGCTGGGACACACAAACATTTTGGCACATGGAGAAGATATCCCACTAAGTACAGGAGAGCAGGATTTTCCCCCTTTCCTTTCATCATTGCCACCGCTGCGCTTTTTCGTTAAGGCGTTGAGACTCCGATCATAATTCAGTTTGTTGGACATGTTGTACCCATTCTGTTGTTCACTGCCATTAAGGGCAATGCTGCCATGTTTCAAGAAGTCATTTGTTTGACAATGAATGTGAGATAGTGCACTTTGGTAGGAAGGATAGACACTTGTTACCTAGAATGTACAAGTCTAGGTAGGGAACAGGTACAAAGGAATCTTGGAGTACAAATACGTCAATCACCATAAGTTGACCATAAGCCCATAAAAATTGAAATCAAGCACTGGATTTTAGTTCCAGGAAATAGAATTGAAAAGTAGGCAAGTTATGTTAAACTTGCATCGAACCTTGGTTACACCACACTTCGAGTACTGCCTGCTGTTCTCGTCACCACGATATTATAAAAAAATATATAGAGGCACTGGAGAGGGTGCAGAGAAGATTTACAAAGATAATACCAGAAATCCATGGATACTGTATTCGGAAAGAATGAACAAACTCTGTCTCTTCTCTCTCAAAAAAAGAAGGCAGCGGGCAAAAGAGGCCTTTAAAGTTATGAAGATTATTTGATAGAGTGGATACTAAGAGAATGTTTCCTTCTGGGGGTCATATAAGATAGTCACCAAGAAATCCAATAGGGAATGTAGAAGAAAGGTTGCACCCAAAGTGATAAGAATGGGGAACTTGAACCAGAGGAAATGATTGACGTGAGTGGCATAGATGCATTTATGGAGACACTAGGCCAATGTGTGAGGAAGAGCGGAATAAATGGTTATGATTGTCAGGGCTAGATTCTCCGGTCTCCCAGCTGCACGTGTCTCGCCGGCGCGCTGTTCGCTGGCAGTGGGAGTCTGTACTCCCGCTGCTTGCCAATGGGATTTCCCATTGAAACCGCCCCCATGCCACCAGGAAAGTCACGGGAGGGGTTGTGCTACCAGTGGGAAAAGCAAATCACAATGGCCTGAGAATTCCAGCTCATATTTAGATGAGAAAAGATGGGAGAAGTCTCAAGGGGAGCTTAAGTACCACATGGACTGGTTGGGCTGAGTGCTCTGTTTCTATTCCATACATCCGGGGCGGAATTCTCCAGGCGTTCGCTGATGGTGGGATACTCTGTTCCTGCCTGCATTGCAACCCCGCTCTCCGGGTTCCCAGCAGCGCGGGACATCTTCAGTGGGAAATCCTATTGACAAGCGGCGGGAGTAGAGAATCTCGCCACCAGCGAATGGCACGGCCAAATTCTCCGTCCTTGCGAGCAGAAATAGCAGGGTGGCCTCGCAACAGAGAACCCCGGCTCCTATCTAATCCTGTGCAAAACCACAGACTTTCAAACTTATTCTTCACATTCAAGCACAGTAATCAGCATGAAGGAGTCGCAACTAATGTCAAACATGACACCAACTCAGCTTCACAATTCTATTGCTTTATTGGTTTTAGCTGTCTATTATTCTTGCTGGCATTTGTCAAGGATGCCAAATTCAGAGCTCTAGTGTGTTCGGCCTTCAAAAACTTTTGAAAGCTGTGACAGCACAAGATGGCGCCGAAGCATGACGACTCTCTGTCAGCTCTCCCTAACAGATCTACTTTTTACTTATCTTACAATTGTTCTAATCTTTCCACCCAATGCCGGTGTTATGTAGTTACATCGTGCACCTTGTGTTGCCCTATTATGCATTTTCTTTTATTTCCTTTTCTTTTCGTGTCCTTAATGATCTGTTGAGCTGCTCGCAGAAAAATACTTTTCACTGTACCGTGATACACGTGACAATAAATAAAAATCCAAATTCAAAAATCCAAGTAAATGTTTCATGGGTTTATTTCCATCGGTGCCATTATTTTACTTCTTTTATGCGCTGTACACAACCTCAAGTGCAGAAATTGCAGTTGTCCTTCAAAAGAAAGCAAATCCTTCCCCTTCCTGAATTCAAGTTTGTGTTCGATCTGAGGAATCTGCTAAAAGATGCGGTCCTGAAGCTGCTGTCTGTCTCTGATAGACCTTTGACCTTTTTCAGAGCTGTGGTGAAGAGTCTTAATGACTCGAAACGATGGGCGTGATTCTCCCAAAAGGGAACCAAGTCCCCTAGTGAGCACATTTAGCTGCGTGTTTCCTGCCACTCGCAGTGCTATGAAACATGTGACTATTGCGTTGAATAAGGGGCCTGAACGGGGAACACGCGGCCAAGGCCGCTCATAGCCCCGATTTGTACTGTGGGGAGCTCCGCTCACCGGATCTCACCATTGTAGCGAGAGGTCAGGAGGCCATTTAAAAATGGCTTCCTGATGTCCAAGGCCCCTGAAAGAATCCCCAACCCCCCTCCCTCAAGCCCGAATGCTCAGGGAATTGAGGTTGTTTTCGTTAGAGAGGAGAAGGCTGAGAGGTGACTTAATAGAGACATATAAGATAGTCAGAGGGTTAGATAGGGTGGACAGTGAGAGTCTTTTTCCTCGGATGGTGATGACCAACACGAGGGGACATAGCTTTAAATTGAGGGGTGATAGATATAGGACAGATGTCAGAGGCAGTTTCTTTACTCAGAGAGTAGTAGGGGTGTGGAACGCCCTGCCTGCAACAGTAGTAGACTCGCCAAATTTAAGGGCATTTAAGTGGTCACTGGATAGACATATGGATGAAAATGGAATAGTGTAGGTCAGATAGGCTTCAGATGGTTTCACAAATCGGCGCAACATCGAGGGCCGAAGGGCCCGTACTGCACTGTAGTGTTCTATGTTCTATGTGCTATGTTCTAGTTCTGCTTTCACCCGCCAGAAACAACCTGCTCGCATCTATCCTATCTATTCCCTTCATAATTTTAAATGTTTCTATAAGATCCCCCCTCATCCTTCTAAATTCCAACGAGTACAGTCCCAGTTTACTCAACCTCTCCTCATAATCCAACCCCTTCAGCTCTGGGATTAACCTAGTGAATCTCCTCTGCACACCCTCCAGTGCCAGTATGTCCTTTCTCAAGTAAGGAGACCAAAACTGAACACAATACTCCAGGTGTGGCCTTACTAACACCTTATACAATTGCAACATAACCTCCCTAGTCTTAAACTCCATCCCTCTAGCAATGAAGGACAAAATTCCATTTGCCTTCTTAATCACCTGTTGCACCTGTAAACCAACCTTCTGTGACTCATGCACTAGCACACCCAAGTCTCTCTGCACAGCGGCATGCTTTAATATTTTATCGTTTAAATAATAATCCCGTTTGCTGTTATTCCTACCAAAATGGATAACCTCACATTTGTCAACATTGTATTCCATCTGCCAGACCCTAGCCCATTCACTTAACCTATCCAAATCCCTCTGCAGACTTCCAGTATCCTCTGCACTTTTCGCTTTACCACTCATCTTAGTGTCATCTGCAAACTTGGACACATTGCCCTTGGTCCCCAACTCCAAATCATCAATGTAAATTGTGAACAATTGTGGGCCCAACACGGATCCCTGAGGGACACCACTAGCTACTGATTGCCAACCAGAGAAACACCCATTAATCCCCACTCTTTGCTTTCTATTAATTAACTAATCCTCTATCCATGCTACTACTTTACCCTTAATGCCATGCATCTTTATCTTATGCAGCAACCTTTTGTGTGGCACCTTGTCAAAGGCTTTCTGGAAATCCAGATATACCACATCCATTGGCTCCCCGTTATCTGCTGCACTGGTAATGTCCTCAAAAAATTCCACTAAATTAGTTAGGCATGACCTGCCCTTTATGAACCCATGCTGCGTCTGCCCAATGGGACAATTTCTATCCAGATGCCTCGCTATTTCTTCCTTGATGATAGATTCCAGCATCTTCCCTACTACCGAAGTTAAGCTCACTGGCCTATAATTTCCTGCTTTCTGCCTACCTCCTTTTTAAACAGTGATGTCACGTTTGCTAATTTCCAATCCACCGGGACCACCCCAGAGTCTAGTAAATTTCGTTAAATTATCGCTAGTGCATCTGCAATTTCCCTAGCCATCTCTTTTAGCACTCTGGGATGCATTCCATCAGGGCCAGGAGGCATGTCTACCTTTAGCCCCATTAGCTTGCCCATCACTATCTCCTTAGTGATAACAATCCTCTCAAGGTCCTCATCAGTCGCTGGCATGTTATTTGTGTCTTCCACTGTGAAGAACGACCCAAAAAACCTGTTCAGTTCCTCAGCCATTTCCTCATTTCCCATTATTAAAACTCCCTTCTCATCCTCTAAAGGACCAATATTTACCTTAGCCACTCTTTTTTGTTTTATATATTTGTAAAAACTTTTACTGTCTGTTTTTATATTCTGAGCAAGTTTACTCTCATACTCTATCTTACTCTTCTTTATAGCTTTTTTAGTAGCTTTCTGTTGCCCCCTAAAGATTTCCCAGTCCTCTAATCCCCCAGCAATCTTTGCCACTTTATATGCTTTTTCCTTCAATTTGATACTCTCCCTTATTTCCTTAGATATCCACGGTCGATTTTCCCTCTTTCTACCGTCCTTCCTTTTTGTTGGTATAAACCTTTGCTGAGCACTGTGAAAAATCGCTTGGAAGGTTCTCCACTGTTCCTCAACTGTTCCACCATAAAGTCTTAGCTCCCAGTCTACCTTAGCTAGTTCGTCTCTCATCCCCTTGTAATCTCCTTTGTTTAAACACAAAACACTAGTATTTGATTTTACTTTCTCACCCTCCATCTGTATTTTAAATTCCACCATATTGTGATCGCTCCTTCCGAGAGGATCCCTAACTATGAGATCATGAATCAATCCTGTCTCATTACAGAGGACAAGATCTAGGACCGCTTGTTTGCTCGTAGGTTCCATTACATACTGTTCTAGGAAACTATCGCGGATACATTCTATAAACTCCTCCTCAAGGTTGCCTTGACCGACCTGGTTAAACCAATCGACATGTAGATTAAAATCCCCCATGATAACTGCTGTACCATTTCTACATGCATCAGTTATTTCTTTGTTTATTGCCTGCCCCCACCATATCGTTACTATTTGGTGGCCGATAGACTACTCCTATCAGTGACTTTTTCGCCTTACTATTCCTGATTTCCACCCAAATGGATTCAACCTTATCCTCCATAGCACCGATGTCATCCCTTACTATTGCCCAGATGTCATCCTTAAATAACAGAGCAACACCACCTCCCTTACCATCCACTCTGTCCTTCCGAATAGTTTGATACCCAAGGTTGGACAGATCACGGCCGCGCTTGCTGGTCCCATCAGGGGGGGGGGGCGAAGGCGCTGGCTGGGCTAATGGTGGAAATGGGAGGGGTGGACCCTTGGAGGTTCCTGCACCTAAGGGAACAGGGTACACTTTTTTCTCAGCAGTCCATAAGGTATACTCGCGAATTGACTTTTTTTTGGTGGGAAAGGCTTTGCTGGCTGGGGTCAAGGGGTCGGAATACTCGGCAATTGCAGTGTCAGATCACGCTCCACATTGGGTGGTTATGGTACTGGAAAAGGGGGTAGCGCAGAGGCCGGGGTGGAAACTGGATGTGGGGCTTTTGGGGAACCAAGTGTTTTGTGAGAAAGTTGAAAAGGTAATTAAGGAATATGTAGGTTTCAACTGTACAGGTGAGGTGTCGAAGGCAGTTGTCTGGGAGGGTCTAATGGCGGTGGTGAGGGGTGAGGTAATTTTGTTTAAGGCCAGGGTGGACAAAGAGGAGAAGTTGGAGCGGCAGAGGGTAATAGATGAGATGTTGGAGGTAGATAGGAGTTATGCGGAGGATGGGGACCCAGTGAAGCTGGAATAGAGGAAGGAACTACAGGCGGGCTTCGAACGACTGTCCACCAGGAAGGTGGTGCGCCAACTGAGACGAGCAAGGGGTGCAGTTTATGAACATGTTAGCAGGTCAGCTCCGGAGGGAGGCAGCGGCAAGGGAAATTCTTCAGGTAAGGGATAGGGCCGGGAAGTTGGTGGTGGCTCCAGAGCTGATTAACAAGGTTTTTGAGGAGTTTTATGAGAGATTGTACAGGTCAGAGCCACCCGGGGGAGACTGAGATGCAGGAATTTCTGGATGGGTTCGAGTACCCGAGGCTAGGGGAGGGGGACAGGGCTACATTAGAAGGAGCAATAGTGGAGCAGGAGATAAAGGATGTGATTGGGAGGATGCAGTTGGGGAAGATGGCAGGGCCGGATGGGTTTCCGGTGGAATATTATAAAAAATTCAAGGATAAGTTTGCGGCCCTTGATGGTGGGGATGTTTGAAGAGGCGATAGGGAAGGGGGTGCTGCCACAAACCTTGGGCATGCATCGATTTCACTGTTGCTAAAAAAAGATAAGGATCCGACGGAGTGTGGGTCATATAGGTCCATATCACTTCTGAATGTGGTCGCCAAAGCATTGCCGAAGGTACTGGCGGGTAGGCTGGAGGAGTGCCTCCCAAATGTGTTAGGTGAGGATCAGACGGGGTTCGTGAAAGGGAGGCAGCTGTTTTGAACATTAGGAGGGTTTTGAACGTCGTTATGGCACCGGCGGAAGGGAAGGAAACCGAGGTGGTTGTGGCATTGGACGCCGAGAAGGCATTCGACCGGGTAGAATGGGGGTACTTGATAGCAGTTCTGGAGCGGTTTGGGATTGGACCAGGATTTGTGAACTGGGTAAAGCTATTATATAAGGAGCCGAAGGCGAGTTTCCGCACAAACAATATCAGCTTGAGATACTTTTCTCTCTACCCTGGGACGAGGCAGGGATGTCCTATGTCCCCCCTGCTGTTTGCACTTGCGATTGAGCCGTTGGCCATTGCATTAAGAAGTTCAGGAGCATGGAAAGGAATAGTGCGGGGGGGGGGGGGGGGGGGGCGGGATAGAGCATAGGGTGTCCTTGTATGCCGACGACTTGCTGCCGTATGTGTCAGAACCGAGTGCGTCGATAGGAGGAATATTGGAGTTACTGCGAGTATTTGGGTCTTTCTTGGGGTACAAGCTGAACCTGGACAAGAGTGAGTGTTTTGTGGTGTCTCGGGTGGACTGCCATTCCGTAGGGCAGGGACTCACTTTAGGAATCTGGGGGTGCAGGTTGCCCGGGAGTGGGGGAGGCTTCGCAGGTACAACATCACTAGTTTGGTGGGGAGAGTGAAAGCCAATCTGGCAAGGTGGGATGGTCTCCCTCTGTCACTGGCGGGTCAGGTGCAGGCGGTTAAAATGAATGCGATTTCTGTTTATTTTTCAATGCCTACTGATTTTCCTCCCAAAGGCTTTTTTCAGGGAGATTGAGTGAAGGATTACCTCATTCATATGGGGAGGAAAGGTGGCCAGAGTGAGGAAGGTGCTGCTATAAAGGGGAAGGCAGGCAGGGGGTTTGGGTCTCCCGAACCTGATGTACTACTACTGGACAGCGAATGTGGAGAAGGTGCGGAGCTGGGTCTGAGGGGTTGATTCCCAGTGGGTCAGAATGGAGGAGAGTTTGTGCAGGGGGTCGGGGCTGAAAGCACTGCAACAGCGCCGCTCCCGATAGCTCCGGGGAAATACTCAGGGAATCCGGTAATAATAGCTTCATTGTAAATCTGGAGGCAGTTTCGCCAACGCTTCGGGTTGGGGGCAGGGTCAAGGGAAATGCCGATTCGGGGGAACCACAGATTTGAGCCAGGGGAGTGGGATGCAAGTTTTCAGAAATGGGAAGAGAAGGGGATTAAGACGCTAAAAGATTTGTTTCTTAGGGGTTGGTTTGCAGGATTGAGGGAGTTGGAAGCGAAGTATGGGCTGGAGCAGGGAGAAATGTTTAGATACATGTAGGTTCGAGGTTTTTTCAGGAAGGAGATACAGAGGTTCCCGGAGGAACTGGCCTCCACATTGCTGGAGGAGGTGCTGACAACAGGGGGACTGGAGAAGGGGGTAGTGTCAGCGGTGTACGGAGCTATTTTGGAAGAGGATAAGATACCACTGAATGGGATCAAAGCAAAGTGGGAGGAAGAGTTGGGAGAGGTCTGGGTAGAGGAGGGGGTCTGGTGTGAAGTGCTCCAGAGAGTAAATGAGAGTAAGTGCGAGGTTGGGGCTGATATAGCTGAAGGTGGTATACAGAGCGCACCTCACAAGGGCGCCGATGAGCCGATTCTTTGAGGGAGTAGAAGACGTGTGTGAGCGTTGTGGGGGGGAGAGGGGGGGGGGGGGTGCCAATCCCGTTCATATGTTTTGGTCCTGTCCAAAGCTGGAGGAGTACTGGAAGGAGGTTTTTAGGGTAATTTCCAAGGTGGTGCACGTGAAACTGGACCCGGGTCCCCGGGAGACCATATTCGGGGTGTCGGATCAGCCAGGGTTGGAAACGGGTGCGGAGGCAGATATCGTAGCCTTCGCCTCGTTGATCGCCTGAAGGCGGATCCTGCTGGGATGGAGAGCAGCCTCTCCACCCTGCGCCCTGGCGTGGCGGGGGGACCTGTTGGAATACTTGACCCTTGAGAAGGTTAAGTTTGAACTGAGGGGAAGGACGGAGGGGTTTTACAAGTCATGGGCATTATTCATTATGCGCTTTCAAGAACTGGATAACATCAAACATTAGTTGGGGGGAGGGATGGGTAGGAGGGTGGGGTTGGAGGGGGGCTGTGTATATTCAGGATGTCTATGGGAAATCCCTGATTCCTTTTTGTCATTTGTTTATGTTAACATGCGGGCTAATGTTTGGGAGTTGGTGGGAGGATGGGATCGTTGTTATTGATATGGGGATTGACATATCTGTTGCTGATTATTGTTTATTGTTGGTGGGTGTAAATCCGGAAGAAAATGCGAAAAAGGAGAATAAAAATATATTTTTTAAAAACTCTGCGTCTCTCAGCACGGATGCTGCCAGGCCAGCTGAGTTTTTCCAGCATTTTCTGTTTTTATTTCAGGTTTCCATCATCCGCAGTGTTTGCTTCGGTTTGACTTTTTTATTGCCTCCAGAAATGTCACGAAAACTACAGTTTGGACCCCGGGTGTATATTAGCTCATTTTAAATTTGGAACTTATGGGTCCATGGGCCCGTTTTCCATGGGAAAGGGATTTTAACGAGCATGAACTATGACATTGCATTGAGAGCAAGTGCTGTCAGTTTATCATTAGTAGCAGACGATTGGCCCCAACAACCTTACCAAGCATAAAATAAATCCTAAATTGGTATCACAGTTGAAGGCACAAATTACATCCCAAAAACAGAAGGTAGCCAAGGGGCTAATAAGAATGAAGAGCTTAAAGAAATTAATATCAGCAGAGAAAACTGGCAGGAGAAACTTAAGGGACTAAAACTAACAACTCCAGAGGGCCTGATGGCCTACGCCCCAGGATTTGTAAAGAGGTAGCTGAAAAGTTATTGGGCAGGAATTTCCGTCTGTTCCCGGCAGCCGGATTCTCCGCTCCCGCTACAGTGAATGGCCGATTTGTCTGAGCGCCAAATTCTCCATCCTCGCTGGCAGCAGTAGCAGCGCGGAGTCGCAACCGAGAGACCCGGCCATTGGTCGGAATTTTCCCACATTCTTTCAGTGTCAGTCCTGTCGGCAAAACCAGGGAGAGTCCCACTGGCGGCAACGGTGGGAAAAGTCACCGAGTATTCAGTCTCCTTAACAGAATTGTGTCCCGTCCCCTCCCCCCCCCCCCCCCCCCCCCCATTGTTTTGTGCCGCGCTCCAGGCAGCTTGCCTCCGGTTCGCCATCCCGCAAAAACCTCATCTCCGTAATCAGTGGAACACTCCTTTTAAACACCTCCCCAGCAATTGTTCCAAATTCCGTCGGGGAGGATGGCTGTCAGGACAACAGCACCACGGGTGGAATTTTCGAAGATTGTGTTGGATCAGGTGAAAGAAGTACTATGAAACTCATTGACCGGGATTCTCCGACCTCGCGGCCCGGTTCTGATGCCGGCGGAAAAAGCAGCGCGAGCCACTTCGGCCTTCCGAGGGGGTTAGTACGGCGCCGGAGTGCTGTTCACTATTCTGGCGCTCGGAAGCCAGCATGCCACGGTAGGCGTGAGTCCGCGCATGCGCGTGGGTTTCCGTCTCCACGCTGGCCCCCGGGCAATATGGCGGAGCCATTTAGAGGCCCAGCGCGGAGGAACTTAGGCACCACATTGACCTAGCCTGCCCGCCGATCGGT
Source organism: Scyliorhinus canicula (assembly GCF_902713615.1). Taxonomy (NCBI): domain Eukaryota; kingdom Metazoa; phylum Chordata; class Chondrichthyes; order Carcharhiniformes; family Scyliorhinidae; genus Scyliorhinus; species Scyliorhinus canicula. The sequence goes on from NC_052159.1 coordinate 24,210,667, forward strand.
AGGCCGCGATCGTGGGCCAGGCCACCAAGCGGGACCATACGTAACCCACGCCGGTGGATGGAGACTTGGAGACTTGGCCGAACTCGGCAGGCACTCGGCCCATCGAGGCGCGGAGAATCGCCGGGGGAGCTGCTTTCAACGGCCCCTGACCGGTGCAGCAGCATTCCCGCTGGTGGCCGAGAATCGGAGCCGGAGAATTGGGAGCCAGCGTCGGAGCGGCATGGCGTGATTCTTGCGCCCCCCCCCCCCCCCCCCCCCCCCGCCCCCGGCGATTCTCCGACCCGGCATGGGGTTGGAGAATCCTGGCCGTTGGGTTTCGTAGCCGTAACAGAAAGTACTCTGCAATTTCATACAGGCGAGGATTAAACAGCTAACTGGGGGGCCCTGGCCTAAACCTGCAGCAAAACTGCCTTTGAGAAAGGGTGCTCCAATCGCAAAGTGAAATTGAAGGGCCTGCCTTTTGAGACATTGGGACCTGTGGCAAACAATGTGAAAACCCCAAATCCTCCAACTCAAAGTGCCAATTCCCCCCCCCCCCCCCCCCCCCCACCACCACTCAATGGTCGGGTCACCCACCTCCACATCACGCAAGAATAAGGGTGTCACGAGCGCACCCCCCCCGCCCCCACCCTCCCCCCCACCCCTTTGCCACCCTGACTGGCAGCAGGCCAACCTCCCCATTCTAAGTGTACGACCCTCTCCCCACCATCCCTCCTCCACCATCTCCCATCCCTCCTCCACACATAATGGGAACCTTGCCCCCAATTGGGTTCCCGAGTGTCATGCATCTGGCCCTGACCCCTGGCATTACCAACCTGACACTGCCTCCATCTGACTTGGTAGGACCCCGGCCTGGTGTCCTAGGGAACCGGCACACGGAGGGCTGCCAGAACTCAGGACTCTGCTGAGTCCCTGGTCGATGACGTGCCTCAGGGTCCGGATGTCGCAGAGCTGCAGGAGCCACAAAGGCAGAGTCACAAGAATCAGGAAGGGTGACAGCATCCCTCCTCGGACTGCAAGGCCGACTGGAGGAGTCCCATTGCCTTCAGTCTGATGAGATGGTGCCGTCACTCCGGCGCAACAAGGCCAACATTGTGAGGGTGGCATCCGCAGTGGAGACCTTGGTGAAGGATGCCCACTCCATGGTGGGGGATGTCCACTCCCTGGTTCAGCTAATGACTTCCATGGCTGGGGGCATGAGCGCCATGGTGCATGGCCAAGTGCAGTGGGGTGGCACGGTGGCGCAGTGTGCAGCACTGCTGCCTCACGGAGCAGAGGGCCCGGGTTCGATCCCAGTCCCGGGTCTCTATCTGTGTGGAGTTTGCAATTCGCCCCCTGTCTGCATGGGTCTCACCCCCAAAAAAGATGTGCAGGATAGGTGGATTAGGCATGCTAAATTGTCACTTAATTGGGGAAAAAAAGATATTGGGTGCTCTAAATTTATAATTAAAAAATTAAGTATGATAGTGCTGTGTCTCTCCCAGCTCCCTCACTGAGGGGGAAGTAAAGCTGTGCCGCTCATCATCCAACTCAATAGCCTGATCCCGCTTTCCCCCATATCCATTGGTCCCCTTTGCCCTAAGTGCTACATCTACTGCTTCTTAAATCCATGTTATGTTTTGGACTCAACTACTTCCTAAGGTAACTCATTCCACAGGCTCACTAATCTCTTGGTGAAGAAATTTCTCCTCATCTCTGTTCTAAATGGTTTACCCGTATCCTCAGACTGTGGCCCCTGGTTTTGGACACACCCAGCATCAGGAACATCCTTCCTGCATCAACCCTGTCCAGTCCTGTTAGAATTTTATAGGTTTCTATGAGATCCCCCCTCATTCTTCTGAACTCCAGCGAATACAATCCTAACCGATTTAACCTCTCCTGATACGTCAGGCCTGCCATCCAAGGAATCAGTCTGGTAAACCTTTGCTGCACTCTCTCTTTAGCTGGGACATTCTTCCTCAGATAAGGAGACCAAAACTGCACACAATATTCCAGGTGTGGCCTCACCAAGACCTGTTTAATTGCAGCAAGACATCGCTGCTCCTGCACTCGAATCCTCTCGCAATGAAGGCCAACGTACTATTTGCCTTCTTTCACTCCTGCTGCACCTGCATGCCTATCTTCATTATTGACTGGTGGTTGCACTGTCCCCTCTCCTAATTTATGGCCATTAAGATAATAGTCTGCCTTCTTGTTTTTGCGACCAAAGTGGATAACCCCACATTTAGCCAAATTATACTGCATCTGCCATTCATTTGCCCACTCACTCAATCTGTCCAAATCACACTGAAGGATCTCTGAATCCTCCTCACAGCTCACCCTCCAACCCAACTTGATGCCATCTGCAAATTTGGAGATGTGACATTTTGTTCCTTCATCTAAATCATTAATATATATTGTGAATAGCTGGGGTCCCAACACCGATCCTGCGGTACCCCACTAGTCACTGCCTGTCAATTTTAAAAAGACCTGTTAATTCTTTGTTTCCTGTCTACCAACCAGTTTTCTATCCATTTCAATACACTACCCCAGTCCCATGCTCTTTAATTTTACAGGTTAATCTTTTATGCAGGGCTTTGTCAGAAGCCTTCTGATAGTCCAAATATACCATATCCACTGACTCACTTTCATCAAATCTACTAGTTAAATCCTCGAAGAATTGCAGTAGATTTGTAAAGCATGATTTCCCCTTCATAAATCCATGCTGACTCCTTCCAGTCCTGCCACATTTTCTAAGTGCTCTGCTATAAAATCTTTGACCAATGGATTCTAGAATTTTCCCCACTACTGACATTAGGCTTACTGGTCTATAATTCCCTGCTTTCTCTCGACCTCCCTTTTTAAATAGTGGAGTTACATTAGCTACACTCCAATCTGCAGGAACTGTTCCACGGTCTATAGAATCCTGGAAGATGACAACTAATGCATCCATTATTTCTCAAGCCACCTCATTCAGTACCCTGTGATGTCGATTATCAGGTCTTGGGGATTTATCAACCTTCAATCCCATTAACTTCCCCAACACTATTTCTCCACTGATATCATGGATTGCAGCTTCACCCTCTGGTGAACTCCCTTTAATGGCAGGAGCCAACTTCCTGCCTCCTACTGTGGATAGTATAGCTCTACAGCAAAAGGGGTAGCAATGAATATAAGTCTGAATGGACATATACACGTCGGGATGTATGAGTACACATTAAGAGTAGTGACAGTATTCAGACCAAACTACCTTGGGTATCCTTGAACCTGCCTTTGTTGACCCTTCAAGAATTCTTCAAATCACGCAGCTCATTGAGAATGAATAAAGACATTTCCACCTTCACCCTTCTGAATGGTATAGTGTAAACAGTAACAACCACCAAGAATGGTGCAGAAACATAGTAAGAAGATTGGCGGGGGAAGAATCAGATTGGAGAGTGTAGGTGAGGAAATCAAGGAATGCTAAAAAAATTGAACAATCCAGCAATTTAAATATTTTAATTTTGGAACAAATTCTAATTTAAAGGCAGAAAAACACTCTAAAACTATTGTTCCCGTTGGAGAAGACAAAGACCCAGGGCATTTGATATGCTCAGTTGTTATGAGGTGCTCAGTATAGATGGAGCCTTTGCCTTAATTAGGAAAATTAAATGTTGGCTTCTTCGGGTGAGATTTTCCAGTCCAACCAACAGCAGGCATCATCGTGGGCGGGTCGAGAAAACTTTGGCCTCAATCTCTTAGCGCTGGAAAATTTACTTACATCAAATTTGACAAGGCAACGTCATGACTGGAGTTCCTAACCTATGGCTGCCACAGACAATGACCTGCCCCCCTCAGAAAGTGGAGACTTTACCGTGTTTGACTTTCCCGCTGAGGATAACCCTGCATCCCATCGTGAGGTAGAATGAAGAGCCGCTGCTTAAAAGTGGTGGATCCGTTTTCAAAAGGGGCAACGTTCCTGCTTTTCCTCCAACTGGAGGATTTGAAAGATAGCAAACTTTGCTTCAGAAGGCTGAGCTGCTCTTGTGCATGGGTTTGTTCACCACTTTGTATCTATTGCTGTTAAACATGAGTGAATCATATCAGCTTTGTTGCTCTTAATGGGTTCTTACGCTGGAAACAGTCTATTTATCTACTAACCACAGCTGACAATAAAACCACAAAGAGGGCTCCTGAAAGCAAAGAAGGTGCAGTTGAGTGTTTTTAAGAAATCCCCAACTCCTATGCTTGGCTAAACAATATACTTGTAGATTTACAGATCCATCTATCATAATCTGTTGAATACAGACACTGGATATATCTGACATTTGTCCAACTTGGTGAATCATTTGGAGATTATAGTGACTCAGGGTCACTTTGATCCTTTAGTGATTCGCCAAGTTGGTTGGCAACCAAATCTGGCGACTCTCAAACCAGTTTGTAAAAATGAAAATGCAAAGGGCATGATGTCTGATGGACACCAATGTCGGAAAACTTGTCTAAAATTCCCCTTCCTGCCATTTTTCAGAGAGCTGTTAACATGCTTAAAGTACACTCCTGTGCTGAAAAAGCTGTGGGGGAATTTCAGGCAACAGTCTCGCACACCTTAACTTTCAGGCTAATGACGTCAATGTTGGTTCATTTTAAAGGCTGTAGTTTTTTTTTCAGAGTTGAGAAAGTGAAGCAAAGAATGAGAAATCAATAGTGGTCCTTTGCTAATAGTGTACGTGGTTGGTTAAAGCCTGTGGAAATTAGGAAGACTAAGGGAGATAAGACGTTCAAGAGACCTTTCAGGTCCTAGAAACAGGAATTAGTGCAGATGAGGATGCAGCAAGCCCCATATCCTAAATCAACCAATTTCCATTTACCCATCACTTCTGAGTTCACTGACTTTACTTTGGCTCTGGGTCAAATTTTAAAATTCACACCCTTGGCATAAAGTTCGCTCCATGGCTTTTCCCCGCCATATCTCTGTTGCCAACACCAGCCCTTAAAACCTCCAATGGTGTCTGAGCTTATTCACCATGGTAGTCAGAACACAAAGGCCACATACTTTTACAAAGCTATGAAACTTGTCTATGTTGGTGGTCAGAAAGAATTGGGTAGACACATGCAAGGAACACAGAAAGTTAACGGATATGTACAACAAGCAATTAAGAAGGCCAATTACATGTTGTCCTTTGTTGCAAGGTATTACAAGAATGCAAAAAAGGCCTTGCTATAATTGGACCAGGCTTTTGTGAGACCACATTTGCGGTACTGAGTGCAGTCCATATATAAGGAAGGAATGTCGAGAGGGCTGGAATACAAGAGCAGGGATGTACTTCTAAGGTTGTATCATGCTCTGGTCAGACCCCATTTGGAGTATTGTGAGCAGTTTTGACCCCATATCTAAGGAAGAATGTGCTGGCCTTGGAAAGGGTCCAGAGGAAGTTCACAAAAATGATCCCTGGAATGAAGAACTTGCCATATGAGGAATGGTTTAGGACTCTGGGTCTGTACTCGTTGGAGTTTAGAATGATGGGGGGGATCTTACTGAAACTTACAGGATCCTGAGAGGCCTGGATAGAGTGGACATGGAGAGGATGTTACCACATGTCGGAAAAACTAGAAATAGAGGACACGATCTCACACTAAAGGGACGATCCTTTAAAGCAGAGATGAGGAGGAATTTCTTCAGCCAGAGGGTGGTGAATCAGTGAAACTCTTTGCCGCAGAAGGCTGTGGAGGCCAAATCACTGAGTGTCTTTAAAACAGAGATGGATAGGTTCTTGATTAATAAGGGGATATGTTAGTTCCTATAAGTTCCAGCTGTAGCCAAGGTTTACTCGATTGCTTCTTGGGAGGATTGTCCTACGATGAGAGGTTGAATAAAGTGGGTCTGTATTCTCTAGGTTTGGGAGAATGAGGAATGATCCATTTAAACATTTAAGATTTTGAGGGTGCTTGACAAGGTAGACGCTGAGATTTAATTTGTCCCCTGGCTGGGAAATCTAAAACAAAGGAGCACGGTCTCGGGACAGGGGAGGTGCTAATCGTACCGGACAGAAACTAGGAGAATCTTCTTCACTGAAAGGGCTGGGAGTCATCGGAATTGTCTAGCCCAGAGGTTTGTGGATGCTCCATCATTCAGTATATTTAAGGCTGAGGTAGACGTGTCTCTTTGTCTCTGGCATACAGGGAATGTTGAGGCAGAAGATCGTTAGTGATTACAATGAATGGCAGTCTGAGCTCGCCCTTCCACTTCTATTCCTTACGTTCTGTTGGTCTGATCTGCTAATTCTGGACATTTGCCATTCCCGATTTTAATCGTTGTACAATTGGCGACCGTGTCTTCACCTAACTAGAAACTAAGCTCTGGAATTTCCCCCTTAAAGCGCTCTACCTCTCGTCCCTCGTTTAAACCTTAAAACCTTAAAACCGACTTTTTAGATCAAGTTCTTTGCTATTCTCCTGACCATGTGACAGGTTTCACATTTTGTTTGCTCAGGCTCCCGTAAAGCGCTTAGGGCGCGGTTGACGACGGTAAAGGCACTATTCAAATGTAGGTTGTTTTCCCGATTTCAACAAGGTGAGAATGCAAGGAGGCCAGAGAGCACCCTGGGAACTCTGTGGGGAGCAAAGTTCAGAGGAGCAATGACCAGAATTAAGAGGAATTAATACCCTGCCTTGTTAACAGATGCATGCACCGTGGTTGGGAATAAAAAGCAGCTGCCATGGTGACCTTTTCTTTCTTTGTTTTGATGCAGAATCACAACAACCGCTGCATGTATGATGGATCTGCGGAGGTACCCGCTGGATGAACAAAACTGCACGCTGGAAATAGAAAGCTGTGAGTACTCTCAGGAGAAACTGTCCCTGAGGCTCCAAATCCTCACCCACTAGCATTAGTCTGACCAAGCATTCAACCCTCTCCCCTTCCCCGTCTCCAAGCCCCAGAAAATAGATCCATTACAATCCTGCATAGATCCTGCAGAGGGCAGCAGAGCGGCGATGCTGATTGGCTGTTGCGGGGAGTGAATTGTGGAAAGCTGCTGTCGGGTGAATTTCTAGAACTAATATATTTCAGGCAGTGGCTAAACCCGAGACACTACACAGGTAGTGTCTCCCACCCATCCTCCTCCTCTAACCAATAAAAAAAGACTGTGTGGTGAGTTGGTGAGGTAAGCTTTTCTTTCCTTTTCCTCTCTCCACCCTTCCACCACCTCTAACCCGTGGGAAGTGTGAAAATCAGGTAAGCTTTTTTTTTCTCTCTGTAATTGTAAAGTGGATAAATGGAAGGGATGGCAGGGAGGGCAGTGCAACGTTCCTCCTGCAGGATGTTCGAGGTGAGGGACACTGTCAGTGGCCCTGCTGAGTTCACCTGCGGGAAGTGTACCCATCTCCAGCTCCTCAAAGACCGTGTTAGGGAACTGGAGCTGGAGCTGGATGAACTGAGGATCATTCGGGAGGCAGAGTCGGTTATAGATAGAACCTACAGGGATGTAGTTACTCCTAAGAATTAAGGTAGCTGGGTGACATTTAAAAGGAGGGGGAAGAAGCAGTCAGTTCAGGGATCCCTTGCGGTTGTTCCGCTCAATAACTGATATACCAATTTGGATACTGTTGGGGGGGGGGGGACCTACCAGAGGTAAGCCACAATGACCAGGTTTCTGGCACTGAGTCTGCCCCTGTGGCTCAGAAGGCAAGGAGGAGAGCAGGACAGCATTAGTTATTGGAGACCCTGCAGTTAGAGGTACAGACAGGCGATTCTGTGGCAGCAATAGAGGCTCACGGTTGGTGTTTTGCCTCCCGGGTGCCAAGGTTCTTGATGTCTCTGATCGTGTTTTCAGGATCCTTAAGGGGGAGGGGGAGCTGCCACAAGTCGTGGTACACATCGGTACCAACGACATAGGTAGGATAAGGGACGGGGATGTAAAACAGGAATTCAGGGAGCTAGGGTGAAAGCCGAGAGCCAGGACAGACCGTGTTGTCATCTCTGGCAGTGTCACGTGCTAGCAAGGTGAGGAACAGGGAGAGAGTGCACTTAAACACGTGGCTACAGGGATGGTGTAGGAGGGAGGGTTTCAGTTACTTGGAGAATTGGAGCACATTCTGGGGAAGGTGGGACCTGTGCAACAGGACAGGTTACACCTGAACCAGAGAGGCACCAATATCCTGGGAGGGAACTTTGCTACAGCTCTTAGGGGTGGTTTAAACTAATTTGGCAGGGGGATGGGAAACTGATTTGTTATCCAGGAGATAGCATTACTGAAGTTCAGGAAGTTGAGGGTAGTGCAGTACTGAGGAAGGTACCAAGGTCACAAGAGTGGACCTGCAGGCATGAAAGTGGTTTGATGTGTGTCTACTTCAATGCGAGGAGCATCAGGAATAAGGTTGATGAGCTTGAAGCATGGATTGGTACCTGGGACTACAATGTTGTGGCTATTACGGAGACGTGGATAGAACAGGGGCAGGAATGGTTGTTGGAGGTTCCGGAGTTTAGATGTTTCAGTGAGATTAGGGAAGATGGTAAAAGAGGTGGACGAGTAGCATTGTTCATCAAGTATAGTATAATGGCTGCAGAAAGGCAGTTTGAGGAGGATCTGGCCACTGAGGTAGTGTGGGCTGAAGTTAGAAATAGAAAAGGAGCGATCACTTTGTTCAGAGTTTTCTATAAGCCCCCAAACAGTAACAGAGATGTGGAGGAAAAGATTGCAATGCAGATTTTGGATAGGTGCAGTGGTCACAGGGTGGTTGTCATGGGTGACTTTAACTTTCCAAATGTTGATTGGAACCATTGTAATTCGAATAGTTTTGATGGGGCTGTTTTTATCCAGTGTGTGCAGGAGGGTTTCCTCACACAATATGTGGATAGACCAACAAGAGGCGGGACCACATTGGATTTGGTACTAGGTAATGAACCAGAACAAGTGTTAGATTTGATTGTGGGAGAGCACTTTGAAGATAGTGACCACAATTCGGTGACTTTCATTATAGCAATGGAGATGGCTAGGAACATATGGCAGGGCAAGGTTTGTAACTGGGGGAAGGGTAATTACAATGCAATTAGGCAAGAATTGGGGAGCATAAGATGGAAACAGAAACTGTCAGGGATGGGCACAATTGAGATGGGGAGCTTGTTCAAGGAGAAAATGCTGCATGTCCTTGATATGTACGTCCCTGACAGGCAGGGAGGAAATGGTCGAGTGAGGGAACCATGGTTTACAAAAGAGGTTGAATGTCTTATCAAGAGGAAGAAGCGGGCTTATGTAAGGATGAGAAAACAACGTTCGGTTAGGGCACTTGAGGGATACAAGATAGCTGGGATGGAACTCAAGAAAGGGCTTAGGAGAGCTAGGAGGGGGCATGAGAAGTCCTTGGCGGGTAGGATCAAGCAAAACCCCCAGACTTTTTACACTTATGTGAGGAATAAAAGAATGACCAAGGTGAAGTTAGGGACGGTCAAGGACAGTAGTGCGAACGTGTGCATGGAGTCTGAAGATGTAGGAGAGGCCCTAAATGAATACTTTTCTTCAGTGTTCACAAAGCAGAGGGGCCATATTGTTGAGGAGGATAGTGCGATACAGGCTGGTAGGCTGCATGAAGTAGATATTCGGAAGGAAGATGTGTTATAAATTTTGAGAAGCCTGAGGATAGATAAGTCCCCTGGGCCTGATGGGATATATCCTAGGATTCTTTGGGAGGCGAGGGATGAGATTGCAGAGCCTCTGTCTACAGGAATAGTGCCAGAAGATTAGAGAGAGGCGAATGTTGTCCCCTTGTTCAAGAAAGGGAATAGGTATAACCCTGGGAATTATAGGCCGGTTGGTCTCACTTCGGTCATGGGTAAATTATTGGAAAGGGTCCTGAGGGATAGGATTTATGATCATTTGGAAAGATGCAGCTTAATCCAGGATAGTCAGCACGGATTTGTGAGGGGTAAGTCTTGCCTCACAAGTTTGATTGTATTCTTTGAGGAGGTAACTAAGTACATAGATGAGGGTAGAACAGTTGATGTTGTATACGTGGATTTTAGTAAGGTGTTTGATAAGGTGCCCCATGGTCGGCTCATGCAGAAAGTAAGGAGGCATGGCATAGAGGGAAATTTGGCTGATTGGATCAGTAACTGGCTATCACATAGAAGACAGAGGGTGGTGGTAGATGGTAAATTTTCATCCTGGAGCCCAGTCACCAGAGGTGTACCACAAGGATCAGTGCTGGGTCCTCTGCTATTTGTGATTTTTATCAATGACTTGGATGATGGAGTTGAAGGTTGGGTTAGTAAATTTGCTGATGACACCAAGATTGGTGGAGTAGTGGATAATGTGGAGGGCTGTCGTAGGCTGCAAAGAGACATTGATAGGATGCAGAGCTGGGCTGAAAAGTGGCAGATGGAGTTTAACCCTGATAACTGTGAGGTGATTCATTTTGGTAGGACAAATTTAAATGCGGTTACAGGGTTAACGGCAGAGTTCTGAAGAATGTGGAGGAGCAGAGAGATCTCGAAGTTCATGTCCATAGATCTCTGAAAGTTGCCACCCAAGTGGATAGAGCCATGAAGAAAGCCTATAGTGTGTTAGCATTTATTAACAGGGGATTGAGTTTAAGAGCCGTGAGGTTATGCTGCAACTGTACAAGACCTTGGTTAGATCATTTTTGGAGTATTATGTACAGTTCTGGTCACCTCATAGGAAGGATGTGGAAGCATTGGAAAGGGTGCAAAGGAGATTTACCAGGATGCTGTCTGGATTGGAGGGTAGGTCTTATGAGGAAAGGTTGAGGGAGCTAGGGCTTTTCTCATTGGAGCGAAGGAGGATGAGAGGTGACTTAATTGAGGTGTATAAGATGATGAGAGGGATAAATAGTGTGGATGTTCAGCAACTTTTTCATCAGGTGGATGTAGCTGTTACAAGGGGGCATAACTATAAGGTTCATGGTGGAAGATATAGGAGGGATGTCCAAGGGAGGTTCTTTACTCAGAGAGTGGTTGAGGCGTGGAACGCGCTCCCAGCTATGGTAGTGGAGTCGGACACTTCAGGAACCTTCAAGCGGTTATTGGATAGGCATACGGAGTGCACTAGAATGATTGGGAGTAGGTTGATTTGATCTTACTTTCAGACTAGTTCGATACTTCATCGTGGGCCGAAGGGAATGTGCTGTGCTGTACAGTTCTATGTTCTATGTTCTACAATTCATAATGTAATTTAACATTTTAAATAGAGGGTAGATTGTTTTTTTTAAAACATTATTTCTTTCTTTAATGTTTTGGCGTGTGTTTGTGTCTCCACATGGGAAAACTGCAGCCGGGAGTCAGAAAGCATTAAATGCTTCATCATTTCAGTTTGATTAGGCAGCAGTCTGATGCTTATCTACAACATGGGACGAATAATGCTTAAATTTTAATCAGATTCAGCCTGAATGAAGGAAACACTGGGATGCAATTTGTTCTCCGTGCGCTTTATTACGCATGACTTCACATGCTGCTGGACCCCGCGGGCTTGTGCAGAGACCTACTTAATAATCAGGAGTTTTCAGCCTAGTGCAAAAGCAGTTTGTCAAGATGCCTGGGCCATTTAGTCCATTGTTTCAGCCCAGGACGTTATATATGTTTCATTCATGTGTGCACAAACAATAGAGGAAGATTTAAGTGAAAAGCGGGTGGTGGGGGAGTGGAGGGGATGTGGCTGGCAGAGGGTGGGGTGAGGGTTGCTCCATCCCCACCGCAATTATGCCAGCAGTCAGGAGTGGGCCGTTGGGCTGGCCCATCCGCCAATTGATTCCTCTATTTCAGCGGTTCACGAAGGCGGCTCACCAACTCCTTTTGAAGGGCAACTAGGGATGGGCAATAAATGTTGGCCTAACCAGCGGGTCCCACATCCCGTGTCTGAATTTTTAAAAAACCTTTAAGGGCCTCAAAATGCCGCCATCAGGATTTAACTGGTGGCGGGAGAGGCCCATGCCAACCACCCAGCATTGTGGGCTTCTGGCATTCCCACTGCAAGGTGTGAGTCCAACCAAGTTCCGCCTCCCCGCCCGGTTCATCAGCCCCAACACCTAGCCCTACCCCTGGAACCTGGCCCGCCACCTCTCTTCTTCCCCATCCCCCCCCCCCCCCCCCCCCCCCCCCCCCCCCACCCCACCACCACCACCACCCCACTTCAGTTCTGACGGAACACACAATCAGCCATTCTTCTCCTGGGTGGGCTTCCCGCAGCTTTTTGGCTGGAGTTACAAGGACTCCAGTGCCCGTCAACCCCAGCACCAGGAACAGCTTCATTACTGCAATTGTAATCTTAAGCAAACTTCCTCAACAGCTTCACAAGCTCGTTCCATGAGTTGCTGATGCACACAGACTATAGCAAAATCACAGGTTCTAATGTTCCAGTGTGTACTGAGTCAAGCAGTGTGTTGCTGGCCTCTTACAAGTCTTCAGCACTCTTGAATGATGCAGGTGAAAACTGGCTGTGGGACCCACATCCGATTGCTATCTCTGGTTACTCCAACTACAAGTGCAATTAAGGTTGCCCAGGCTCCGGTATTTATTGACAATTTATTGACACTAATTGCCCTTAGTGTTGGGTGGGGTTACTGGGTTATAGGGATAGGGTGGATATGTTGACCTTGGATAGGGTGCTCTTTCCAAGAGCCGGTGCAGACTCGATGGGCCGAATGGCCTCCTTCTGCACTGTAAATTCTATGATAATCTATGATAAGGGAACCATTTGCAGACTCACTGTTCAGAGCAATGTCCACGTGGAAGAGACTGATCCCAGCCAGGAACTGACACCTTCAAACAAAAAGAGTCGGAGTAGGAAAATTGTCAGAAAGAAATAAACTCCAATCTATCAAATCAATTAGTGAAAACTGACCTTTATGTGAAAAAATATATCTGACCAAATATTTCTGAGGAACTGGGTGATTTGCTGCCAGGATCGAAAGTGACAGCTGGCACCACACTGACAAACAACAGGCCCCCTTGTTGCAGCATTTTTCTGCCACTGGCCAATTAATAGGCCATTGCTGGGCTGCCCTGCATTGAGGAGGGTGAATTGCCCCATAGAACTTCCATCCTAATGAGGGGGCCAGCAGCTGAGCAGTGCCACTGCTAAGTGTCTAGCGCTGAGGCTGCAGCAACAGGATGAGGGTGGCTTAATGCCCAGACACTCTGGAAGAGCAGCTTGGTTTTGGGGAGGGAAGTTGGCAACAGGCAGGCATGCCCCAGTGATCAGGCTGTGGAGGGAGTGTCATGGTGCACTGCCGGACCCTTGGTTGTTGCCAGCGGGGCACTTCCGTGAGCCATGGAGTGCCAAATACAGAGAGCTTCACCTCAGGCCCCTTGGAACCCACTGGAAAGCTTCCAAAATCTGCCTGACAATCTCTCCTTATGCCTCCAGGCCCCCTGATGCGGGTATAATGCACTCAGGGACTGCGGGTGGCCCTTAACAGAGACATTAAATAGCTTGTTGGCTACCTGACAGATTATTGTGCCATTAAGGTTCCCAACGCTGGCAAAATGGCAGTAGGAAGTGGTCAGCTGCCTCTCGTGATGCATATCCCTATCATATTGTGGTGCCCTACACTCCCTAACTCCCTACCATGGACAAGGAAAATTCCACACTTTACCTGTGCTTGTGTAGTCCCTTCCAACGTAATATAAAATTTAGCTCAATGGGCTAGACAGCTGGTTTGTAATGCAGAATAAGGCCAGCAGCGCAGGTTCAATTCCCTTCCCGACTTACCCGAACAGGCGCTGGAATGTGGCGACTAGGGGCTTTTCACAGTAACTTCATACTTGTGACAATAAGAGATTATTATTATAAGTTTTCCATATTATCTTTCTGACTATTTTGTTCTAGTTCATTCAAGTTGGATTCTTGTCTACCCACTCTACAAATTTTAACCTTTTACAATTCATTTTAACCGTGAAATACTTCTTTTTCGATCGAACTCCCGGCAGAGCATGTTTTTTAAACCATGTACATTTTCATTGGTTGGAAACTACCTTCAGGGGCCAGCGTGAGGACCAATGAAAACCTGAGATTGTGACTAACAAATTCATCCAATTGCACGTGAAACGTCCAAACCTCTATGTAAACTTTTACAAAGCATTGTTGTGGGATTACTGGGGAGGTCCTGTTTTTATTGGGTTGCGTGCAGGAGGAAATGCCAAAAAGAAAGCTCTTCATTTGTGATTTCCTTTTGATACCATGAAACAAGTGAGAGAAGAAAATTAACTTCAAGCTGAGCAATTTCATTCAAGTCCCACTAAAGAAAGAGAAGGAAGTCAGTGCACAGAAGTCCATACTGGTTAGTTTAAGTCAGTGAGAAATCTGCAGTATCCATGCATTATGCCTCTGGTTTTGGGGTGCTAATTCACATACATGTGTTGCCTCCTCCTTCCCCCAAGGTCATGTTGACTAAATACTAATGGAATGTGCCAAGGTGAGGAAGGAAGGCTTTAACTAAGATAAAGGTCAAATTGAAGGGGGAATCAACCCCTTCTGCTTAACCAGATTTAATTGTAGCAGTGTGCGGAGAGCATTACAGCAGAGACCCTGTGGTTCAGGGACTGGTTGGTGGAAAGAGGAATTCTAACAGAAAGAGAAGAAAGTTCTGAAGACTAGGACTGTAAAAAGGATTTATTTGGCCGTATCTTATGCTCATTAATTCTAGCTTTAGATTCTTCCACAAGTGGAAATGTTGGGCCCAATTTTAACTCTGTGCAAGGCTTTGAGTGAGTTAAAATTTGGCACATTATCTCTACATCAACCATGGTTTCATAATTTTATCGACCTTCTGCTAATTCTTTCCTTTTCAAGCTGCAACCAAATTAGTCTTTCCCAATAGTTCTAATCTTTCAGTTTTCATAACATCCTTGTCGGGCAGCATATTAGCATAAGTGGTTCGCACAATGGATTCACAAAACCAGGGTTCCAGGTCCGATTCCTGGCTTGGGATACTGTCTGTGTGGAGTCTGCACATTCTCCCCGTGTCTGCGTGGGTTTCGCCCGGGTGCTCCGGTTTCCATCCACAAATCCAGAAAGACGTGTTATTCGGTAATTTTGACATACTGAATTCTCCCTCTGTGTACGGGAACAGGCACCGGTATATGGCGACTAGGAGTTTTTCACAGTAACTTCATTGCGGTGTTAATGTAAGCCTACTTGTGACAATAAAAATTAATTTTATTATTAAATTGTATTTGCACTTTCTCCAGAGCTTCTGGGCGAGATTCTCCCAAAACGGGAGAAATCGTAAAGCTGCCGTAAAACCCGGGCGGGTTTTACGGCAGCGCGCCCCTTCCCGACGGGGGACCGATTCTGGTCCCCGGTCGGGGCTAGCAGCCCGACGCCGTAGGCTCCGGCAAGACGGGCTTAACGAAAATCGTTAAGCCCGCTTGCCGGAGTTAGCGCCGGCTGACGCGTCATATGACGTCAGCCGCGCATGCGCAGTTTGGAAGACTCCAACCCGCGCATGCGCGGGTGACGTCATCGCGTTTTTGCGCGAAACCCGCGCATGCGCGGGCCGGGTTGCCCCTCAGCCGCCCCGCGAATGGATACTGCGGGGCGGCGGAAGGACAAGTAGTGCGCGGGCATCGGGCCCGCTGCCCGCGATCGGTGCCCACCGATCGCGGGCCCATGGCACCCTTGGCACGGCCGTGGTACGGCCGTGCCAATCGGTGCCATGGTTATTAATAGCGAGTTTGTGACGCCGTTTTTACGAACGGCAAGACCAGGTGTGTTTGCCGTTCGTAAAAACGGCGGAAAGGGCTGGGACTTCGGCCCATCTAACAGCTGAGAATCGCTGCCGGCCGTAAAAAAAACGGCGGCAGCGATTCGGGTCGGGACTTCGGCGGGGAGGGGGGAGAATAGCAGGAGGGCGGCAAAAATGTCGTGAAGGCCCTCCCGCTATTCTCCCACCCGTCGTGGGGGGCGGAGAATTTCGCCCTCTGTATCCTTTTCGTGGGGTTTTAGACTTACATTAAACTGCAGAAGCATCGAATAATTTTCGATTCTGTTCTGTTGCCACATAGGTATCAGTCCCCTCTGACACTGGCCATATGAGATGCAAATGTTCTTTGAGCACTGTAAACCCATCAAATACAGATTAGCTGAAAGTTCTTTCTGTTTTAGGGATGGAATGCATGATCATGTTGGATGGTGTGCATCCAATTATTTTTCACTGTAGGTTCACCATACAAACTTGGCACAAATTGGCATTCAATAGCCAATCCTTCTCTGAGAGCCATACCATACAAACTTGGCACAAATTGGCATTAAATAACCAATCCTTCTCTGAGAGCCCTTAAAAATAGCTGTTGGGTTATTGGAACTTTTCACCTTTAGGAGGTTGAGATTCATGAACAGCGGTGAAGCAGAGTGGAGGATCTTTTAGCTGGCGCTGCGTCTGATCTTAAAATTTTTGATACTTTGACTGATTGTACAATCATTGGAAGTGCTCCAATTCCCAGTACTCAGATGTTTGGTGAGCGCTAAAAAATTCAAGGTGTACTTAAAGGATGAATCTGCATGGGGTGTATGGAAAGTGTGACATATCCGAGTAATGCCAGCCTTGCTTTCACTTCCAGATGGATACACAACGGATGACATTCAGTTCTACTGGAGAGGTGGGGAAGACGCCGTGACTGGAGTGCATAAGATTGAATTGCCGCAATTTTCCATTGTGGAGTACAGGCTGGTGTCCCGCAACGTTGTGTTTGCTACAGGCAAGTCTGGCTTCATTATGGTGATGACTTCTGACTTTCAGGGTTCGTGAGCAGAATTTTAGGGCCCCCTCACGGCGGGGGGATGGCCATAAAATGTGGCAAACCGTTCAGAACTCCACTGACTGTTGCATGGATGGAATATCCTGGCGGCTGGAGAGGCCATCTGTGCTTTTCATGGAAAATTGAGATGGGGAACACGAAGGTTATGCGTCTTTATTGCCAAATCTTTGACAATAGATTGAAATCAGGCAGCCTTAGTTATCGCTGTGAGATCCTCCATGCCCAAGTTTCCTCTCTGCATTCCATCAGGATGATTCCTGACACCTCGCTTTATAAGGATAAAATATATTTTCGAATTCATTTACAAAATATGAGCGTCACTGGGCAGGCCAACATTTATTGCCCATCGCTTAATTGCCTGATATAGCCACATACTTCATCAAAGTTTACAGATGTTTCAGTTCCTGCTTCATTCTCCTTCATTAATATGCACATTACGAAATGTGGGTGTCATTGTCGGGGTTGGCATCTATTCTTGAAGTTGGCCTTGAGGATGTAGTGCAGGGCCTTCGACTGACTCATGATGAAACGCATTCAAAAGAGCTGGTCGTAACTTTAAAGTTCAGTCAGCCATTTAGCACATTTATTTTCAATCAGTGTAAATGTTTAACTTATAATGCTTTCATTAATACCAAACAAAGGTGGTTCTGTAACACACATTGGGTGGGATTTACCAGCTGTTCACGCAGGCAGGAAATTCCGCAGCCACGCCGGCGCACGGGTTTCCTGGCGACGAGGCGTGCTGTCAAGGGGAAATTCCCTTGACAACGGTGGGACAGGTAGTCCGTCCCCCCCCCCCCCCCCAAAAAAAAACACAAAGTGGAGTCTTCAGTAAATCTGGCCCATTGCCATATTTCAAATATCCAAAATTTCCAATTTCTAAAGTTTTCCTCAACTTCACGACTAGAGAGTTAACAAATTACATGAATTTTACGGCAGCACGGTGGCGCAGTGGGTTACCCCTGCTGCCTCACAGTGCCGGGATCCCAGGTTCGATCCCGGCTCTGGGTCACTGTCCGTGTGGAGTTTGCACATTCTCCCCGTGTTTGCGTGGGTTTCGCCCCCACAACCCAAAGATGTGCAAGGTAGGTTGATTGAACATGCTAACTTGCTCCTTAAATGAAAAAAAAAAATGAATTGGGTACACTAAATTAATTTAAAACATTTTTTTAAAAAAAGAATATGATTTTTAACTGTCAGTGGGTTTAATTTGATTCCTGCTCACTTGTGACAATGTGTGATCGGGGATGATTTTAACCTCAAGGCCCATTAACAGTCAATGAGAGCTCCTCTTCCCCCTGGAGCTGCAAAGAAAAATAAATAAAACATATCTGGGGGAATTGGTGGCTTGGTGGTAAAGTCATTGGACTAGAAATCCACGGGCCACAGCTAATGCGCTGGGGACATGGGTTCAAGTCTCACCACCTACAGCAGCTGGTGGATTTGAATTCAATTGATAAATCTAGTCTCAGTGACCACTAAACGATCATTAATTGTTGTAAAAGCCCATCTGCTTCACTAATGTACTTTAGGGAAGGAAATCTGCCGCCCTTACCTGGTCTAGCATCCAGGGCCCAAAGACAACATAGGACCCATTCTTCACATTTAAAGAATATGCCAGCTTCAGGTGGCAACATTTGCTGCCCGCCCAGAAAATCAGTTGAAGGCAGCAGGAGCAGGGAGGGATGTTAGACCATAAGATATAGGAGTGAAGTAGGCCATTCGGCCCGTTACGTCTGCTCTGTCGTTAAATGAGATCATGGCTGATCTGATGTGATAATCCTCAACTCCACTATCCTGCCTTATCCCCATAACCCTCGAAACCCTCACTGTCTTTCTCAGCCAGAAAGAAATTTCCTCTGAGAAGAAATTTCTCCTCATCTCTCTTTTAAGTGTGCAGCCCCTCACTCCGATATAATGTTGAAATTTAGCTGCCTAATTATCGGACAATTCACTCATTTTTTTAGTTGGGAAAAATCAGTGAATAACCATTCTGCCAAATTTTCACCTGCTTAACAACCCATCCAATCTTCTGAATAGACTTCATCCCGGCTGTTTGTTTGGGGTTCATTAATATTTTCTCCCAGTGACATTATATAACTTCTTCCAGTTTGGCACTCTTGAAATCTGTATAGCTGTGCGAAATGCATCCCCCACCACCCAAATTCCAAATTTGTGATTGTGCTAGGGGCCATCAGCCTCAAAAGAGTTCTTCCATAAAGTTCAGCCTTGGGATTCCAAAGCCTCCATGAGTATGCCGTTACATAAGTGCACATAAAGACTCCTTCGGTATGATTTGTAGCAGTTTGTCAGGATATCCTTGAACCTTTATTTCTTGATCTTTTATTTTCTTTGTCGTGTGCCCTTAAACTGATCAGGAGCCTTCATGTCAAGTGTCTTGGCATTGGCAATTTCCGCTGATTTCTCAGTAATCGGTACTGTGGTGTTCCTCGTGATAATCCCCCCTTTCCATGAAAGTGAGGGAAGAGAAGAGAAAGGTGGAGCTGCACATCATGTCAATCTGCTCCAGAGGCACAGTGGTACATTTACCTGACAATGTGAAGCAAGGTACACAGATTCAAGATGAGAATACAACCCAGATGGCCTCGGGTGACTGTGGAGTTTGCACTTTCCCCCAGTGTCTGCGTGGGTTTCCTCCGGGTGCTGCGGTTTCCTCCACAGTCTAAAGATGTGCAGGTTAGGTGGATTGGTCATGCTAATTGCCCCTTCGTGTCAAAAAGGTTTAGGTGGGGTTACTGTGCTGCGGGGATAGGGAGGGGGAGTGGGCCTGGGTGGGGTGCTATTTTGGAGTGTCTGCAGACGCGATGGTTCGAATGGCCTCCTTCTGTTCTGATTCTATGGCACCCGCAGCTAACATGCACCATTGAGTTGACACTGCCAGTGACAGTAACTGGTCCATATCTTCAAGTCTTCCTTCATGCACATTTCAGTCATTTTGCAATGCTTTACACCAGAGAGAAACCCTGTTATGACATGGAGCTTGCTGCACAGAAGCAAGACATTCAGTCCAATCTGGCATTTATGCTCTACAGGAACCTCCCACCCGCCCCCTCCCATCCCTCTTTTAACCCTATCAGAGTATCCTTCTATTCCCTTCTCCATCTTGCGCTTATCTAGCTTCCCGTTAAATGCATTTATTCTCGTTGCCTCAACTACTCCATATGGCAACAAATTCCACGTTTTCAGTGTTCTCTACGCAGAGACATTACTACTGAATGCCCTATAAAATCTATTTGTGATAATCTTATGTTTAAGCCCCAGGATTTGGTCTTCCTAACAAATGGAAACACCTTCTCCATGTCTACACCAAGAAGATATTTTCATGATTTCAAAGACCTCAATCAAGTAACCCATCAGCCTTCTCTTTTTGAGAGGAAAGAGCCCTAGTCTACTCAGTCTTTCCTCCATTGTCTGGTATTGTCATTGTGTATCCCCAGTTCCCCTCTATACCTCTTCGAGGACACAAAGCTAACTTTGTGGCTCTCACCTCATTCTGCAACATCTCCACTTTGCTCGCTGCAGGACTGCACCTCCGAGTCTCTGGCCATCAAACTTGGTTTCCAGTGCCAGCCGTGGGATTTTGCCAGGCTTGTTTGCTACCTAAACAACCTTTGCAAAGGCAGACAGTACATTAGAAACAGCAGCGTTATTGTTATCTTCATGTGTATACCAGTTACTTAACTTTAAGTCACCATATCTCCCTTAAATTTATCGATCACCTCTTGATGAAGTTTCAGATCATCCTCTGGCGGCTTCCAAAGCCAGACCCTGGACAGAGATTCTCACTCCACAATGTGAATTAGTTCGGGTCAGCACACGGATGTTTGAGCAGATACTAAGAATGTTTAACCAGAGCCACGACTGGATGAACCTATATCTGTAAGACTGTCTAGTTCTATGCACAGCTAATTGTTCGTCTGATCTGAACAAAATTGCAAAATTAAATCACCAAGTACCTACTTGTGTAAGTACTGATTAAAGAGCTGCTCCGCATTCTTTATATCTTTTCTTTGTTCTTGTCATACTTGTATCCGCTCAAACATCAGCCTCTTCTCATTTACATTGTTTGACTTAGTTGACCCACCTGTATTGCATCTGGATTTGGGAAATTACCAGAGGGTGATGTGAAATGTCATCAAGAGGGCATCGGCACTTTAATATTTTCCTCTTTAATGACCATTGCCCCTGGGCTCAGGTGTGCTCATCCAGGGTCAGGTATCGGCATGGACGCAGCAGTTAATCTGTCACATAAACCCCCCCCCCAGCACTGCAGACGTGCTGCTAGCAATAAGGGAGGTCAGGCAGAGGGGAGGGACGGGAAGACACAGCCGCAGCTGGCTTGCCTCCAAATTCTGGGCCTGCCAGAGGGGACATCAGGATCCAATGATTTTGCAGTTCAGTGAAAGGTTCTCCTTCAGAATTTCTCGCTATTTTGTTTTGGTTGAGGTTAACGTATCGTTGGTAATTGAATAAACAGCAAGAGTGGTGGTCCCATTGTCAGAGCCCCCTTTAAGATTTCAGTTTGTTGAAACAAAGTTCAGGATCAGTGTCTTTTTAGCTTCCCAATCTTTCTATATTTGTTGCAATTATATTACTTAGTGAAAGGATTTGACTTGTTATGAAGCTAGATTTCAGACATAGGTGCAATCTGATTTCAATGGTTTGGATACAGGTACAAGATTCACAAAAAAGGAACTGTGCAACCTGCAGACATGCTTTAAAATTCACTTTTTATACAGTGTGGGCATTGTTGGCGAAGCCAGCATTTTTTGCCCTTCCCTAATTGCTCTTGAGAAGGTGGTGGGGAGCTGCCTTCTTGAACCTATGCAGTCTGTGTGGTGTGGGTATACCCACTGTGCTTAAAGGGGGCACTGGCAATGGGACCACCACTCGTGCTGTTTATTCAATTACTAATGGTATGTCAGCCTAAATCAAATAAAATAGGAAGAAATTCTGAAGGAGAATGTTTCACTGACCTACAATATCATTGGATTCTGATGTCACCCCTGGCAGGAGCAAAGGCCATTTCAGAGTAAACTACGAAAGTACCGAGGCTCTCTTGATGACATTTCATGTGGTGTAGGTACACCCACTGTGCTATTAGCGAGGGAGTTCCAGAATTCTGACCCAGCAACAGTGAAGGAAGAGCAATATATTTCCAAGGCATGATAGTGTGTGACTTGGAGGAACTGGCTGGTAATGGTGTTCCCATGTGTCTGCTGACCTTGTCCTTCTAGATGGTAGCGGTTGTGGGTTTGGAAGGTGCTGCCTAAGGAGCCTTAGTGAGATCCTGCAGTGCATCTTGTAGATGGTACACATGGCTGCCATCGTTCGTCGATGGTTGAGGGAGTGAATGTTTGTGGAAGGGGTGCCAAACAAGCAAGTTGCTTTGTTCTGGATGGTGTCGAGCTTCTTGAGTGCTGTTGGAGCTGCACTCATCCAGGCAAGCGGAGAGTACTCCAGCACACTCCTGACGTGCCTTGGAGGTGCTGGACAGGCTTTGGGGAGTCAGGAGACGAGTTCCTCGCGGCAGGACTCTGAACCTCTGACCTGCTCTTATAGCCACAGTATTTATATGGCTAATCCAGTTCAGTTTCTGGTAAATGGTAACCTTCAGGATATTGATAGTGGGGGATTTAGTAATGTTAATGCCATTGAATGTCAAGCGGCGATGGGTTGATTATCTCTTATTGGAGATGGTCATTGCCTGTCACTTGTGTGGCATGAATGTTACTTGTCACTTCTTTGCCCAAACCTGGATATTGCCCAGGTCTTGCTGCATTGACTGCTTCAGTACCTGAGGAGCCACGAATGGTGCTGTTCATTGTGAACATCCCCACATCTAACCTTATGTTGAAAGGATGGCCATTGATGAAGCAGCTGGAAATGGCTGGGCCGGGTACACTACCCTGAGGAACTCCTGCAGTGATGTCCCAGACTCAGATGACTGATCTCCAACAAGCACAACTATCTTCCTTTGTGCCAGGTATGACTCCAACCAGTGGAGAGTTTGCCCCTGATTCCCATTGACTCCAGTTTTGGTAGGGCTCCTTGATGTCATACTCAATCAAATGCTGCCTTGATGTCAAGGGTAGTCACTCTCACTTATCCTCTAGGGTTCAGCCCTTTTGAGGTCAGAAGCTGAGTGACCCTGGCAGACCCAAAACTGAGCGTTAGTGAACAGGTTATTTCTAAGTATGTGCCACTTGATAGCTCTGTTGATCATCCCTTCCATCACTATGCTGATGATTGAGAAGATGACAGGGCAGTAATTGGCCAGGTTAGAATTGTTCTGTTTTTTATGTACGGGATATACCGAGGAAATTTTCCACTTTCCCAGGTAGATGCCAGTGTTGTGCCTGTACTGGAACAGATTGGCTAGGAGCATAAGTCTTCAGTCCTGTGCCAGAATATTATTAGGGTCCATAGCCTTTGTAGTATCCAGTGCCTTCAGACATTTTCTGATATCACTTGGGGTGAACCAAATTGATTGAAGACATGAACAGATGCATCTGCGACAGACAGGTTAGTGAGGGTGAGGTCTATTATATTTTACCCTCTTGTTGGTTCCCCCACCACCTGTCACAGATCCAGTCTCACAGTTATGTCCTTTAAGAGTCAGCCAGCTCGGTCCATCGTGGTGCTACACTCTTGGGGTGATGGACATTGAAGTCCCCTACCCCAGGTTACGTTCTATGCCCTTTCCACCCTCAGTGCTTCCTCCAACATGGAGGAGGACTGATTCATCAGCTGACGGTGGATGGTACGTGGTAATCAGCAGGAATTTTTCTTGCCCATGTTTGACCTGAAGCCATGAGACGTCATGGGCTCCAAAGGCGATGTTGAGGACTCCCAGGGCAATTCCTACCCGACTGTATACCACATGTGCCGCCACCCCTGCTGAGTCTGACCCGCCAGTTGGACAGGACATACCCAGGAATGGTCATACTGGTGTCTGGGGTGTTATCTGTAAAATATGATTATGTCAGGCTGTTGCTTGACTAGTCTGTGAGACAGCCCTCCCAATTTCGGCACAAGGCAAAAGTAAATGCCAGGTGGACCGTCCGGTTTTATTCCTATTAGACTTTGTAGTGGTTTTGGAACTTAGTGAGTACAGGTGTGGAATGCAGATTTCCTTCATTGGTGAACCAGCTGGGGTTTTTTTTTACAACAATGAACAATGGTTTCATGGTCATCATTACACTTTTAATTCCAGATATTTATTGGATTCAATTTCCACCATCTGCCGTGGTGGGATTTGAACCTGGGTCCCCAGAGTATTATCTTGGGTCTGGACCACTATGCTACCACCTCCCTGAACACTAGTTTATTGTCATAAATAAAACCATAGAATGTAGGAGCAGAAGTAGACCATTTGGCCCATCTACTCTGTTCCGCCATTCAGATCATGACTGATCTGATAATTCTCAACTCCACTTTCCTGCCTTATCCCCATAACCCTTGATTCACTTACTGGTGAACAATCTGCCTACCTCAGCTTTGAACATATTTAGTGACCCAGCCTTTACAACCCTCTATGGGAAAGAATTCCACAATTTATTACCCTCTGAGAGAAGAAACGTCTCCTCACCTCTGTCCCGGGGGTGTCCCTTACTCTGAGGTTATGTCCTCTGGTTCCAGACTCTCCCACAAGGGGAAACAACCTTTCAGCATCCCCCCTGTCAAGCCCCCTGCGAATCCTATATGTCCTAATAAGGTTGCTTTTCATTCTTCTAAACTCCAATGAGTACAGGCCCAACCAAAACAACCTTTCCTCTAAAGAAAATCGCTCCATACCCCGGATCAACTTCATGAATTTTCTCTGGACTGCCTCCAATTCCTTAGATAAGGGGACCAAAACTGTTCACAGTATTTCAAGTGTGATCTAATATTGCCTTGTAGAGTTTTCAGAAGTTTTTCCTAATCTTATTCGCCATTCCTTTTGAAATAAAGGACAACGTTCCGTTTGCTTTCCCTTTTATTTGCTGAACTTGCATGCTAGCTTTTGGTGATTAATGCACGAGGCTCTCCAAATCCTTCTGTCCTGCCGTTTTCTGCTGCCTTTCTCTATTTAAATCATATTCAGCTACTTTATTATTCCGATCAAAGTGTATAACTTCACATTTTCCAACATTGTATTCATCTGCCAAGATTTTGCCCACCCACTTAATCTGACTATATCCCTCTGTAGACTTGTTGTGTCATACTCATTACTTCCCACCTATGTTTGTGTCATCTGCAAACATGGCAATAGTACATTCACTTCCCTCATCCAAATTATTACTGTATATTGCAACTAAGTGTGGCCCCAGCACTGATCCCTGTGGCACTCCGCTAGTTACAGGTTGCCATCCTGAAAATGCCCTATCCAAACACTCAGGAAACGATTTACCTGTCACGTCCTGCCGTAATCAGAATGGGACGCTGCCAGTTGATCCCGGGAAAGACCTCTTCTGGTATCCCCGATGGTCGTTAGGCCTCACATGATTTAACCAAATCTCATGAAACGTCACAATCCTGGCTACAGTGGGCGGGACCCAGTCTCGCACAGTTCGGTGAGTTAAAAACTCAATTAACCGTGCTGACGCCAGATCGAACAGCGAAGCGGCATCTATCGGTCTCGTTGAGAAGATCACAGTCGGGCACCATTTGGAACTGGTCCCCACAAACAGGGAGCAGGAGGAACAGCACTTTGGGGTGCCCTAGGTGATCGGAGGTCCCTGGGTGGTTGGCCTCTGTGCCGGGTGGCCCCCTGGCATTGTTGCTGCCACCCAGCGCCTTGGCACTGCCTGCCTGGAACCCTAGCAGTGCCACTTGGCACCCTAGAAATGCCACCCATTGCCAGCCTATCACTGCCAGCATGCCCACTTGCACTGCCAGGTTGGCAGGGCACTGCCAGGGTGGTACTGCCAGGGTTCCAAGCTGGCATTTTCCCCACACCGACGATAGAGCCTGGGGATGCCTGCCCATATGAGATGGGGTGTGGGGGGCCCCGAGGACCTCCTTATAGGTGAGTTATGGTATTGAGGGGTCTGGGGGTTGCACAGGGGATTGGGAGATCAGGACACCATTTTAAAATGATCCCCCCGATCTCTTCCTGCACTGAGGAGCTCCACTGAGCAGAGGTCCTCAGTGCAGAAAATGTGACTGAGTGCGACCTTGGTGGGGCGCTTCCCGCTGGAGCTCAAAAAAACCCAAAGTGCAGTTAGATAGCGAGGTTCCCACCCAGAACAGCCTTATTTTTAAAGTTAAATCTGTTTTCTATTTATTAGCCAATCTTCTATCTGGGACGTTTCCAGAATTTATGGCTTCTTGGAAGGTTACTACCAGTGCATCCACTATCTCTGTAGATACTTTGTTTAATATCCTAGGAAGCAACCCATCAGGTCCAGAGGTCTTACTGGCCTTCAGCCCCATTAGTTGGCCTCGTACTTTTTCTCTTATGATAGTTATTGCATTTATTTCCTCCTCCACTTTTTCCCCATGATTATTTAGTATTTTTGGAATGTCATTTGTGTCTTCCACCATGAAGACTAACGCAAAGTATTTATTTAACTCGACTGCCATTTCCTGCTTCCCCATTATTATTTCCCCCATCTCATTCTTTAAGGGACCTATGCTCACTTTGGCTTATCTATTCCTTTTTATATATTTAAAGAAGCTCTGAGTGTCCGTTTTTATATTACTTGCTAGTTTATCCTCATAGTTTATCTTCTCCCATTGTATGTAGTGGGTAGCACTGTGGCTTCACAGCGCCAGGGTCCGAGGTTCGATTATCTGTGTGGAGTCTGCGTGGAGTCTGCATGTTCTCCCCGGGTCTGCATGTGTTTCTTCCTGGTTCTCCGATTTCTCCCACAAGTCCCAAAGACGTGCTTGTTCGGTGAATTGGACATTCTGAATTCTCCCTCTGTGTACCCAAACAGGTGCTGGAATGTGGCGACTAGGGGTTTTTCACAGTAACTTCATTGCAATGTTAATGTTAGCCTATTTGTGACAATAAAGATTATTATTATTATATTTCTTCCAGTCCAATACCACCCATGCTTCCATGATTAACCATGTCTGAGTTATCCCCTTCCTCGAGTCCTTCTTCCTCACTTAGATATATCTTTGCTGTGAGTCATGGGGCGGGATTCTCCACTTGCCGACGCCGAATTTGTAATCAGTGATCGGGCGCAGAATCCCTTTTTATGACCGAATCGGGGCGGCGCCTGTTTTCAGATGCTCCATCTCCTCCAAAACGGCATCATCGAGGAGTATGGCGCACGCCATTGGGACGGCCTCAGGACGTTACTGAAGGCCCTCCCCCGACGCTCCGCCCCTGATGGACTGAGTTCCCCACCGCGCGGGGCGCATGTGGTCTCAGTGGTCAGGAACCCGGTGTGGCAGCTGCGGACTGTGTCCAGTGCCGCCACATTCGGGCGTGTGCTGTGCTGCTGGCTGGGGGGGGGCTTCTGCGAGGGGTGGGGGGACTGGTGGGGAACGGCACTATCTGGCAGGTCAGGTCCGCGCATGGCTGGCGCCATGTTGTACAGCATGACTGCTGCAGCGTGACTGCTGCAGGTCATCACCAGATGCATGTGCAGCCATGGACTTGGCAATTCTCCGGTCATTTATATCGGGAAAGCTGGGCGTTTTACGTGGCATGGCTACTAGCTCCTCACCGGTCGGAGGATCGGTGCTGGGGTCTCACCGATTTTTCCCACGTAAAATGCCACGGATCCTCCAGACATAGCCCCAAAATCAGAGAATGCAGCCCTTGAGCTATTTTCAGAAATATCTGCCATTGCTGATAAACCATCTTTTCGGCTAAACTTCTTTCCCAGTCCACTCCAACTCTGCCCTCATTCCTTTGTAATTACTCTTAATTAAGCTTTGCACAGTTGTTTCTGACCAATCTTTCTCACTCTCAAATGGAATGCTACATTCTACCATGTTATGCTCACTGTTTCTTGGGAGATCTCCACAACTTAGGAACAGATTTGGATATGAACATCATTTGTATAATTTAAAGAGTAGGGAAAATTAAAGAGGTGTGCAAAAATAGGTTGACAGAAATGCCAAAAGCCATGGGATAATGCTCTAAGATAGTCCATCTCATTTACCTTTGTCCATCAGCCTTTGCGAAGACTGGAGGGAGAGGTCATGAAGAAGTGATCGGCAACAATGAAGGGAGAGGAAACCTGCAAATGTGCAGGTGTGGAACCAATGTGATGGAACCAATTAAAACTGAGCAGAAATTAATCTTTGTAATTGGGATCCCATCTGCTGGTTGGAGAACCAGTGCCTGTCCTGAAACACCACAATTAAATGCCCATCAGGCTCTCACTGGCCAGCGTTGGTCCTTGATTTGGGACCCAGGGGGTAGAAAAGCTTCCCTCCAAGAGCTACCTATCAACCAGAGGCCGGCAAAGCACCCAAAAAGAGGCCTGGGATTGCTGGGGAACCCAGGTCATCGGTGAATGGAGGGCTGGAAGGGGGTTGTGTGGAGGATATGCTGGCTAGGAGGGGATTGTGTGTTGTTAGAAAGGATGGGGGCTCGCTTTCAGCAAAATACCCTTCTTGATGTCAGGTCCCCTAATTAGGCACGGTTTGCCTTTCAACAAGGAACACCATCAAGAGGTTGCAAGCAACCCTGACAGGGTTTACTTGCTGGTGTCTCGACGTGGGGGTTCCCCGCCCACCACTGGTTGACTAACAGTGGCAGTGGGATGAGGCCTTTAAGTGGACATTGTTTGCCCACTTAAGGGCCTCAATTTGCCTTTGGAAGGGAAGGCCATCCACAAACATTCATGGCCTGGACTTAATGATCTGGCCACTCCACCCTTTCTTTTCTTACCATAACAACGTTAATAACGTCTTGCATTTACATAATGTCTGCAATGCAGTGAAACATTCCAAGGCATTTCATGGGAGCATTTTAAATAAACTTCAAAACCAAGCCACTGAAGGAGATATTAGGGCATGTAACCAAAAGCTTGGAAAAGGCAAAGGTTTTATTTGTCTTGCAGGTAGTACAGTCAAGGTTCATGAGATTGGCCGCGGGAGGAAGAATATTCCTACGATAAGGCACCAAATAAATTGGGTCTATGTTCTCTGGGGTACAGAAGAATGAGAGGTGATCTCATTGAAACATTCGAGATTAAGAAAGGAAGTTGACAGACAGCACGATGGTGCAGTGGTTAGCACTGCTGCCCCATGGTGCCGAGGAACCGGAATCGATCCCGGCCCTGGGTCACTGTCCATGCGGAGTTTGCACATTCTCTCCGTGTCTGCGTGGGTCTCAACCCCACAAATCAAAGATATGCAGGGTAGTGGGATTGGCCATGCTAAGTTGCCCCTTAATTTATAAAAAAGAAAAAGATTGACAGGATAAATACTGAGAGATGGTTTCGCCTGGCAAGGAGCATTGTTTCAGGAGAAGGGGCCAATTATTTAGGGCTTCGATGAGGACAGTTACCATCTTGGAGATTTTTTGACCAGTAACCGAACTGGACTAGTCATATAAATACTGTTGCTGTTATTCAGCAAACGCGCCAGGTGCACAGGTGAATCCTGGGAGAAGCCCAAATCAGGCCATTATTCCCTTCAACCAAGTCATTTATATAAATTGTAAACACTGTGCCGTTAGGGAGAGAGTTCCTCCAGGTGTTTCCATGTGCCCTTTGCCCCTTGACCCTTTAGACGGTAATGAGTTTAGCCAATCAAGGGGACTGATCAGTGTGGCAAGCCTTGGTTCATGCTGTACCTTGAAAAGCATGGCCCACAGCTTGAATCACCGCATTGGATTTTGTTGTTCATTATCGCTGTAAATTAGTTAGGTTCCTCTGATTGGTTGCTGTTCATGTCATTCACGCCAACATCTTCCCCCCTTTATTTTTATCTCCAAAGAGAGGCTACAAATCCTTTCTGTCAAATGACCATCTTGGAACATGCAGCTAGCCCAGGCCAACGTTTAATAACCAACCCTATAATTTCCTTGGAGAGCTGCCCTCTTGAATTGCTGCATTCTGATTTGTGTAGCCGCACCGGTGGTGCTGTTCGGGAGCAAGTACCAGGGTTTTGACCAAGTAACAGGGAGGGAAAGGTGAGTTTCCAAGATTTGATGGTGTGAGAACTTACAGTTCAACTTGGCAGCTGGGCAGGTTAATAAGGTCATTATAAGAAGGCAGATGGAATATTTTGCTTTATGAGCCAAGGCATAGAATATAAGCAGCAGTATTGTCTGTCGGCCGGATCCCTCGCTTCACTGGCAACACACCCACTCCAGCGGGTTTCCCGAGGGAATGGGGGTGGCCACAATGAGAAACCCCATTGGCCGACAGTGGGAACGTAGAATCCCATTGTCGGTGGGGGGTGCCACGCTGGAAAATGGGGCAGGCGGGACAGAGAATCCCACCCAAGATCAGGGAGATTATGTTGGAACTATGTGTAGAACCAGAGTAAGTAGATGAGGTCCTTAATGAGTATTTTGCATCGGTATTCACAAAGGAGAGGGACACGTTGATTAGTGGTGTCTCAGAGGGATGTGTAAACACTTTAGAACCGGTCGCTATTATGAGGGAGGAAGTGATAGGTGTGTTAAAAAGCATTAAGGTAGACAAATCTCCAGGGCCAGATGGCATCCATCCCAGATTACTGAGGGAGACAAGAGATGAAATCGCTGGGCCTCTGACAGAAATCTTGTGTCCTAGTTGGACACAGGTTAGATGCCAGAGGATTGGAGGATAGCCAATGTATCGTTATTTAAGGAGGGTTGCAAGAATAATCTGGATAATTATATGCCAATGAGCTTGACGTCAGTGATAGTGAAATTGTTGGAAAAGATTCTCAGAGATATCTATGCACATTTAGAAGTGAAGGTTCTTATTAGCGACAGATGGCATGGTTTTGTACAAGGACGGTCATGTCTCACTAATTTGATTGAATTTTTTGAGGCGGTGACAAAAATGATTGACGAGGGAAGGGCTGTGGATGTTGTCTACGTGGACATTAGTAAAGCATCCTCATGGCAGGATGGTGCAAAAGATTAGCTCGCATGGGGTCATGGGTGAACCATCTGGATGGATCCATAACTGGCCTGGCCATAGAAGACAGTGGAAGGGAAGTGGAAGGTAGCAGTGGAAGCGTGTTTTTCTGAATGAAGGTCTGTAACCAGTGGTGTTCCGTAGGGATCAGTGCTGGGGCCTCTGCTCTTTGTAATATATATAAATGATTTGGAAGAAAATGTAGCGGGTCTGATTAGCAAGTTTGCGGATGATATTAAGATTGCAGGAGTTGCGGATAATGATGAAGATTGTTAGAGAATACAACAGGATATAGATAGGCTGCAAAATTGGGCAGAGAAATGGCAGATGGAATTTAACCAGGCAAATGCGAGGTGATGCATTTTGGTAGATCCTATTCTGGTGGGACCTATAAAATCAATGGCAGAGCCATCAGGAGCAGAGAGACACACAGAGATCTGGGCGTGCAGGTCCACAGATCCTTAAAAGTGGCAGCACAGGTGGAAATAGTGGTAAAGAAAGCATATGGCATGCTTGCCTTCATAGGACGGGGTATCGAGTATAAAAGCTCGAAAATTATGTAACAATTATATAGAACGTTGGTTGGGCCACATTTAGAATACTGTGTCCAATTCTGGTCACCGCACTACCAGAAGGATGTGGAGGTTTTGGAGAGAGTACAGAAATGGTTTACGAGGATGTTGCCTGGTATGGAGGGTATTACCAATGAGGCGAGATTGAATAAACTGGGATTGTTCTCCCTAGAGAGACGGAGGCTGAGGGGCGACCCGATAGAAGTTTATAAAATTGTTAGGGGTAGAGATGGGGTGAACAGTGGAGGCTTTTTCCCAGGGCGGAAATGACAATTATAAGGGGGCACAAGTTCAAGGTGAGGGGGGAAAGGGGGAAAGGTTCAGTGGAGATCTGCGGGGGAAGTTTTTTGTACAGATGGTGGTGGAGGCCTGGAATGCACTGGCAAGTGAGGTGGGTGAGGCAGATACGTTCGCGACCTTTAAGACTTATCTGGATAGGCACATGAACAGAGGGGGTACAGAAGGGTGTAGGCGGTTGGTCTCGATAGGACACATGATCGGCGCAGGCTCGGAGGGCCGAAGGGCCTGTTGCTGTGTTGTATTGTTCTTTGTTCTATATTAAACACTAGTTAGGCCACAACCTGGCAGTCCTGGTCACCTCTTTATGGAAGGGATATAATTGCATTGAGAAGGTACAGAGGAGAGTGGTAAGGGACAGAAACCCTCAACTCAATTAAGGTGGCAGGAGGTGCACTTAAAGTCCGATAGCCGTCAGGGAGCTACGGATCAAGTGCCGGAAAGTGGGATTGGGCTGGATGGCTTATATTTTGTCCGGCGTGGACACGATGAGCAGTGAGGCCTCCTTCTGTCCAGGAAATGTTTCTACGTTTTCTAAATGTTCTTAATATCTGAAAGGGATAAATGTGCAGGGGTTGAGGGGAGAGGGTAAGGAGGACCAGTACGTGAATTGCCCCTTTGGAGAGCCAACATGGGCAAAATAGGCCATTCTTTGTCGTACCCATTTAATTATTCTATATTTCTAAAAGATGATGGTGTTCTCATGTGCATGCTACCCTTCTCCTTTCAGACAGTCGGCGTTGCGGGTTTGGAAAGTACTGCCAAAGAATTGTACTGTGATGGAAAAGGCTGGGAGCTTCAGAGCGATATGGTTTTCTTTCGAGCCTCAACACAATATAATCCATGAGTTTGCAGACTCTAGCTGGAGTTAATTAGGTTGTTTAGCATACATTCTGGTACATTTGTTTAAGAAGGGCCACAGGGAAAAGCCTGGGAACTGCAGAGCGGTGAGCCTAACGTCTGTGGTGGGTAAGTTGTTAGAAGGTATGTTGAGGGACAGGATCCACAGGCATTTAGAGAGGCAAGGACTGATTAGGGACAGTCAGAATGGCTTTGTGAGTGGAAAATCATGTCTCACGAATTTGATTGAGTTTTCTGAAGGGGTAACCAAGAAGGTAGATGAGGGCAGTGCAGTCGATGTTGTCCACAGGCACTTTAGCAAGGACTTTGACAAGGCACCTCATGGTAGGTTGTTGCATAATATTAAATCTCATGGGATCCAGGGTGAGGTAGCCAATTGGATACAAAATTGGCTTGACGACAGAAGACAAAGGATGGTTGTAGAGGGTTGTTCTGGAGGCCTGTGACCAGCGGTGTGCCTTAGGGATCAGTGCTGGGTCCACTGTTATTTGTTATTCATTTTGATGAGAATTTAGGAGGCATGGTTAGTAAGTTTGCAGGTGACAACAAGATTGGTGGCATAGTGAACAGTGAAGAAAGTTATCTGGGATTGAAACAGGATCTTCATCAATTGGACCAGTGGGCCAATGAATGGCAGATGGAGTTTAATTTGGATAAATGTGAGGTGATGTATTTTGGGAGATCGAATCAGGGCAGGACCTACTCAGTTAATGGTAGGGTGGTGGGGAGAGTTATAGAACAAAGAGATCTAGGAGTTCAGGTTCCTTGAAAGTGGAGTCACTGGTGGACAGGGTGCTGAAGAAGGCATTCGGCATGCTTGGTTTCATTGGCCAGAACATTGAATACAGGAGTTGGGACGTCTTGTTGTAGTTGTACAAGACATTAGTAAGGCCACACTTGGAATACTGTGTACAGTTTTGGTCACCCTATTATAGAAAGAATATTATTAAACTAGAAAGAGTTAAGAAAAGATGTACTAGGATGCTACCGGGACTTGATGGTTTGAGTTATAAGGAGAGGCTGGATAGACTGGGGCTTTTATCTCTTGAACGTAGGAGGCTTAGGGATGACCTTATAGAGGTTTATAAAATAATGAGGTGCGTTGATAAGGTAGATAGTCAACATCTTTTCCTAAAGTTAGGGGGATTTAAAACTAGAGGGCATAGTTTTAAGGTGAGAGGGGAGAAATACAAAAGAGTCCAGAGGGACAATTTTTTCACACAGAGGGTGGTGAGTGTGGGACAAGCTGCCAGACGCAGTAATAGAGGCGGGTACAATTTTGTCTTTTAAAAAGCATTTAGACAGTTATATGGGTAAGATGGGTATAGAGAGATATGGGCCAAATATGGGCAATTGGGACTAGCTTAATGGTACAAACTAGGCAGCATGGGCAAGTTGGGCCGAAGGGCCTGTTTCTATGCTGTAAACCTGGCAGTACGGCAGCACAGTGGTTATCACATATGCTTCACAGCTCCGGGGTCCCAGGTTCGATTCTTGGCTTGGGTCACTGTCTGTGTGGAGTCTGCACGTTCTCCCCGTGTCTGCGTGGGTTTCCTCCAGGTGCTCCGGTTTCCTCCCACAGTTCAAAGATGTGCGGGTTAGGTGGATTGGCCAAGCTAAATTGCCCTTAGTGTCCAAATGGGTTAAGTGGGATTACTGGGGTAGGGTGGAGGTGTGGGCTGAGTAAGATGCTCTTTCCAAGGGCCGATGCAGACTCGATGGGCCGAAAGACCTCCTTCTGCACTGTAAATTCTATGATTCTATGACTCTAACATTTTATACTTGACAGCAAGACAAATGTATTCATAAGAGTTACGCTCAGTCATTGCTGCACATTGTAAATGGGAAAATTATCAACAAAAATGATAGGAGCAATTTTTGGGGCTTCAAGGTCACAGACATCTTTTGTGCAAAAGGATAAAAGCAGTCTTTTGTGAGGTAAATTTTGACAAGCAAACCATATGGTTCTGAGATTCAGATCAGACCCATGGTAAATCCATTCCATTAATTTTATTTAACACATTGGATATTACGCACTAATGGACCAGAGTGGTCCAGCAAGGAGCAGTATTTTCCATTTGAACTGAATACCACCTGATATTAAAGGCAAGAGCTCCACCTTGCAAAGTTAGTGGACTGGAGTTTCACCTTCCAGCGCTCAGAGGCAGATGCATGTAAATTGAAAATAATCCTGACAGGGAGTTCTGACAGATTCAATGGAATTCACTATTCCTGGCATTTAATTTGATTAGCGTGTCCCTCATGATATTTTGAAAGGGCTTGATCACATTTGCTACGTTGGATTCAAGA
Organism: Scyliorhinus canicula; assembly: GCF_902713615.1. Taxonomy (NCBI): domain Eukaryota; kingdom Metazoa; phylum Chordata; class Chondrichthyes; order Carcharhiniformes; family Scyliorhinidae; genus Scyliorhinus; species Scyliorhinus canicula. Next base: position 24,245,481 of record NC_052159.1, read on the forward strand.
TCATTATGTAAGTCAGTGCAATAGTCAAGGCTGCAGCTTTCGCAGTCAACTTCAGCCAGAAGTGCCAGGTGGATGATCAGTCTCGACCTCCGCACAAGGTCCCCACCATCACAGATGCCATTCCACCTGGTAACCAAGGAAGGGCTGTAGCCACTGGACACTGCAAAGGCTGTGGGCTGGACAACATCCTGACTGAAGTATTGAAGACTTATGCTACAGAACTAACCATGCCCTTAGTCAAGCCGTTCCTGAACAGGTACAACATTAGCATCTCCCTGACAATGTGGGAAATTGCCCAGGTATGACCTGTTTGCTGGCTGAAAATATTGAAACTCCCTCCTTAACAGCACTGTGAGCGTACCAACATTGCATAGTGGTTAAAGAAGGCAGCTCATCACTACCTTCACAAGGGGAATTACGGATGGCCAACAAATGTTGGCTTTGCTCATGACACTCACACCCATGAACAAATAGAAAGTAATTTGGCATATCATAGAATCTTTAGAGTGCAGAAGGAGGCCATTCAGCCCATCAAGTCGGCTCCGACCCTCTGAAGGAGCACCATAGCTAGGCTCACTCCCCCACCCTATCCCTGTAACCCCACCTAGCCAGCACATCTTTGGACATGTAAAGGGAAATTTAGCATGGCCAATCCACCTAATCTGCATATTTTTGGACTGTGTGAAGAAACCAGAGCACCCAGAGGAAACCCACGCATACCTGGGGAGAACATGCAAACTCCATACACACAGTCACCCAAGGCCGGAAATGAACCCAAGCCCCTGGTGCTGTGAGGCAGCAATGCTGACCACTCTGCCACCTTGCAGGCTAGAGCAGGTTCTGTTCACCTGGAAGTTTATTCGGAGTGGATCATTTTGAAATTCTTGGCTCTTTGCCTGACGGTAACTCATTTCTTTCCAGTGCCTTAAAGTCATGGATCCTGCTGGTCCATCAGCCTTTCCTTCCTTTAACAGTCTGCAGGCTTTGAAAACTCAAACCCAACCATCGCTTATGAGTTTGCTCTTACTATGTTCAATTGTAGTCCTGATCCTTGGACCTGTTGATAGGTTTCTCAATAACAAAATCAGAATGAAAGTAGTAAATGTATTCCCACTAGTGAGGGGAGGAAGAGGGAGAAGGGAGAACAACAGACCTGGTAGTCTGATGAAAGTAGTGGGGAAGATGTTAGATTCTTTTATAAAGGATTTGAAAATTGGACACTTCAAAAATAATGGGCAGAGTCGACATGGATTTAAGAAAGGCAAATCATGTTTGACAAACTTGTTGGAGTTTTTTGAGGATGTTACTTGCAGCATAGAGAGAGGAGAACAAGTGGATGTGGTGTATTCGGACTTTCAGAAGGATTTTGGTAAAGTCCCTCATTAGTCTGTAAATAAAATTAGAGTGCACAGGATTGTGGTTAATATACCAGGATGGATTGAGAATTTGTTAACAGACAGAAAGCAGTTAGCAGGAATAAATGGATCATTCTCAGCATGACAGCCTGTTCCTAGTGCGATACCGCAAGGATCAGTGTGAGGTCCCCAACTGTTCACAATCGATATTAATGATTTCAATGTGGGGACCAATTTAAATATTTCCAAATTTGCTGATGACACCAAACTGGGTAGGTTGATTTGATCATAGTTTCAGAGTAGTTCGGCACAACATTGTGCGCAGAAGGGCCTGTACTGTGCTGTACAGTTTTATGCTCTATGTTCTATGTCCTATGGGTAGGAACTTAAGTTTTGAGGAGGATGCAAAGAGGCTTCAAGAGAACTTGGGCAGGGTAAGTGAGTGGGCTAGAACATGACAGGTGGAATATAATGTGCATAAATGTGACGTTATTCACTTTGGTACAAAAATAGAAAGACAGAATATTTCTTAAATGATGAGAGATTAGGAAGTGTGGGTGTCCAAAGGGACCTAGCTCTGAGGTGCAATGACCAATTTGGAAAGCAACCGATGGGTCTCGTCATGCCCGACTTGGTGTCCGGCCGAGGTCGTTGAATCAAAATAAAATAAAATTAGACTTTCCGCAATCTTCTTCTGCACCATAGTCTCGTTCACAGAAAGTGAAAGATAAAAGAAGCATAAAATGTGAATATTGCTGTGCTCCTCCAGAATTTCCTCGCCTTCTGCAGCTGTTTCATTGTTAGGGGAAGGGCCTGAGAAGTACAATAGTAAATGGAAACCAACATGAACAGATGTGTTCACACAGATGTTTCTCAGAATGCAATTCACAGTTGAGTTAGCTCTGGAAATGAGAGACAGCAGTTGAGGGGGTGGTGGGCTTTGTTGAGAAGGATCTATTCCTGTTCTCGTCAAGCCACATCTCTTGGATAGGTGAACCCATGAGCAACAGTGATGGTGCCCATGGAGGGCGCAGGGCAATGGAAGCCATGGATCATCCATGCAGCTACCTTTAAGGGGCAGCAAAGTAAAAATTCAAAGCATATTAAACGAGAAGAAATTGCGCTTCTCACTGACGCGTAAGTTAGATCAATCTTGCATATTCTTTCCAACCATTAATGCCACATCATATGGGAAATGATAGTGGATCAGACCAAGTCCACTCTTTAATCATGATACGCATGCCAGGAAGCTGTGTTGGGAAAACTACGAGTCCATGGAGGGTGATTTTGAGAACACGTGCTCGA